>NC_055991.1:70886677-71198988 GCF_018446385.1 Zingiber officinale
TTTTAAAAGCATAAATTGCATCGTATGCATGTTTTGTGGGGTAGATGGTTTCTTACTAAGCTCTCGAGCTTACAGATACTTCTTTTCCTTATACTGCAGATAAAGGTAAAGGAAGAATGGATTAGCGGAGGCTGGAGGACAATGCTACAAAGATGTGTGTGGGCAGGAACTTGGAATGAAGACCCTTGGGAACTAGCAAATTTAAAGAATTAGAACCTTTTGTTCTTTTTAATGTTTATGCATTTTTAGAATGTTTAAGAATTTTGAATTGTGAAACCATGCTTATGCCATGCCTAGGACACTAGCTAGCTTATTGATGAGTAGTAAATCATGCATAATGTTAGTGAAGACTAATTACAATGTTCTCTAGGCATTTTAGGTTTATTATATTGAGTTGTGTATGATCGAGCTCTGAAATCAGAGTTCTACAGCGAAATCAGAAACTCCAATCGATCGACCGATCGATTGGAGGGACCTCAATCGATCGGTTGATCAATTGAGAGCAGATTCCCGCAAACAGTAAGCTCTGGAATCGATCACTGGATCGACCGGGGAATTAGCCTCACGAACAGAGAGCTTCTGAATCGATCGCTGGATCTATTGGTATAGTTGGATCAATCAGTCAATCGATCCATAGCTTCTTCTGTGCACAGTAGCACACTGAATCGATTAGCCATAGCTGGATCGATCAGCCGATCGATCCATAAATTCTTCCATGCACAGTAGCCGCTGAATCAATTAGTGGATCAATCAGATGACTCCAATCGATAAGCCGATCGATTAGAGTGTCTAATTTCAGCTGGAAGGGTCTCAATTCAGTCTTTTGAGCAAATAGAAAGTATGGGTTCCTTCCCTAGTGTATGTATGTCAATGGAAAGGTCTTTGAACCTAATCTTACAGGCTGTAATAGTCATTAGCAGAGTAAGATTTTATTCAGCCCAGATTTCCGCACCTTATAGTTTAGCACAGTATAATGTGACAATCCGGCCTTACAGCATAGTTAGTAGGAGGCGGGTCATTACATAAGACATATTCAGATTTGGGGTAGTCTAGCACATGTGTTGAAAGCAGATGCTGATAAGTTAGAATCTCGTACAGAAGTTCGCGTGTTTGTGAGTTATCCTAGAGGAACGAAAGGTGGTTTATTTTATAGTCCTAAAGACCAGAAGGTCATTATTAGCACCAATGTCCAGTTTTTAGAAAAAGACTATATAATGGACCATAAGCCCAGAAGTAAAATTGTTCTAGAAGAAATGAGAGAGGACACGTCTACTTCAGTACCAACAGTAAAAGATGAAGTTGTTGGAGTGTATACTGAAAGCCTAAGCTTTGTAAACATTCATTATGAATAAAGAATCACATTTGGTCAAATTGTCTACATTTAGTTGTAGTTATTCAATTAATTTATATTGTAGATAACATAGTATGTGGTGTCACATGCAGAAGATAATGTTATCAGTACCTTATAAATTATAAACAGTAGCTCACGACCAAAATAGAAAGGAACAAACCATTAGAAGGTCGTAGTGTAATTAGGTATTAGTTTATCTTGACTATATAATTACACTAGTACACTCAGAGTGTATTGAGTAGGACCATTTGAGGTCATTTCTTTTATACTGACTTTATAAAGGAACAAAGACCTCAGTTATTATGGAAGTGTATGCTCTTAATCCTAATATAATAACAAGCACATATATTTGATATTTATTTTTTTAATTTATCAATGGGTGAGATTTAGTTCGATGAATCAATAAACCCGATAAGTTGGGAAATGATATCACTTATAGTGTGTGTTGTTGATTATAGAAGGAAACTGTGTCCTAGAGATACTAGGTTGATAATGTCATCAAGAGGAGCTCATAAGGATTGTCATGTTAAACCCTGCAGGTGGACTTAGTCCGACATGATGATAAGGTTGAGTGGTACTACTCTTGGACTAAGATATTAATTAAATGGGTTGTCAGTAACTCACTTAATTAGTGGGCATTCGATATCTTAAACACAGGGAGACTAACACACTCATAATAAGAAGGAGCCCAAAAATGTAATTTGGGATTGGTGCGGTAGTTCAATAATAGTTCTCTAGTGGAATGAATTATTATTGATAAAATTAAGTTGTGTGTTCGGGGCGAACAAGGGATGCTTAATTTTATCGGGAGACCAAAACCAATTCCTCCTCTCGGTCCCTATCGTAGCCTCTTATTTATAGAGTACTATACCCACCTATACCCACCTTCTATACCCACCAATAGGGGGCCGGCCAAGCTAGCTTGGGAACCAAGCTAGGGCCGTCCTAGGTATAAATTGGGGTGGCCGGCCCTACCTTGAACCCAAGCTAGTGGGGGCCGGCCAAATTAAATTAAAAAAGAATTTTAATTTTAATTTTTATTATGTGGAAGAAATAATTTATTAAAGAGAATTAAATTAAAATATCTCTCTTGTAAAAGATCTATAAAAGATTAAAGAAAGAGATTAGATCTCTTTCATTATTTGTAGATTGGTGAGATGTTTTATTTTCTCTTTAAAATTATTCACATGTTGATAAAATTAAAATTATGAAAATTTCTTTTTATCAACCATGAAGAGATTTTAAAAGGAAATTTTATTTTTTTAAAAAAAAAAAATTCCAAAGACAAATAAGGAAGTTTTAATTGTTGATTAAAATTATCCTATTTGCTCTACATGAGGTGGCCGGCCATTAGAGATTAATTGGGTAAATATTATTTTATTTTTCTCAATTAAATCATGTCAAGGGAATTAAGGAAATATTATTGTAATTAAATTTCCTAATTTGCCTAGGCCAAGGAATATAAAAGAAGGGGTGAGGGTGCCTTCACAAGACACAACCTCTATTATTTTCTCTCCCTCTTTTCCTTGGTGTTGTGGCCGGCCATCATCCTCTCCCTCTCTTCCTCTTGTGGTGGCCGAATACTTCATCCCTCTTGGAGTTCTTGTGGTGGCTGGATACTACTTGGAGAAGAAGAAGAAGAAGGAGAGAAAGCTAGCATCTCTTGGAGCTTGGTTGGTGTTTTGATCTTCTTCCTTGGTGAAGCTTTCTTATTGTTGGCCGAACCTAGCTAGGAGGAGAAGAAGGTGGTTGGTGATTTCTCATCTCGGAAGATCGTTGCCCACACAACGTTCGAGGTTAGAAGAGGAATACGGTAGAAGATCAAGAGGTCTTTCTAAAAGGTATAACTAGTAATTTTTCTTTCCGCATCATACTAGTTATTTATGGAAATAATACCAAATACAAGAGGCTTACGATTCTAGAATTTCGAATATGTTTTTCGATGTTGTGTTCTTTTATTTTTTCTTTTCCTTGTGATTTGATTGTTCTTTTCGGTTAACCTAAAGTTATTTTAGGAAATTAAATATTAGCTTTCCATAAGAGGTTTTGTCTAGTCGGTGGTAGTTGCTCCCATATCCAAGAAGGTCATGTGCCTCGCCACGTCAGTACTGGGAACCAATTATGGAAATTAATATTTAATGGAATTAATAACTTAAGCTGACTTGGGTCGAACGTGTTAAGTTCCGCAGGAGATCCAAGTCAAAACCTAAAAGAACAAATAAATTAAGTTTTGGATCAAACGTGTTAAGTTCCGCAGGCGATCCAAAATTTAATTTAAAAGAACACATGGTAGCTAGGAAAAGGTTCAGACATTTGTACAAAATTTTTGTACAGTGGAACCTCTAGGTTTTCCGAGTAGCAACCAACAATTGGTATCAGAGCTAGGGTTTTGCCTCTGTGTATTTGGTATTAGGTTAATTATGCACATGTCATACATAATTTAGGCAGTTTAATAGTAGGATGTGCTAACTTTGTGGATGCAGGATCCAACTATTATGGCTTTTAGTTATTATGTGTGTGATTGGACCCTTGGACATGTCAAGGGCATTTATATGTGTGTGCATGATTGTATTAAAATACAGCAGGAGCTGTATTTAGTTTTATTAGGATTTTATTTTTGATCTAGATAATTGTACATTCCTTTTATGGAATATAGGATCAAAAATGTAAAATTCTATTTATGTCGCGGATCGAATCTTGCAAAGCGTGGAACCTTCTAAGGACCAGAGGCGCAGCGGAACAAGGAGCAAGATGGATGCGACAGCTAGACCCGGTAGCGGTGGCCAAATATGGCAGCAGCTTGGGATGACAACACATGGAGGACAACTAGAGATAAAAGCCATAATAGTTGAAAATTAGATTTTCTATTTATTGCTTTTATATTGTGCTGTGTGTGCATGTTAGTTTAAAAGTTTAGTAGGCTAGCATAGTTAAAATTCCTCATTTATAAATAACTAAGTGGGAGAGGGATTTTTAAGTAAATCCCATGGTCTCCATTACTGGTTTGTAAGTGATGCAAACAAGCTTGCGCATTGGCTCTGAGTGCCTTCCTCCATAACGGATGAGCTTGTTTGTGGATCACTAGAACAGACTTCCATTTTTGGATGACTATAGGAAGTTAATTAAGAGCGTGTGATCTTCCCCAACGGAAGGGGCATAATCTTATTAATGGACTTAGTGTCAAGTAATGGTATACACTTAGACACATCTAATAGTATCCTCCCCATCGGAGTCACTGCTATTATTTGTGTGACCAAATGATACCAACTATTAATTTTATTTGTCAAAAAGTTAGGTTGACAAGATAATAAAATTAATGGGTTAAAACCCTCCTTTTACAAATGTTGAATTTGTATACGTCCACACTAACGTAGCATACAAAATTCACGGCGTTATGAGGTGTTGGTTAATTTAAAATAGTATTGTTTGAGGAATCAATATTATTTTAAATTTAGAGTTCTGACCAAAAGTTATTTGTGATTCTTAGGATGACTTTCAACCCACTGTCCATCATACTTCAACAGAATAGACTTACTGGACCTAATTACATAGATTGGAAAAGGAACCTGGACATTGTCCTTACTGCTGAAAGCTATAAATTTGTACTGACTGAGCAGTGCCCTGAAGCACCTACTGGTGAATCTACCCAAGAGGAGATTGAATATCATAGGAAATGGGTAAAAGTAGATGAGATGGCGTGGTGTTACATTTTGGCTTCAATGTCAAATGTATTGCAACATCAGCATCAAGATTTACCAACAGCCTATGATATTATGAACAATCTCAAGGAACTCTTTGGTCATCAGGATAGGGCTTCTAGGCAAGAAGCCATGAGAAAGATAATGACAGCCACCATGCAAGAGGGTACTCCTGTGAGGGATCATATCCTAAAGATGATGGCTTATCTGAACGAGATACAGATCCTTGGAGGAGAAATTGATGGGGAAACCCAGATCGATATGATCCTCCAAACGCTACCTAGAAGTTTTGAGCAGTTCCGCCTGAACTATAATATGAATAAGAGGATTTATTCATTAGCGAAACTACTGACAGAACTTCAAGCAGCAGAAGGATTATTTCGTCACAATGCTCAAATTCACTATGCTGAAAATGGTTCAACTTCTAAACCGAGAGGAAAGAAGAAGAAGAAACAAGCTGGTTCAGCAAAGAAAGTGAATAAATCTCAGAGTACGGGATTTAAAGCTGGAGTGAAGAAGCCGAAGGGCAAGTGCTTCATCTGCAAGCAGGCAGGACATTGGAAGGCGGACTGTCCTTGTAGGAACCAAAACAAAGGTATATCTCATGCTCTAGTTATTGAAACATGTTTAGCAGTGTTATCTACCAGCACCTGGTGTGTAGATACGGGAGCCACTGATCATGTCTACAATTCCTTGCAGGGGTTCCAGGAAACCCGACGACTATCTGAAGGAGAAATTACCGTCTACATGGGCAATGCTACTAAGGTGGCAACTGTTGCAGTGGGAGACGTCTACTTATCTTTTAGTAGAAATAGAAATTTGGCTTTAAGAAATTGTCTTTATGTACCCAGTTTTAGAAAGAATTTAATTTCAGTTTCTAAACTATTTCTAGATGGATATTCTGTTTCTTTCAGTAACGATGTAGTTATTAAAAGAAATAATGTGATTATCTTTTCTGGTGCATTGGTTGGCAATTTGTATACTTTAAATCCAATTTCTTCCACAAAGCAAAACATGGAAATTTATAACTCATCTTCTAATTCTAATAAGATAAAAGAACCTTCGGAAATGAACAAAGCATATCTTTGGCATCTAAGGCTTGGTCATATTAACTTAAGTAGGATTTAGAGGCTTATAGCCGATGGACTTTTGGGTTCATTAGAGTTGGAAAATTTTCCAACTTGTGAATCCTGCTTGGAAGGTAAAATGACCAAGAGGTCGTTCAAGGCCAAGGGGTATAGAGCCAAAGAAGTGTTAGAGTTGGTTCACTCTGATTTATGTGGTCCTATGTCTGTCCAGGCAAGAGGAGGTTTTGAATATTTTATCTCTTTCATAGACGATTATTCAAGATATGGATACATTTACCTAATGTGCCACAAGTCCGAGTGCTTTGATAAGTTCAAAGAGTACAAGGCTGATGTGGAGAAACGACTAGGTAAAAGTATCAAGACACTACGGTCAGATCGTGGTGGCGAGTACCTCTTAGGAGAGTTTAGGAATTACTTATCAGAGGCCGGGATTCAATCCCAATTGTCTGCACCTGGAACACCCCAACAGAATGGTGTAGCAGAACGAAGGAACAGGACTCTTATGGAGATGGTTAGATCGATGATGAGTTATTCAGAATTACCAAATTCGTTTTGGGGATATGCTCTGGAAACAGCAGTATACGTTCTGAACTTAGTACCTTCTAAATCAGTTTCTTCTACTCCCATAGAATTGTGGAATGGGCGAAAACCCAGTCTAAGACATATTCGGATTTGGGGTAGTCCAGCACATGTGCTGAAACCAGATGCTGATAAGTTAGAATCCCGTACAGAAGTTCGCGTGTTTGTAGGATATCCCAAAGGAACGAAAGGTGGTTTATTTTATAGTCCTAAAGACCAGAAGGTCATTGTTAGCACCAATGCCCAGTTTTTAGAAGAAGACTATATAATGGATCACAAGCCCAGTAGCAAAGTTGTTTTAGAAGAAATTAGAGAGGACACGTCTACTTCAGTACCAACAGTACAAGATGAAGTACCACAAGAGACTGCAACACGTGTCACACATGATACACAACCACAGACAGTGCCTCATCGTAGTGGGAGGGTTGTAAGGCAGCCTGAAAGATTCATGTTTTTGGGAGAGTCTTCGGACTTGATCCCGGGTAAACATGAACCTGATCCACGAACATATGACGAAGCACTCCAAGATATAGATGCAGCATCTTGGCAAAAGGCAATGAATTCTGAAATAGAGTCTATGTACTCTAATAAGGTCTGGGAGCTTGTAGAACCACCTGATGGTGTAAAAGCCGTTGGATGCAAGTGGATCTACAAAAGGAAAAGAGGGACAGACGGGAAGGTAGAAACCTTCAAAGCTAGGCTTGTTGCAAAAGGGTACACTCAGAAAGAGGGAATCGATTATGAGGAAACCTTTTCACCGGTAGTCATGCTTAAGTCTATCCGGATACTCTTATCCATTGCTGCTCATATGGATTATGAGATTTGGCAAATGGATGTCAAGACAGCTTTCCTTAATGGAAGTCTTGAAGAAAATATCCATATGAAGCAACCAGAAGGGTTCATTGAAAAAAGGCAAAGAGCATCTAGTGTGCAAGCTCAATCGGTCCATTTATGGACTGAAGCAAGCTTCAAGATCTTGGAACATCCGGTTTAATGAAGTAATCCAGTCATATGGATTTATTCAAAGTCCGGATGAGTCTTGTGTATATAAGAAGTGTAACGGAAACGTGGTGGTATTTCTTGTACTATACGTAGATGATATTTTGTTGATTGGCAACAATGTCAAGGTATTGTCAGACGTAAGGGTATGGTTGTCCAAACAATTTGATATGAAGGACTTAGGAGAGTGTGCGCACATACTTGGGATCAAAGTAATAAGGGATCGCAAGAAAAGAATGTTGTGTCTGTCCCAAGCTTCATATATAGATACAATCCTTGCTCGTTTTAGCATGCAAGATTCTAAGAAAGGTTTCTTACCTTTCAGGCATGGAATAGCTCTATCTAAAGAGATGTCTCCTAAGACTTCAAAGGAGATAAAAGACATGAAAGCAGTTCCTTATGCATCGGCTGTAGGAAGCCTTATGTATGCAATGCTATATACGAGACCTGATATTTGTTTTGCCGTGGGCAAGGTCAGCAGATATCAGAGTAACCCTGGACAAGGACATTGGACTGCGGTAAAGCATATATTAAAGTACCTGAGAAGGACTAGAGATTACATGCTAGTTTACCAAGCAGACGATTTACTCCCTGTGGGTTATACGGATTCAGATTTCCAATCAGATAGGGACAACAGTAAGTCTACATCAGGCTATGTGTTTACTTTAGGAGGTGGAGCCATTTCATGGAGGAGTGTTAAGCAGAAATGCGTTTCGGACTCAACCATGGAAGCAAAGTATGTAGCAGCCTCTGAGGCAGCTAAAGAAGCAGTATGGCTCAGGAACTTTCTAATGGACTTAGATGTGATTCCTGGTTTGCCCAAAATCATCACAATTTATTGTGATAATAGCGGTGCAGTTGCAAACTCGAAGGAACCTCGAGCTCATAAGGCAAGTAAACATATAGAGCGCAAGTACCACCTGATACGAGATATCGTGAAGCGAGGAGAAGTTGTCATCGCCAAGATTGCATCAGCGGATAATCTGGCAGATCCTTTCACTAAGGCCCTTCCGGCGAAAGCTTTTGATCGGCATGTGGAGGGAATGGGAATCAGATGTATGGTAGAAGATATGACAGCTTAGTCATTAGTATAAGTGGGAGATTGTTTGTAACACCCCTAGAAAGCCTAGATAAGAAAGTAAGGATAATGAGAGTACGAATGAAAAGAAGGTGTAAATATTCTAAGTTAAATATTAAGATGGATTTAGATGATTAAAACTTTATGAAAGAAAAATAAAGTTGAGAATATAAATCATCTATGCATGATTTAAAATGTATGGAATTAATATGGAAAAAGGAAGAAATATGAGATAATATATATATGTATGAAATATTTATGCATAATGCATAATATAGTAATATACGAATTATTATGTACAAAAGAAAATAAAATGTTAGAAGAGAGATTGAACCTTGGATCTCTTGTAAGGAACATGTATAGGATACCAAAGGGGATAGGAGAATTATTGATAAGGAGAGAAAGGATTAAGTAGTTAAGAATAAGAAAGGATTCTTTCTACTTAAAAGGAAAAGGAAGTAAAAAGAAATAAAAATATACATAAACAAGTTTTGATCCTTGGTTCTCTTGTGGATGCATGCATGTGTTAACCAAGTGGGATAGGAGAGGATATTGTAAGAGGAGAGATAGGAATTTTAATTAAAGGAGAGAAAAGAGAGAAATTAAGGGAAAGAAAAGAGAGAACTCAAAAGGCATTTCTCTAGAATATTCTTGTCATTTAAGGGGAGAAATGAATAGGGAGGATGAATCAAGTCAAGTTTCCTCCCCTCATTTTAGTATAAATAGGCATGGAGGGGTGACTTCAACTTCATCCCCCACTCATTCTCCTCCTCTCCTCCCTTTTGTGCCGAGACTCACCTCTCCCTCTCTTCTTCTTCTTGTTGCCGAGCAACACAAGAGGAAGAACCTCTTCTTCCTCTTCACTCTCTCCCTCTTTCTCTTTTGTTGTTGCCGAGCAACACAAGAGGAAAGAGAAGCCTCTTCTGTTGGAACCCCGAGGTATTTTGATGTGATCAAACAAGTTAAGCTAGGTCCTGTTGTGTTTAACTCTGTGTCTAAGTGTGCAGGAGCTTAGGAACACAGGAAGTCGAGCGGAAGACGCGGCTAGCGAGAAGGACGGCACGGGAGAGAGCCGACGGGCTCGGTGCGTCCGAGGGACGAGGTGTCCGCGGAAGAGTACACCGGTGGACGAGAAGAGCGTGCGCGGCGCTCGAGGGACGAGAAACCGGGAAGGAAGGCTGCTCGAGGAGAAGGCCGGAACATGGGTTCGGGTGAGCCCTATTCCGGAAGGCCGAGATCACCCAAAGCAAGCGGAGCCGGAGCGAACAGACCCGGACCGAGTCGAGCCGAACTGAGACGAGCTGAACCGGAGCGAAGAGCCTGGACCAAAGTCAACCTGTGTTGACTTGCTTGGTCCGGGCGCCCGGATCTATTCCAGGCGCCCGGACCTCCGGGCGCCCGGAACCATTCCGGGCGCCCGGAGGTTCATATTTGACCCGATCGCAGGTTATCGCGATCTGACCGTTGGGGGATAAAATTTATCCCCCCCAGGGCGCCCGGAACCCTTCCAGGCGCCCCGACCAGTGCTATAAATATAGCACTGGTTAGCACAGAGTTTTCATCAAACTCGTAATTCACTTTCTCTGTGCTCTCATTTTAATTTGTGCTGTCAACGTTGTAAAGAGGCTACTCCGCCCAGAGGAGATCATCATAGTGCGCTTACATTCCTTGGATTAGCAATCTCCTGATTGCAAACCAAGTAAATCCTTTGTGTTCAGTTTAATTGCTTTTATTTAGTCTCTATTTCTTTTAAATTACAAGTATCTATTAATTGGTTGAAATCCGAGAAAGGTTTTTGGTTTTATTTTTGTAGGGCAATTCACCCCTCCCCTCTTGCCGGCCTCCAAAGGGACCTACAAGTGGTATCAGAGCCAGGACGCTTCAGGAGGACTAACCGCCGATCGAAGCAACAAGATGGCCGGATCAAGCATCGTTCCACCAAAATTCGAGGGGAACTTCGCAGACTGGAAGCGCCGAATGGAGGTATTCCTAAAAACCGATTTTGAAATTCGTTTTATTATGAAATATGGTTTTTTAGCTCCAATGGATAAAGATGGAAAAGAAAAAGAAGAGAGTGACTGGACGAAGAAGGAGCAGAATGAGTCGGTAGCAAACAGCCGTGCGGAACATCATCTGCTAAGCGTGTTACCACCTCAGGAAGTCAACCGCATCGGAACCTACTCGTCAGCCAAAGAACTTTGGGAGAAGTTCTTAGAACTCCACGAAGGCACGTCCGAAGCGAAGCTCGCTAGAAGGGACATCCTCCGAAACAAACTGATGAACATACGCTTGGAGAAAGGTGAGAAAGTAGCTGGTCTACATGCAAAGGTAAAAGAACTAGTTACTGGTCTCGAGAACCTCGGTGAAACGGTAACAAATCGGGACGTCTTACGCTACGCACTCAACGCCTTTCCCAGAACTCCAGAGTGGACGTCAATCATCGACGCCTACTACATCTCAAAGGACCTAAAGGTAAGTACATTAGAGGAATGTTTTTCTACTCTTGAATTACACGAAACTAGATGTGCAGGAACGACAAAGGATACAACCCAGACTATGGCGCTAAACGTAACTCAGAAGGATGAACTCGAGTCAGACTCCGAAGACGATCAAGAAGCGCACATGGTAAGAAATTTTAAAAAGTTTTTTAGATCTAATAAATTTAAAATGCAGAATAGAAAGAATCAAAAAGGTGGAAGAAAGGTGCGATGCTACCAGTGTCAGAAGGAGGGACACATAAGAGAAGACTGCCCAGAACTCAAAAAGGTCAAAAGGAAGTCTCCCAAGAAACACAACCTAAAAGCAACTTGGGACGACACTTCTTCATCTGAATCAGAAGCTCAAGAATACGCCGGGATAGCACTAATGGCAAGCTACGATGGACAGAGTATATCAGAATCGAGCAACGATGAAGAGGGAGCGACCTCGGATGAAGGCAGCGAAGCAGGGGGAGATTCAGGCTTTAAGTCTGATATGGTAAGTGAGGTATGTCTCTTACCCCCTGATCAACTTTACTCTGGCATTAAGGCAATGACTAAATCCATGTATAAATTAGAAAAAGAAAATGCCAAATTAAAAAATGAAATTTTGGAATCAAAAGGAATTTTAGCAAAATCATGTCTTATAGAGGATTGTGATAAATTGAAAATTGAAAATGAAAAACTAAAAGAAGAAATAGAAAGATTGAAAAAATCAAATGGTTCAAATATTTCTACTTTTAGAAATTATAGAGGTCTAAATTGGTATTATAGATTTCATTCAAGTCAAATTAGAAATATATCAAAGGCCTATATACCAAAGAAATATTTGATTAACCCTGTAGGTAGAAACCTTTATTGGGTTCCGAAAGCTTGTTTAATTTAGAAAGTTAATAAGTAGACTTAGTATTTTTCAGCAAGAAAATTAGACAACTAATTTCTTTATGAGGTTTTGTCTAAGGAAGTGGTTGTTGCTCCAATAACCAAGAAGGCCTAGTGCCTCGCCACGACCTGGAAGCCAAGTATCGAAATGAAAGGTTTAATTGACTAACTGAAAAAGCATTAACTTAAATTATTTAATGTTTTAAAAAGAGTTATTCAATTTAGTTTTGAAAATATTTTTTTCTAAAAATGTTTCACTTAGAATTTTTTTTGTAAGTGTATCAAACAAGTTATTACTTATGTAATGTTCACTTATGGAAAAATTCTCTCTTACTTATGGAAAAATTCTGAAAAAATGTAGTACTTAGAATTTTATTTGAATTTTTACCTTAGACTTATTAGAAAGAACCCCATTTTTGTATGTGAACAAAGGGGGAGAAGTGTATGTTAAGTCTAGGGGGAGGTACATAGTTTAAATTGGCAAAATCTTTTGGACTAAATTGCAATTTAATTTATTCTTATTGCATAAATGTTACCCTAGCTTAACTTGGGGTGCTCACATCAAAAAGGGGGAGATTGTTGGAACCCCGAGGTATTTTGATGTGATCAAACAAGTTAAGCTAGGTCCTGTTGTGTTTAACTCTGTGTCTAAGTGTGCAGGAGCTTAGGAACACAGGAAGTCGAGCGGAAGACGCGGCTAGCGAGAAGGACGGCACGGGAGAGAGCCGACGGGCTCGGTGCGTCCGAGGGACGAGGTGTCCGCGGAAGAGTACACCGGTGGACGAGAAGAGCGTGCGCGGCGCTCGAGGGACGAGAAACCGGGAAGGAAGGCTGCTCGAGGAGAAGGCCGGAACATGGGTTCGGGTGAGCCCTATTCCGGAAGGCCGAGATCACCCAAAGCAAGCGGAGCCGGAGCGAACAGACCCGGACCGAGTCGAGCCGAACTGAGACGAGCTGAACCGGAGTGAAGAGCCTGGACCAAAGTCAACCTGTGTTGACTTGCTTGGTCCGGGCGCCCGGATCTATTCCAGGCGCCCGGACCTCCGGGCGCCCGGAACCATTCCGGGCGCCCGGAGGTTCATATTTGACCCGATCGCAGGTTATCACGATCTGACCGTTGGGGGATAAAATTTATCCCCTTCAGGGCGCCCGGAACCCTTCCAGGCGCCCCGACCAGTGTTATAAATATAGCACTGGTTAGCACAGAGTTTTCATCAAACTCGTAATTCACTTTCTCTGTGCTCTCATTTTAATTTGTGCTGTCAACGTTGTAAAGAGGCTACTCCGCCCAGAGGAGATCATCATAGTGCGCTTACATTCCTTGGATTAGCAATCTCCTGATTGCAAACCAAGTAAATCCTTTGTGTTCAGTTTAATTGCTTTTATTTAGTCTCTATTTCTTTTAAATTACAAGTATCTATTAATTGGTTGAAATCCGAGAAAGGTTTTTGGTTTTATTTTTGTAGGGCAATTCACCCCTCCCCTCTTGCCGGCCTCCAAAGGGACCTACATCTTCTTCCTCCTCTCCACCAAAAGACCTAGCCACTCCTCTCCTCCATTGGTGCCGAGCAAAGCAAGCAAGGAAGAAAGGTCCAAGCAAGTTCTCAACTCTAGGAAACTTAAGCGAAGAAGGTAAGCTTCCCCTCACCTGTGGTACAAGGCTTTTTATATATTTTTCAGATTTTATGAGGATTTTAAAACCTAGAAACAAGTTTGAGAAAATTCGGTTAAGAAGAGCTTTCGAAATCTAGTGAGGTTTAACTAAGTCTACACTACATGATAGATTTTCTATGCCATGGAAAAGGGATCTTCTTCATGTTTTTACACCTATATGATGCTTGATCAAAGGAGTACTTAACCCTAGAATTTCGGCCAAAAATAGTTTTAAGAGGCTAGGGAAATTATTGTTTTACCCAACTAGTACGAGGTTCTCCCTATGAAATGTTAAGGATCATGTATTTGTTTTCTTGTTTAGAAGATAATTGAAAATAAAAAAAATAAAAAAAAAAAGTGAAAGGAACCTAGGAAGTGTTATACATAATGAGAAAGAATGAAATTTATGCTATGTATATGCCATGATATGTGATAGCATAGGAAATGCTATACATAATGAGAAAAGAATGAAATTTATGTTATGTATATGTCATGATATGTGATAGCATAGGAAATGCTATACATAATGAGAAAAGAATGAAATTTATGTTATGAATATGCCATGATATGTGATAGCATAGGAAATGCTATACATAATGAGAAAAGAATGAAATTTATGTTATGTATATGTCATGATATGTGATAGCATAGGAAATGCTATACATAATGAGAAAAGAATGAAATTTATGTTATGTATATGCCATGATATGTGTTAGCATAGGAAATGCTATACATAATGAGAAAAGAATGAAATTTATGTTATGTAAATGCCATGATATGTGATAGCATAGGAAATGCTATACATAATGAAAAGAAATGAAAAATGAAATGCATGAAAGATTGTTAGGGATATGATATGATAGTTATGCATGATAAATTATTTTTGTATGGTTTGTACCAAGGGTGGGCTCCGTAAACGCCCCGGGGTCGATGGAATAAGACTCGGGCCTCGTCAGAAATGGGCTTCTGAATGCCCTAGGTCGATGGAGTAAGACTCGGACCTAGTATGTATGTATGGTAGGGTTCAAGACTTTCTACCTTGGACCTACTTAAGAAGCGCGCGTATTATGTATGTGGTACAAACCGGGATCCCCTCTAATGATGATATGAATTTCAAGTACTTATAAGTATAAGCTTTCAAATTCATGATGCATTGCCTACATATGTGCTTGAATTATCTGATGATATAATGTCATGATATGAATATGATACCCTTGTATGTCGTATGCTTATGATACTACGCATGATATTAATATACGATGATTTTCGGTTTTAGTGAGTAGGAAAGGAACTTACTGAGCCATGAGTGCTCACAGCTTACTTTCCTTGTACCGCAGATAAAGAAACTGGATGAGCTAGAGGAGCAACAGGAGGAGCAGATAGTGATGTGTGTGGTGGTGGCTCGGAAAAGAACGATCCGGACAAATTAATATGATTAGTTATAGAATCAACATATGCACATTTAATCTGTGATATCATGCTTATAAAATGAATATTTAAAAAGAAAATTTTTTTTTCTTCCGCTGCCATAGTATAACTGAAGCATGTACGAACGTAGCGCCGCCCTAGGGTAAGAAGGGTGGGCGTTACAGGTGGTATCAGAGCCAAATTTTGCCAACTCACTACACACACATCAAGCTCCTTCCTATCGCTCCAAGTAAGTACAGTTGCTTAATTTATTTATATGCAAATATTTGTATGATACTCTAGGATGCATGAATGGTAGCCTAGGAAGGATACCTTAAACTATACCCTAGAGAATGGTGCATGAGGATAAGTAGGTGATATTCTAAGATGCATGAATGGTAGCCTAGATACAAGAACCTTAGGCTATAACATAAGAGGAATAATGAATCCTTAAAATCTTGTAGAATTGGACTATATCCCGTTTGAATACGATCCCGAGGATGTGGAATATTCTGGCGAATACCTTGAGTTCGCGGATGAACCCGATATGCTGGAATACTTCAACAACTATGTGAGCGACTCGGAATCTCCGGAACACGGCGAGTTCGGAGAGGAGGATCTCGAGGAAATCGAGGAATGGAATTCGGACGATAATGAAGATGAAGATGCAGAAATTATGGAATATTATGAAGGAGAGAATGAGTTTCCTGAGATGGTCGAGGATGAATTTAACCTTGCTGAATACATGGAAATGGGTTTCAACCCCAACGATATAATAGACTTCGAGTGGGGACTGAACAACCTCGAGGGAGAACTAAATGAAGACCCGATGGAACTGGACGAACATGTTGAAGAAGACGAGGGAATGGATGAAGAGACAATAATCGACCCGGAAGAGGCATCGGAGATTCAACCTCCGATAATGCCTGATCCACCCCAGGATGATCTGGGCAAGTCGATACAGGTTGGGTTGATAATGACTACTGCTCTCATGTCCTTTATGGCAGGAGTAGTCGCAACCTACCTGGCCTTTTAAGAGAAGAAGTTATGTAATAAAAGCTTTTGATGAATAAAAAGAGTAGAAATGGTATCAATTTAAGCATAAGAATGATAATACCATCGGCTAGATCTTGACGCGTATGAATGGTAAGGTAACCTAAAGATGATATGACAACCTAAGAAAGAATACCTCAAACTCAAACATGGCATGAAACCTAGACATGATATGTTAGGATATTCATGCATAAATGATAACTTAGACTAATCTTGTTATCATTTAGGAAAATAAGTATGACTAGAAGACGAAATGCCAGAACGGAGGAGACCGTACCTCCACCTGATTGGGCACAAGTAGTTACTGAGCTACAACGACAGCTTACGGAACAGCAACAGATGATTGCTGCCATGATGAATCAACAAGGGAATCCTGCTACCCCAAATCAGAATAATACGACAACCATACCAGTAGTTGAACCGGAGCCGGTAGCAGCACCGGTACCATCAGTGAATCTGGCACCGGTAGTTCGTCAAGAAGCGTATCTGATCCAGTGGCAAAGACTGAGGCCAGAGAAATTCTCTGGAAATTGTGAAGCATGGGACGCACAAGCTTGGTTTAAGACAATGGAGAGCATAATAGAACTATTGGACTGGCCTGAGCATGAAAAGGTCAAATGCGTATCCTCCTGTCTCACAGGAGATGCCCGAATGTGGTGGGACAGAGTGAAAGTGAAAAGACCAGTGAACCAAATGAGTTGGGCAGATTTTGAGACGGAATTCTTCGAAGAATTCTTCCACACTCGGGTGACAAGTAGGCACTATGATGAATTCACCGAATTTCGGCAAGGTGACCTAACGGTGGAAGAAGCGATGAAAAGATTCAACCGCCTGGCACGATTATGCCCGGAATTAGTTAGGACGGAGTGAGAAAGGGTCAGGCTTATGCTAAAGATGCTCAGACCCGAGATAGCACTTAATGTGGCCGGCGGAGTTAACAGACCGCGGACCACAGAAGAGTTAATTAGCAGTGCCCTGAATACCGAACACTACCTGAAGGCACTAGGCAAGGACAAGAAGCAAGCTCAGATGGAAGAACTGGAAAATATTAAGGCCAACTGGAAAGGGAACCACGGCGGAAAGGGAAAACGACGGAATGACACTGAGATTGGTCCGTCCAACAAGCAGCTCAAGTTTTCTCAGTGCAATACATGTGGGAAGAAACATCCAGGGACATGTCGTACGGGCACTAATAAGTGCTACAACTGTGGGATAGAGGGTCATAAAGCAAAAGACTGTCGTAAGGGCAAAATTAAATGCTACGACTGTGGACTGGAAGGACATCTATCTAGAGACTGCCCTACCAAAACTAAAGCACCACAGTATGTTCTGAATCAAGGTGGTCCCGCAAGGTTACACCAACTGCAGACTTCAATTGAGGGACCTTCAATGAGTCAAGGGAGATTAGAAGCTCCACCAACGTCTAAGGGAATCTGAGCAGAAATTGTCATTCTAAGTTCGGGGACGAACTTTCAATAAGTAGGGGAGATTGTAACACCCCTAGAAAGCCTAGATAAGAAAGTAAGGATAATGAGAGTACGAATGAAAAGAAGGTGTAAATATTCTAAGTTAAATATTAAGATGGATTTAGATGATTAAAACTTTATGAAAGAAAAATAAAGTTGAGAATATAAATCATCTATGCATGATTTAAAATGTATGGAATTAATATGGACAAAAGGAAGAAATATGAGATAATATATATATGTATGAAATATTTATGCATAATGCATAATATAGTAATATACGAATTATTATGTACAAAAGAAAATAAAATGTTAGAAGAGAGATTGAACCTTGGATCTCTTGTAAGGAACATGTATAGGATACCAAAGGGGATAGGAGAATTATTGATAAGGAGAGAAAGGATTAAGTAGTTAAGAATAAGAAAGGATTCTTTCTACTTAAAAGGAAAAGGAAGTAAAAAGAAATAAAAATATACATAAACAAGTTTTGATCCTTGGTTCTCTTGTGGATGCATGCATGTGTTAACCAAGTGGGATAGGAGAGGATATTGTAAGAGGAGAGATAGGAATTTTAATTAAAGGAGAGAAAAGAGAGAAATTAAGGGAAAGAAAAGAGAGAACTCAAAAGGCATTTCTCTAGAATATTCTTGTCATTTAAGGGGAGAAATGAATAAGGAGGATGAATCAAGTCAAGTTTCCTCCCCTCATTTTAGTATAAATAGGCATGGAGGGGTGACTTCAACTTCATCCCCCACTCATTCTCCTCCTCTCCTCCCTTTTGTGCCGAGACTCACCTCTCCCTCTCTTCTTCTTCTTGTTGCCGAGCAACACAAGAGGAAGAACCTCTTCTTCCTCTTCACTCTCTCCCTCTTTCTCTTTTGTTGTTGCCGAGCAACACAAGAGGAAAGAGAAGCCTCTTCTTCCTCCTCCTCTCCACCAAAAGACCTAGCCACTCCTCTCCTCCATTGGTGCCGAGCAAAGCAAGCAAGGAAGAAAGGTCCAAGCAAGTTCTCAACTCTAGGAAACTTAAGCGAAGAAGGTAAGCTTCCCCTCACCTGTGGTACAAGGCTTTTTATATATTTTTCAGATTTTATGAGGATTTTAAAACCTAGAAACAAGTTTGAGAAAATTCGGTTAAGAAGAGCTTTCGAAATCTAGTGAGGTTTAACTAAGTCTACACTACATGATAGATTTTCTATGCCATGGAAAAGGGATCTTCTTCATGTTTTTACACCTATATGATGCTTGATCAAAGGAGTACTTAACCCTAGAATTTCGGCCAAAAATAGTTTTAAGAGGCTAGGGAAATTATTGTTTTACCCAACTAGTACGAGGTTCTCCCTATGAAATGTTAAGGATCATGTATTTGTTTTCTTGTTTAGAAGATAATTGAAAATAAAAAAAAAATAAGGGAAAGGAACCTAGGAAGTGTTATACATAATGAGAAAGAATGAAATTTATGCTATGTATATGCCATGATATGTGATAGCATAGGAAATGCTATACATAATGAGAAAAGAATGAAATTTATGTTATGTATATGTCATGATATGTGATAGCATAGGAAATGCTATACATAATGAGAAAAGAATGAAATTTATGTTATGAATATGCCATGATATGTGATAGCATAGGAAATGCTATACATAATGAGAAAAGAATGAAATTTATGTTATGTATATGTCATGATATGTGATAGCATAGGAAATGCTATACATAATGAGAAAAGAATGAAATTTATGTTATGTATATGCCATGATATGTGTTAGCATAGGAAATGCTATACATAATGAGAAAAGAATGAAATTTATGTTATGTAAATGTCATGATATGTGATAGCATAGGAAATGCTATACATAATGAAAAGAAATGAAAAATGAAATGCATGAAAGATTGTTAGGGATATGATATGATAGTTATGCATGATAAATTATTTTTGTATGGTTTGTACCAAGGGTGGGCTCCGTAAACGCCCCGGGGTCGATGGAATAAGACTCGGGCCTCGTCAGAAATGGGCTTCTGAATGCCCTAGGTCGATGGAGTAAGACTCGGACCTAGTATGTATGTATGGTAGGGTTCAAGACTTGCTACCTTGGACCTACTTAAGAAGCGCGCGCATTATGTATGTGGTACAAACCGGGATCCCCTCTAATGATGATATGAATTTCAAGTACTTATAAGTATAAGCTTTCAAATTCATGATGCATTGCCTACATATGTGCTTGAATTATCTGATGATATAATGTCATGATATGAATATGATACCCTTGTATGTCGTATGCTTATGATACTACGCATGATATTAATATACGATGATTTTCGGTTTTAGTGAGTAGGAAAGGAACTTACTGAGCCATGAGTGCTCACAGCTTACTTTCCTTGTACCGCAGATAAAGAAGCTGGATGAGCTAGAGGAGCAACAGGAGGAGCAGATAGTGATGTGTGTGGTGGTGGCTCGGCAAAGAACGATCCGGACAAATTAATATGATTAGTTATAGAATCAACATATGCACATTTAATCTGTGATATCATGCTTATAAAATGAATATTTAAAAAGAAAATTTTTTTTTTCTTCCGCTGCCATAGTATAACTGAAGCATGTACGAACGTAGCGCCGCCCTAGGGTAAGAAGGGTGGGCGTTACATTGTTGGAGTGTATACTGAAAGCCTAAGCTTTGTAAACATTCATTATGAATAAAGAATCACATTTGGTCAAATTGTCTACATTTATTTGTAGTTGTTCAATTAATTTATATTGTAGATAACATAGTATGTGGTGTCACATGCAGAAGATAATGTTATCAGTACCTTATAAATTATAAACAATAGCTCACGACCAAAATGGAAAGGAACAAACCATTAGAAGGTCGTAGTGTAATTAGGTATTAGTTTATCTTGACTATATAATTACACTAGTACACTCAGAGTGTATTGAGTAGGACCATTTGAGGTCGTTTCTTTTATACTGACTTTATAAAGGAACAAAGACCTCAGTTATTATGGAAGTGTATGCTCTTAATCCTAATATAATAACAAGCACATATATTTGATATTTATTTCTTTAATTTATCAATGGGTGAGATTTAGTTCGATGAATCAATAAACCCGATAAGTTGGGAAATGATATCACTTATAGTGTGTGTTATTGATTATAGAAGGAAACTGTGTCCTAGAGATACTAGGTTGATAATGTCCTCAAGAGGAGCTCATAAGGATTGTCATGTTAAACCCTGCAGGTGGACTTAGTCCGACATGATGATAAGGTTGAGTGGTACTATCGTAGCCTCCTCTCGGTCCCTATCGTAGCCTCTTATTTATAGAGTACTATACCCACCTATACCCACCTTCTATACCCACCAATAGGGGGCCGGCCAAGCTAGCTTGGGAACCAAGCTAGGGCCGGCCTAGGTATAAATTGGGGTGGCCGGCCCTAGCTTGAACCCAAGCTAGTGGGGGCCGGCCAAATTAAATTAAAAAAGAATTTTAATTTTAATTTTTATTATGTGGAAGAAATAATTTATTAAATATAATTAAATTAAAATATCTCTCTTGTAAAAGATCTATAAAAGATTAAAGAAAGAGATTAGATCTCATTCCTTATTTGTAGATTGGTGAGATGTTTTATTTTCTCTTTAAAATTATTCACATGTTGATAAAATTAAAATTATGGAAATTTCTTTTTATCAACCATGAAGAGATTTTAAAAGGAAATTTTATTTTAAAAAAAAAATTCCAAAGACAAATAAGGAAGTTTTAATTGTTGATTAAAATTATCCTATTTGCTCTACATGAGGTGGCCGGCCATTAGAGATTAATTGGGGAAATATTATTTTATTTTTCTCAATTAAATCATGTCAAGGGAATTAAGGAAATTTTATTGTAATTAAATTTCCTAATTTGCCTAGGCCAAGGAATATAAAAGAAGGGGTGAGGGTGCCTTCACAAGACACAACCTCTATTATTTTCTCTCCCTCTTTTCCTTGGTGTTGTGGCCAGCCATCATCCTCTCCCTCTCTTCCTCTTGTGGTGGCCGAATACTTCATCCCTCTTGGAGTTCTTGTGGTGGCCGGATACTACTTGGAGAAGAAGAAGAAGAAGGAGAGAAAGCTAGCATCTCTTGGAGCTTGGTTGGTGTTTTGATCTTCTTCCTTGGTGAAGCTTTCTTATTGTTGGCCGAACCTAGCTAGGAGGAGAAGAAGGTGGTTGGTGATTTCTCATCTCGGAAGATCGTTGCCCACACAACGTTCGAGGTGAGAAGAGGAATACGGTAGAAGATCAAGAGGTCTTTCTAAAAGGTATAACTAGTAATTTTTCTTTCCGCATCATACTAGTTATTTATGGAAATAATACCAAATACAAGAGCCTTACGATTCTAGAATTTCGAATATGTTTTTCGATGTTGTGTTCTTTTATTTTTTCTTTTCCTTGTGATTTGATTGTTCTTTTCGGTTAACCTAAAGTTATTTTAGGAAATTAAATATTAGCTTTCCATAAGAGGTTTTGTCTAGTCGGTGGTGGTTGCTCCCATATCGAAGAAGGCCATGTGCCTCGCCACGTCAGTACTGGGAACCAATTATGGAAATTAATATTTAATGGAATTAATAACTTAAGGTGACTTGGGTCGAACGTGTTAAGTTCCGCAGGAGATCCAAGTCAAAACCTAAAAGAACAAATAGATTAAGTTTTGGATCAAGCGTGTTAAGTTCCGCAGGCGATCCAAAATTTAATTTAAAAGAACACATGGTAGGTAGGAAAAGGTTCAGACCTTTGTACAAAATTTTTGTACAGTAGAACCTCTAGGTTTTCCGAGTAGCAACCAACAGAAGTACCACAAGAAACTGCAACACATGTTACAAATGATATACAGTTATAGACAGTGTCTCGTCGTAGTGGGAGGGTTGTTAGGCAACCTGAGAGATTCATGTTTTTGGAAGAATCTTTGGACTTAATCCCGTGTAAACATGAACCTGATCCCCGGACGTATGACGAAGCACTCCAAGATAAAGATGCAGTATCTTGGCAAAAGGCAATGAATTCTGAAATAGAATCTATGTATTCTAATAAGGTCTAGGAGCTTGTAGAACCACAAAATGATGTAAAAGTCGTTGGATGCAAGTGGATCTACAAAAGGAAAAAAGGGACAGACGGGAAGGTAGAAACCTTCAAAGCAAGGCTTGTAGCGAAAGGGTACACTCAGAAAGAAGGAATTGATTATGAGGAGACCTTTTCACCGGTAGCTATGCTTAAGTCTATCCGGATACTCTTATCCATTACTGCTCATATGGATTAAGAGATTTGGCAAATGGATGTCAAGACAGCTTTCTTTTACGGAAGTCTTGAAGAAAACATCCATATGAAGCAACCAGAGGAGTTCATAGAAAAAGGCAAAGAGCATCTAGTGTACAAGCTCAATCGGTCTATCTATGGACTGAAGCAAGTTTCAAGATCTTGGAACATCCGGTTTAATGAAGTAATCCAGTCATATGGATTTATTCAGTGTCCGGATGAGTCTTGTGTATACAAGAAGTGTAACGGAAACGTGGTGGTATTTCTTGTACTATACATAGATGACATTTTGTTCATTGGTAACAATGTCAAGGTGTTATCGGACGTAAGGGTATGGTTATCCAAACAATTCGATATGAAAGACTTAGGAGAATGTGCACACATTCTTGGGACCAAAGTCAAAAGGGATCACAAGAAAAGGATGTTATGTCTATCTCAAGCTTCATATATAGATACAATCCTTGCTCGTTTTAGCATGCAAAACTCCAAGAAAGGTTTCTTACCTTTTAGGCATGGAGTAGCTTTATCTAAAGAGATGTCTCCGAAGACATCAAAGGAGATGGAGGACATGAAGGAAGTTCCTTATGCTTCGGTTGTGGGAAGCCTAATGTATGCAATGCTATGTACGAGATTAGATATCTATTTTACCGTGGGCATGGTTAGCAGATATCAAAGTAACCCTGGACAAGGACATTGGACTGTTGTAAAACATATATTGAAGTACCTGAGAAGGACTAGAGATTATATGCTAGTTTACCAAGCAGATGATTTGCTCCATGTGGGTTACATGGATTCAGACTTCCAATCAGATAGGGACAATAGTAAGTTTACATCAGGCTATGTGTTTACTTTAGTAGGTTGAGCCATTGCATGGAGGAGTGTTAAGTAGAAATGCGTTTTAGACTCAACCATGGAAGCTGAGTATGTGGCAGCCTCTGAGGCAGCCAAAGAAGTTGTATGGCTCAGAAACTTCCTAATGGACTTAGATGTGATTCCTGGTTTGCCCAAAATCATCACAATTTATTGTGATAATAGTGGTGCAGTTGCAAACTCAAAGGAACCATGAGCCCATAAGGCAAGTAAGCATATAGAGCGCAAGTACCACCTGATATGAGACATCGTCAAGCGAGAAGAAGTTGTTGTCGCCAAGATTGCATCAGCGGATAACCTGGCAGATCCTTTCACTAAGGCCCTTCCGGCGAAAGCTTTTGTTCGGAATGTGGAGGGGATGGGAATCAGATGTATGGCAACAGATATGGCAGCTTAGTCTTTTAGTATAAGTGGGAGATTGTTAGAGTGTATACTAAAAGCCTAGCTTTTTGTAAACATCTATTTTGAAATAAAAGAACTGCATTGGTCAAATGTCTACATTTATTTGCTAAGTGTAGTTGTTCAATTAATTTATATTGTAGATAACATGGTGTGTGGTGTCACACACAGAAGATCATGTTATCAGTTCCTTATAAATTATAAACAGTAGCTCACGACCGAGATGGAAAGGAACAAACTATCAGAACAGTCGTAGTGTAATTAGGTATTAATTTATCTTGACTATATAATTACACTTGTACACTCTAAGTGTATTGAACAGGACCATTTAAGGTAAGTTCTTTTATACTGATTTAATAAAAGAGCAAGACCTTAGTTATTATGGAAGTGTGTGCCCTTAATCCTAATATAATAACAAGCATATATATTTAGTATTTATTTATTTAACTTATCAAAGGGTGAGATTTAGCCCGATAAATCAATTGGCCCGATAAGTTGGGAAATGATATTACTTATAGTGTGTGTTGTTGATTATAGAAGGAAACTATGTCCTAATAATCTAGGTTGAGAATGTCCCCAAGAGGAGCTCATAAGGGTTGTCATGTTAAACCCTGCAGGTGGACTTAGTCCGACATGACGATGAGGTTGAGTGGTACTACTCTTGGACTAAGATATTTTAAAGCGAGTTGTCAGTAACTCTATTAAATTAATGGATATTCGATATCTTAAACATAGGGAGACTAACACACTCATGATAAGAAGGAGCCCATAATGTAATTTGGGATTGGTACGGTAATGCAATAATAGCTCTCTAGTGGAATGACTTATTATTGATGAACTTGAGTTGTGTGTTCGGGGCAAACATGGGATACTCGAGCATATCGGGAGGTCAAAACCAATTTTTCTCCTCTAGATCCCTATCGTAGCCTCAATAAAGCCTCAAATCCACTCATAAAAAGTCCATCTTGGTGTCCAAGAAGGGGGCCGGCCCATGGCTTGGTCACCAAGCTATGGGCCGACCACTTCCTCCTCAAAGGGGTCGGCCCCTTGTTTGGTGCCCAAGCAAGAAGGGTGTCGGCCACATAATTCAAAGTATGAGGGGTGTTTTGAATTTTTAAAATCTTCTCTTTGTAGATATTTACAAGTTTTAAAAAAGATATTTTAAAATTATTAAACTTTCCTTATTTGAATTAGGCCACATGGTTTAAAAGAAAGTTTTAAAACTTTCCTTTTTTAACGATCCACATGATTTTTTTAAAAAGAGAGAGGAAATTTTAAATAAGAAGTTTTAAATCTTAAAACTTGTTTTAAAATTTTCCTTTTTTAAAACATCCACATTAGGAAATTAAAAGAGAGCATGTAAAATTTTATAAGAGCTTTCCTTCTTTGCATATAAAATTTTTACATGATATCTTTTTCTTCTTTTAAGGGTCGACCACCCTTGCTTGGTGCCCAAGCAAGGGGCCGACCATTATATCAATCAAGAGGAGAAAAAGGAATTAAAAAGGAGGAAAGGAAAAGCAAGAGGAAGATTTTAATTTTTTGTAAAAATCTTTCCTTATTTGCCTTGGGTAAGTATTATAAAAGAAGGGGAGGAGAGGCCTCATGATACATCAATTCTTATTCTCTTGCTTGTGCTCTCTCTTGTGGTCGGCCCTCTCCCCTTTCCTTTCCCCTTGCTCTCTTTTATTCCTTGGTGGTGGTTGTGGCCGAATTCTAGAGAAGAAGGAGGAGCTTTTGGGTGGGGTTCATCTTGGAGGATCGTCACCCACACGACATCCAAGAGGAGGTGAGGAATACGACAGAAGATCAAGAGGTCATTGCATACAAAGAAAGGTATAATTAGTAATTATTTTCCGCATCATGCTAGTTTTTCTTTGTATGAATTCTAAACACAAGAGGCATATGATTCTAGAGTTTAGAATTTGTGATTCGAGTTTGTGTTTTTTTTTGTTTTTCGAATTTGTGATTCGATTGTTCTTTTTGGTTAAACTTACAGTTATATAAGGAAATTAAATATTAGATTTCCTTAAAAGGCTTTGTCTAGGCGGTGGTGGATGATCCCAAACCCAAGAAGGACTAGTGCCTCGCCATGCAGTCCTGGAACCTAATTTTGGAAATTAATATTTAATTAAATTTATAACATAGGTGGGTTTGGATCAATAATGTTAAGCATCATTTGCGATCCAAGTCTAAACCATTAAGAACAGATAAGTTAAATTTGGATCAATAAGGTTAAGTTCATTTGCGATTCCTAATTTAATTTCTAAAGAATACAATAGGTTGTTTAGGAAAGGTTCAACACTTGTACAAAATTTTTGTACAGTGGAACCGGTACGATCTTCCTAGGACCAACCAACAAAAGGAAGAGTTGAACTAAGTTGGTCCATTCTCAAGCGCAAAAGAACTATGGGAGAAGCTAATCGAGCTGTACGAAGGCACCTCCGATACGAAAGTAAGTAAATGTGATCTAATTTTAAATAAGTTATATAACATAAAAATTCAGGAAGGTGAGACAACTAGCCAACTCTACGTGCAGATACAAGACCTGCTGAACGGACTCCATAGGATCAGATAAAAGATGCAGAATCAAGACATAATAAGATACGCACTCAACGTCTTTCCGAAGAATACTTTGTGGGCATCCATGGTAAATGCTTACAAAGTATCCAAGGATCTTTCATCAATTAAGTTAGATGAGTTATTTTCAGAATTTGAATTGCACAAACAGACTAATGCACGTCCAGTTGAGAAAGGTATTGCTTTGATTGTAGGTACGAGAAGAACCCAGGAACCAAAAGCAAAGCGCAGAACTGAACCCGAGTCCAAAAATGAATCATACTCAGAAGATGAATCGGATCTCGAAGATGAAATCATCACCGAACTAGTCAAACTAGTTCAGAAAGAACTAAAGAAGAAGAAGGTGACTCAATCGAACACGAAGGCCAAATCTAGAGTTACCTGCTACGGCTATAACTGGAAGGGACACTACAAGCCGGACTGTCCGAACTAGAAGCAACGAAGAAGGAAGTCCTTGAAAGCAACGTGGTCTAAGTCCTCTAAAGAGTCCGACGAAGAAGAACACAAGCAGACAAGCTTCCTCGCTCTACCGGTACAAGCGTACGTTGCCGAAACTTACTCCGAGTCTGAAGTCGAGAGTGAATCTGAAGTCGAGTCTGAATTAAGCCACAGATCCATTTTCGAAGGGCCAAACACCACTGTAAGATCTTCTCAAGTAGATAAACTATATAATTTAATTAACTATTTAATGCACAAATTAGCTAAGTCAAATATTCAAGTCAAGTCACTCCAAAAGGAGGTAACAACTCTTAAGGAAGTGACTAGCCCAAACTCCTTGACCGAACCTATTCAAACTGGAACTTCAACTCAGGTTCAATAACTTGAGAAAGAAAATTTTAGTCTGAATGATCAAGTCAAGGAACTTAAGGGAACATTGGAACGTTTCACCTTGGGTTCTAAGAATCTTGACCTAATTCTTGGAAAATAAAGGGGCATATACAACTAAACTAGAATACAAGGCCAAACAAAGATTTAGATCTTACTTATCATTAGTAAATCGATAAAATAGAAACATAGTCGAAGCATGGGTCCCCAAGTCGAACTTGATTGATCAAGTTCGATTTGGCCAATATTGGATTCCTAATGATCAAATTTATTACCTTGATAGACCTTATTGAGGCTATGATCCAGGGGAAGCCAATAGAAAGATTATTTTTATTAATAAATAGATTTGTTTGATGGTTTCTTTTACTGTTTTTATTAAACATGCTTAGACTAGGCTAGATAAGGACCTAGGCTTGATTTACACTTGAGTAGTTAAACCTAGGAGTTATTGTAAAGAAATTAAACCCTCAATTTATTTGAAATACTTTGTCTAGAAGTGGTGGATCATCTCAAAAAGGCCTAGTGCCTCGCCACAGTTTGGAAGTCAATCATCGAAATAAATATTTAATTAGCTAACTATAAAACCTGAGTCTAACTAAAATATAAATCAATCCTTATATTGCAATCTGAATTTAAGATAAAATTAACCATCTCATAATAACCCATAAGGTTCCTTGATTGACAATTTAGAAAAGGGTGAGGTGGACTTAGGATAAATTTAATTCAACTTAATAAATTTAACTCAACTTAATAAACTTAACTTAATTAATTTCAAAAACTTAATTAATTTCTAAATTCTTAATTAATTTCTAAACTATAATTAATTTCAAAAATTTAATTAATTTCAAAATTTTAATTAATTATAAAACTTTAATTAATTTCAAAAGTTTAAGTAATTAACTTTCATATCTAATTAAGTTTCAAATATCAATTAACTTTCAAATTTAATTAATTTTCAAAGTGTTAATGTTAATTGATTTTCAAAGTATAATTAGCCTTCAAAATCTTGATTATTTGCAAATGATAATTAATCCTTAAATTTTAATTTTACACTTATATTTTAAATTTTGAAATTCATACTCATTCAAAAGTCAAACTTAAGTTTTTAAATCTCAATTTCAATATTTCTGAAATTCAAATTCTAAATCAAACTTAAATATTTTTTAAAATTTAATATTTTTGAAATCTAAATTTAAGTTCAAACATATCTTTAAATATTTATAAACTTAAAATTAAGTTGAAAATTAACTTAAGTTTATCTCACACAAATTCATAAGCTAAACATGTTTGATAACTTAGAAAGGGTGAAATAGAAAATTAGGATAATAAATAATTACTTCAATTTTCAACTTGTATTTTTACTTTGAATTTTCATGCATGGTTTCTAGGACACCCTAAAATATTTTTGGCACTAATTAAGGGGATGTGAAAGAAAGTTAAAAGCATTAATTCTTTTTCAAAATTTTCAAAATTAAATTTTTTTTTAAGTTAAAGTTTTTTTTAAAGGGGAATTTATTTTTAAAATAAACATTAAATAATTCATCAAGTTCAAATATTTTTGTATCTAGAAAAATAAGTTTTTGAAAAAGTATTTTTCACTAAGTTTCAATGTACTGAAATAAGTTTTTTTTAAAAGTCTTTTCAAAAGCTAAGTACTTGATAAAGTATATTTTTAAATATTTTTCAAAGAAATTGTTTTCTTAGCTAAGTATTTTTAGAAGGAAATCTTTTTAAAGCTAAGTGTTTTATCAAAATCTTTTGAAAAGCTAAGTCCTTTATCAAAACTAAGATTTTATCAACATCTTTTTAAAGGTAAAGACTTAACAAAGTTTTATCAAATTTTTTTAAAGCTGAGTACTTAGCTATGTTTTTTCTTTCTTTTTTAAAGCTAGAGTACTTAGCTATGTTTTTTTTTTCTTTTTAAAAGCTAAAGTATTTAGCTATGCCTTTTATCAAAATCCTTTTTCAAAAGCTAGGTACTTGACAAAGTTTCTTAAAAATCTAAGAATTTAGCTAAGTTTTTTTTTTTAAAAAAAAGGGGGGGGCGTGCTACCCTCTAGGGGGAGCTTCAAGTTAAACAGATTAAAAATTAGTTTTTTTTACATAGTTCTCTCTACTTATATCCTTTTTTATTTATGTAAAAGGGGAAGAGAATAGTTAAAGTTAAGTTAAGAAAGCATTAAGTTAAGAAAGCATAAGGGGGAGTTTTTGTTCTATAAAATGTTATATAAAATTTGTTTTACATATGCTCTTACTCTTGCATAAACTACTTTTATTACAGTTATGTTTTACTTAATTTTGAATCAGGTTGTCATAATCAAAAAGGGGGAGATTGTTGGTGCAGGGAGCATCAAACGATCGAACCTAAGTTTTGAATATGTCAAAGGGTCTAAAGTTAAGTTGTCTTATGATCTAACAAGTTTGATTGAGCTCGCAGGAAAGTCCTAAGTTGTCTTAGGCAAAAGTCCTAGTGGATTCTAGGCAAGTGGAAAATCCTAGGGGGTGGTAACCCTAGGTGAAGAAAAGTCCTAGCTGCGGTTAGGCAGGTGGAAAACCCTACGGAGCGGTAACCCTAGGTCATAGGGATAGTAACCTTAGGTGAAAAGTCTTGGCAAATCGACTGCTTCGGGCAAAAATCCTAGAGGTAGGGACACTAGGTTAAAATCATGGTGTCACGAACCGGGTGGAAGTCTAGGCGGGTCGTGGAGCGGATGTCCAGCATGAAGACCGGAAGCCTCGGGTGCTAAGCAAAAGTCTAGTTGGTCTAGAGGACCGGACTGGCAACAGGTAAACTCTCCTGAGTGGAGTAGGGGAGGACGTGTTTCCCCGATGAGGGGACAGTAGGCGTCGGTTCGACCAAGGATTTCCGGATGGAAATACGAAGTCAGAACCGACAGTCCAGTGACTGTCAAATATTTATCTTAATCTAATCTTATTGTGCTTAAGTCTATTTTTCAAGATATGTTTTGTATTTTAGACTAACAGATCTTGCACGGAGTGAAAAAGATGTAAAGCCTCGGATGAACAGTACCTGAGGGCCCTCCATGGAGCTTGGAGATGCCTCGAGTGCACTAGTCGAAGACCTCCATGCTGCAGGGCAGAGGGCGTCCTCCATGGAGCTAGAGCTACTCTAGACGTTGGGTAGAGGGCGCCCTCCATGAGCTTGGAGGCGCCCTCAGGCGGATAAGCAGTAGGCGACGTGGGGCTTATCGACACTGCGAATTCGGCGGGGTTGGAGGCGCCCTCCATGTGGTTAGAGGCGCCTTCCATAGGTTATATAAGCCAAGTTCGAGCAGCAACAAATACACAACTGAAAACGCAATCTTTCTTCCTTGTGCTGCTCAAAGGACGATCCGATAAAGTTACAACTCGACTCTGACGACCAGAAGCTTCAAGTTTACTAATTCCTTGTTTGTTGGTATAAGTTTTTCATTTATATTGTACTTCAAATTGTAACTTCCGAATTGATAGTGATTGCCCGAAGTAAACACTCAACAAGCGTGAGCCTTGAAGTAGGAGTCGTCACAGGCTCCGAACCAAGTAAAACCCTTGCCGTTTGTGTTTATGTTTTATTATTCCACTATGTATTTAATTGAAGTTTTTCGAAATGAACGTGAAAGCCACGAGCGTTATTCACCCCCACCCTCTAGTGCTTTCGATCCAACAGGATGTCGTGCAGCTGGAACAAGACAACGACGCCGCACAGCAAACGAAAAGAGTTCGACACAAGTTTGGGAAGGGAAATGCGGAAGTATTTACAGATGGAGAGAATGAAGGAGTGAATGGGAAATAACAAACCAACGGTGAAATAGTCCCTGAATAGATAGATGCAGTCGGCCGACGGGGTATTTGGCCGATCGAACAAGGAAGGCAGAATGATTTCATGGTCAGGCGGAATTTCAAAAGTGTGCCTAAGGCCCTCAGCGTCGCTCTCATCGAACCTGGACTCCATGGTGGTGTACCAGAGCCTAGGGATGGAGGCCGACAGCTGTGAAGAGCTGGCCATCACAAAAATAGACGCAAAACAGAAGAAATGCGATTGAAAAGATGCAAAAGGGTCGCAAGAATGTCGCCGGAATAGGGAGAAATGCCAAAAAAGGATTAAAGATAGGCGTGATAGGAAGAGAGCTTACAGGAGAAGTGTCACCGAAAAAACCGAGTTCACCGGAGAAGAAGCACCGAAGATTGTTGAAGTATGCGAAGGAAGCAGGAACTCGAGCGCCAAGAACTCACACGCGGAATGCGAGAGAAGCGACGCAATGAGTTTATAAGGATCGGGCTCGACCGACCAGAGCCGTCTGATCTATGTCGTAGAAACCTAGGGCAAGATCTCACCATTGAATTCAAATTACCAAATGTCACATCATGCCTATCACGTCAGGCGTGCGGTAGCGGCGAGCGCGACACGTGGCGTATCATCACGGGTCGGCATTTAATAGCGGCATGGAAACGCGTTTAGCCTTAATGCGTAGGGATTTGCACGATTCCCAAGAAATCTAGGTGACGTCAGCTCGACCCCGCTCGCCCGAGATAGCTCGAGGAAAAAGTTTGTAAATGCAAACCTTTGATCGTCTGATCAGATCGAGGGAGTGTGCTTGTGGGTGAGCGGCAGGCTTCAAAAGACTGATTGGCGAGGATCGGGCCTATCCTGATCGGAGTCCATAAAGTGACGAAGACCTATTGGGAGGGAAGCTGCTCACACAATGGTCCAGTTAGTCGGATTATAGCCTCCTTCGACTAGACTTGAAGGGGAGGCTTGTGATGCGGTGATTAGGAGGAGCCCCACCCTGTTACCACGGTGGAGGTTAAAGTCAAGATGGTCAATGGGTGGATGGTGTTGGCCGGTCGGACGAGGCATACGTCGATGGGGGATTAAGCACCGACCCACCATCTTTGGCACTGAGTAATCAAATCGACGCCCAAGGGGCGCACAGAAGTTGAGCTGAGCGGCTCCTCCGCTCGGCTTAACAGTAGACTCGACAGCAGCTGATCACGCAAATAGTGAACTACTCGCCGAACGATTATCCCGCTCGGCCCAGCAATCGAGCATATGAACAATGGGCTTCATGCCGAACGGCTACCTCGTTCAGCTCGACAACGGACAACACTAGGACGGTGGACTTTTAGCCAAGCGGCTATCCCGCTCGGCGTGATAGCAGACAACGCAGGGATAACAGAATTCTAGCCGAGCGACCGTTCCGCTCAACCAAGCAACAGACATAGCGAGATATCCTTCGACATTTATTTGGGAGCTAGTGCCGCTGACAGGCGGCAGAGTCAGACAGAAGATCGTACGGCGGAAGCTTTCACTGTCACTTCAGAGATATGTTCGGCCCGTTAAGGTACTGTGTCAGGGACACTTTACTGACATGTCTTTTCAGGGAAAGCTTTGAGATACGAACTCGCCTTGGGAAGTATGCGTGCTCCCAGGGTTCTATATAAAGGGGGTCCAGGCATCGGTGAAGGTATGCTTCTCTCGCGATTTCTACTGTTACGCTACAGTTCTTACTTCTTGTTTCTTGTTTCTTCTTGCTTCACCGGAGACTGACTTGAGCGTCGAAGAGTCATCGTCGGGACTCCTTCTCTGGCTCGACACTGATGCTGCTTGTGTTACAGACAGAAGCGAAGTCCATCGGAGATTAACAAGAACGTCACGTCTTCAGCATCTATCTCTCTGATTTTTGGGCAGATCATGATCTTAATTGTAATATTGATTTTGATTATCATATCAAATATAATTAATTTTAATCGATTAAGTCAATTTGAAATTATTTTTTATTATTATGTGTAAGCGTCCGAGTGATTTTGCCATATTCCACTCGTGCCCTCTGATCCATGTTATCCCACGCAGGGATCGCCAAAAACGTAATCACTAGTGTCCAGCAGGTCAACGGATTTGAGACACATCATAGTATTTAAAGAAGCTACAAACTACAAGAAGGCAACATAGAAACACCTGTAAATCATACGACAATGACTAAAGTTGCACCACCATCAACAAACAGAAAAGTAAAAGAAAGAATGGGCGAATGTCCTACAGGATTATTAAAATAAAATAAAAGAAAGAAACTACTGCAGCATTAACCGTAGCGAATAGCCGATTCTATCGTACACAACAAATTTCTCTCAGAACCTTGCCTTTATTTTGCTCCAACCTGCAGTTTCCTAAACTGCCATCCTTGTAAAAGAAATTGCAAACATCTCCATAAGATTTTGATAGCGCAATGACCTGTGAATTTGTTAAACAAATGACTATGCTATCGATCGAAGTCACTGTGAAGAAAGCAAGCATGCTAGTGGATGACGATGTTGTATGCCCGAAGAGCTTAATTTTGAACTTGCATATGCTGAATTCTCCCCGAGATTGCACTTGCAAGTGCTGCCGTGAAATTTGGATCCTTGGTCAGTGACGAGGCCATCTTCTCGACTACAACCCTTTGGAATTCAACTAACTCGGTGTCCTTATCATGAACGTTTGAGTATAGTCCTTGGCGTTTGAGATCGAGAGAAATTGTCGAGTCTGAAGAGGTGGGAGATAGAAAATAGGGATGTGATGCGTCCTCATGCATTGCTCCGGTAATGCCGATTGGTGAAGGCCGGCAATGGTTGTGCTCGCCTTCGTAAGTAGCTACCAACACTGTCTTGACCTTTGCACTCCTCTGCACCTGATGGAAGCAACTTACAAGTAACGAATTCAGTATAAATTTTGCTATCGAGAAGATCCATGTAAAATAAAGATTTAGTTATTGTTATTTAAAAAAAATCAAAGTGACATTTGTTATAAATATTTATAGACACTAATAAGATAAAGATGTGATTATTGTTCTTGATTTAAAGGAATGATATTTTTCTATTAATATTTATCGGTCCACTTTTGAATCGTTAGAATTAAAAAAAATTATATATCTTTGAAATGATATAATATTATCTATTTTTTTTTAAACTCTCATAAATTTATTTTTAAATTTTACTTAAAATTTTTTATATCAATAAAGATATCTTCTATTTTTTAAATTTATGATTTATTTTTATATATTTTTAATATAAAATTTAAATTGTATTACCAACAACCTATCAGAGAGAAAATCATCCATCTAGTACCTTCTTCTTTACGGAACAAGAAGGGGCATAAGAGCATCTAAAGTAAGCTCTCGGAGATGGATTATCTTTTGTGACCTTCTGGCCATATTTCCTCCATTGGTAACCATCTCTCACCATCTGAAAGGAACAGAACATGAGATAACTGTCCCCTATACAAAGAAGACTTTTCGATCGATCGAGTTGAGTCTTAATCAAAATTACTCACGAGGCTTGAATCGGATGCATCAACTATTGTATAAGTCGTGCGGGCATAGGGCTTGCCATCTTCTCTAAATCTTTTGCACGAATGTCCACATAAATCGATCTTGCTCTGATCTCTAACTCCAAGAATTCTATCAGCAGAAGAGCCACCATTGCATGTGTTCATTTCAGTGCTTTCCATCTTCCTCTTTCTTGCCATTGAAAATGAGCTTTCAGCTAGAGGTAAACTTGTGATGTCCATTAACTGACCATGGCTAGCTGCACGTGCCGTGTGTATCTCTTCGATTATGTTGATTAGCCTCTTCTTCTCCTGGTTTAATTCATTCAACTTGGTTTTCAAACCCCCAGCCTAAGTCCAACCGTGAAACACAATATAACAAACAGTTAGCGATTGTAGTCATGATATGCCTTTGTTCTACCGATTCTTTCCAATCAATAGAGCAATTTACAAAGGCAGGTTGTAAATTGTATTCATTTCGGTAAACATTTATTTATGTTCACTCAATATATATAAGTGAATAAATACAGCTTGTCAATATTCATGTACAAAATATACGAATTATATTCAACAACAACAACAAAATGATTAGTAGACAATTGTATAAATAAAACAAACTTACAAAGAAGAATAAAAAGAAAAAGAAGAGTTATAAACATGCAGTTAAATACTCACAGATATGAAATCAGTGGATTGTCCAATGTTGAGATCGAGATTAAGTGTGGATGGATTGGTCCATTCGTGATCCATTGAAGAGCAAACTAATAGATGGTTTGGGATTTAGGATTTAGGATTTAAGGATGAGGATCTTTTTATAGACTTGCATTGCTCTCATCTTGATATGCTTGTCAAAGAGGTAGGAAGGGTCAGTTTTCACCGGAAATTGGAAGGAACATGTCTTGATGGTTTGTTGTTGGCACAAGCTGCTTTCTCTAATTCAAGTTTCCCATCCAAATTCATAATGTCAAGATAAGTCAAAAATATCTGCGTGACTTAGAATTAGTCCTATTTTAGTTATTTCGTCTGCACCGTTTCCTCATGCAATTGAATGGCAATTGCAGATGACTCGACCCCAGGGACCTTTTTAAAAGGAAGTCAAGCAAGTCTTGTATTTTATTCATGGGTAAAATAAATTAAAAGAGCGTCTATGTTTTTTAGGCGGCCTTTGCCCGCCGAGTAAATCGAAAATGCGAGCGATAGTTTTTACCCAGCAACCAACTTTATCCATGAATTCAGTATCTATTTTTTATTGAAATTATTAAATGACATTTTTTAATTAATCATCAAAATAATATTTCATCTTTGTTTATTACTTGAACCGTCCCTCGTTGTAAATAAAATAAAATAATAATAAATCGTATCCGGCCCCGTAAAAATTTCCCATCGGCCATTAGGTTAAATCAGGAAGTTCACAAGAGAAATATTTTTTTACAAATACGTCATAACTAGAGTTCGAACCGCGAATACCTAGATGACAATCTAGATATCTTACCGCGATACCATGACTAAGGGACATTGTTTCCCTCATTATAGAAACTAAAGTTGATAACTATTATTGTAAAATATCGAAAAATGACGAATAAACATAATAAAATTTTTAGAAATTTTTCGGAGATTGCATGGCTTAGGTTACGGGGATAAAAACTGGGTCCCGGGAAAGCCTGTTTAGGTTACCCCATTTAAATGAGGAAAAGTTTATTTTCTTTTTCATTTTTTCTTTTATTTCCTTTCTCCACGTTGCCTTTCCCCAATACCCCGCCGAACCCGCGCCTTCCCATCGCTGTTTCTAACCCTGATCTGCGCCGCGTGCCCAAGCCACACTCCGGTCGTTTCTTCTTCTTCCCAAAACCGCCACCGCCGTCTGTTTTATTTTCCCCTCCGATACAAAGGCAGTGGCGAGTCTCTCCTTTCCTCTTCCCCATCTCTGCTTCTCGTCCTCTTCACGCGATCTTCCCTGCACCGAGGTTGTGCCCTAGCCTCTCCGCACACTGCCGAGCCCTAGATTTGATTCGTCGGACCTCCCTTCCCTCTGTGCTGCCGCCACCTTCTTCGACCGCATACCAATGCCGAGCTTTATGCTTGATTGATTGTGCCAAGCCATGCCCTAGCCGGATCTTGGAGGTAAGCAACATACCCTGTGGGTTGTTGAGATGTTGTGTGATCAATTCATATTTTTCCCTTGCTCATTAGAGGCGTGGATTGTTGAGGTAATCTGGTGGTGGAGTCTTCTTCCGGCAACAACCATCTATGGTTGAGGATCAACGGAAAGTGGACCGTTGATTTCCTCTTGACCTTACGGGAGGAAGATTCCAGCAGGGAAGCTTGTTACCAATGGTGAATCTTGCCGGCAGCACTCAAACCAGCATCACCAGTGGTTTTGTATCAAGAGCAGAGGTTTGAATTTGAGGTAAGGAGTAGAGAAATTGATCTTAGTTGTAGATCATGGTGTGATTTGATTTCTAGATGGTTATGCATGTTGATGAATTAGGTTTATGCATTGAATTAGGGATAATTGGATAACTAGCTGGTTAATTGAATTTAGAGTAGTACATGTTGGGTTTTTCGGGCCGCGAAAATCGCTTTTCGAGTCGCGGAAACCCCGAATCACCCAAAGCCGTAGGTCCGTGCAAGGAAAGCCGAACGAAAAATTACGAGTACGAGTTTCAAAAACCTTTTTAGATCTACTCCTAGATCTACAAGTTAAGAGCTTTACCCTTGTTGCGTGCCCTTTCGCGTTCCCGCTCGTCCAAGGAGTTGCCGGATCTCTAGACCATCAAGCGTCGGTCCTCTAGAAGTATCCACACGGACACGTAGGTGGAGAAAAACCTCACACAAAGGTGTGCTAGCACCTTAGTGAGATTCGGCCAAGCAAGGAGGAGAGGGAGAGGGAGAGCTTGAGGAAGAAGAAAGGAGTGAATAATGCCTTGAATAAAATCAAATTTCATTCACCACTTTTGTGTGGCCGGCCACTCCATGGAGTGTAACTCCCATTCCACATTAATCACAATTAATGTGAAGTCATTAAGAGGTGTTTTGTAACTCCTATGATGTGGCACATCATGAAGATGTGGACCATTACCATTGGTCCACATCTTGCCACTTCACAATGATGTGGCAAATGAGTAACCTCCACTCATTTAATGTGGCTAACTCACATTAAATGCAATGGAGGCTTGTAACCTCCATGAGGTGGCAAAGCAAGATGATGTGGAGCAACACTATTGGTCCACATCTTGCCACCTCACTCATGATGTGGCAAAGAGTCAAGTCAAACTTGACTCTTCCTCTTCCTCTCTAGTCAAGTCAAACTTGACTCAATCTCTCTCATGGTTGATCTAATCTAACCATTTGATTCAAGCCAACTTAATATAATGAATCTAATTCATTAAATTAAATTGATCTAATGAGTCATAATCTAAATTAGACTCATTAAATACATGAATCAACTTGAGTCTAACTCAAGTAGCCTAATTTGGATTACTCTTAATCCAATTTGATTCATCAAATGAATATAATCCTCTTGGTTCATCGTATGAACCAAATCTCTATCTAATTGTCCTTAGTGTGTGACCCTATAGGTTCTTGTAACGTTGGCAATGCCCTAAACCCATTTAGGAGCATAAGTAATGAGCAGTATCTAGCAACACATCATTACTACCCAAGTTACAAGAATGTTGAGATCCAACATCACCTTGTGACTACTAGTTGTGACTCCTCACAATATGTGACATTGTCCTTCTATCCTAGACATCTAGATTGATCAATGTGAGGCATAGACCGTGTCATCCTCTAATCAATCTAAATCTTGAACTCCAAGTAGACTCACTCGATCAAATGAGCTCAACATTTAATGTTGACTCATTTGGGCATAGCCATGCACTTAGTGGTCTCACTCTATCAAGAATACCGATGTCGCTCCCGTCATATGGGAGGGATAGATCCCATCTACATCACTCACATCCCTCTACATAATTCGTTATATACCCAGTAATCGCCTTTATAGTCCACCCAGTTACGGGTGACGTTTGACGAAACCAAAGTACATAACTCCTTATATAGGGATCCATGGTGACTTCAGGTCTAAGGACTAATAGTCATACTAATAGTCACATGAGAAAGTATATGTCACTCATATAATGATCCATGATACTTTCTCATGGCGGGTCATTCAGTATACATTCTCCAATGTATACCCATGTGTCAGCTTGATATCTCTATATCCATGACTTGTGAGATCAATTCATCGAGCTGACCTACATGCTAGTCTTATTGCATTAACATTGTACCTGAATGTTAATACTCGACTAGGAATGATTTAGAGTAGTGTTCCCTATATCATCTCACTATCGATTCAACTAATCGATTGATATAGGTATGAACCTTCTACTAAAGGACGCTATTATACTTAGTTTATTTGGCACTAATACAAATAAGTATAATAACCAAACAAATACCTTTATTAATATACAAGAATATGATACAATGAGTCCATACAATCATCAAATGATTGGCTCTAGGGCTCTAACTAACAGTACATGTGGTTGAGCATGTTTTAGATTCATGTGTAATTGGATTTAGGTTTTGGATTTCTAATCTAATAAGTGATTATGGATTAGGTAACTAACCCTAATTAACTGTTAGCTTTTAATAGGTAAATTGAGGTTATGTGATTAGGGTTTTACCCTAAATTAGTCTTAGGGATTTTATTTAGCTATTTTTATGAATTTAGCTAAATAAAATATTTATATATTGTTTGACGTAGGACTCTGATTCGAGACGAGCATCTCGACGTCGGATTTGGATCGGATTATACTCTTCTATTTGAGGCGGGTACCTTGACCTATCTATTTTGATACGTCTTGTTGATATGTTTAGTAGATTTTAACAAATAGTAATAATTATGATTATATCTGCATCGACATGTCACTATTTATTTCGAGCATGTATTGTTGTTACCTGTTTATTATTTATGTTATGCAGGTAGTGACATGCCATGTTTTATGATATACTGGACTGGTTAGATACCCTACTTGACATGTGTACCTAGATCATATTGTTTGATCCACATATTTTGGTACACATTATATGGAGAGAGATAGAATTAGGATATTTCTCGGCTTAGTGACATACACCATCTTACATGGTGACATGCTGAGCGGTTGGCAGCTCCATTATTATTGAACGCATCGTAACTTTCATGAACCTGCACACACCACCACTCACAGGTTAGTGGTATATCAGACAGGGTGTAGTGCTGGCTTTGTCAATGCTCCGCTGGTCCACTCATGGGTAGCATGACGCAACGTGGTAGCACGTCAAGGGTCCCTCCACTGGATTATCTCAGGGAGATGAGAGCATTGAGCTCCCCCACTTATGATTTGGGATAGGAGGATAAGTGTACTCCGACAACATCCCATCCACTCGGTCACTCATCAGGAGCAGTGATGACAGAGTGTACGGTTGTCACAGCCCTACCCACTCGGTTTCACCATCATGTGTGAGATGGCTGACTGGCGTCAGGGGTGACCAGGACATGTTATTGGCATCATATACATTATTTGTATTTATTGCTTGTGGTTGTTGCACTTTATATGCTGCATATTGGATGGATGCATTGTTTGACATGCATACAGGATTTATGATACTTTGGGTCTGACGGCCTTAATATTCCTATACCCAGGTTCTGGTTAGTACAGTTACTCCTTATCTTACAGTTTTACACTTTCTATATGTTATATCAGGAGACTGTATGCATAGTTATTGCTATTTGTTATAGTTTACTATGCATGTCAACTAGGTATTCGCTGAGTGTTGTACTCACACCCCGTTATTACTCTTTTTAGGTTGAGGTTGTCCGGAGGAGTTCCAGTCGCTAGCCCCCCTCCAGGGTGCGAGGATTTCCACTTTAGATCCTTGCTTTTGTTTTTCTTGTTATGTTAGACTATGTTTCAGACTTGTATCTGCTAGAATTTGGATTTTGTATGATCCCTTGTTATTGATGGGTTTTGGTTTGGATGATATCGGTTTTGTGCTTTTTGGGTATAGTTGAGTAGGATATCAGTTTTGTGCTTTATGAGTGTAGTTGATTAGGATATCAGTTTTGTGTTTTATGTGAGTGTAGTTGAGTAGGATTTTTGTGATGTTTTCCTTATCTATGCTTATCTTTAGTTTTCATTATAAAACTGCGTGGATGTTTGCTATATTTGTACTGTTATATATTATTATTGTTCCGGCCGTGTTGGCCGATGTATATGTGGTCCTGAGAGTATTGTAGGAAATTTCATATTGTCACCCGTACAGGGGAGATGCTACTGAAATTTTCTCTGAAAGGGACTACCTGGGACGTGAGAATTTATTTGGTATCAGAGCAAAGTTTGCGAGTCAAACTGGGTATGTTTGGATTCATATGGATTTTTAGGCTAGCCCAAGTTTGCTAGTAAACTTGGGTATTTATTTTCGGATTTATATGGATTTCCGTTATGATTATGTTTCAGAATTCTGTTTTGGATTTGTATGGATTTCCTCATTTCTAAGTTTTGAGGTGATAAAGGGGGACTGGATAGCGATGGAACATCTCCAGACGATAAATAGGTAAAAAGGTAATTTTAAAATTTTGTTACTTGTAGTAATATCTGAGTGATAGCTTATTAGATATGAGACGAGGTGCATGTGCTTCCGTGCCGAGACGTGGTGCAGGACGACCACGTAAGAGGACGTTGGAGTCCCTGGCAACAGTGTCGCCAGAGATGCCTACTAGGGTTGAGCCTGTCGGTCAAGAACAGACTCAGGATACTACGGGCGCGTCGAGCTCCCAGACCTCGATGGCTCCTTTAGAGGTACCTACCTCGGCTGTAACCGTTGTACCCACCCCTACCGTATATACAGTACCACCAGGGGTACCACCGGCATACCCCGCACCTGCCCCAGTTTATGCAGCAGCACCGGGGATACCTTCCCCGGTTTATCCAACGGTACTACCTATAACACCAGCTCCAGGGATTCCGTCAGTTCCCACGACGATCCTTACCCCTACACTGATATTGTCGCGGCACGATCTCGGATCCCAGCATGGGCAGGGTCGATGAAGAGTCGATTCACACTCTTCCAAGGAGAGATTGATCCAAGTGTGGCCCAGTCCTGGATAGAGACCATGGAGCGGACCTTCTTCTACATGACTTTCTCTGAGTGGGAGAAAGCATAGTTGGCTGCTTTCCATTTACGAGACGAGGCTGATATCTGGTGGGATATGCAGCGTTCCATCATAAGTGAGCAGAACATCACCTGGGCCAGATTCAGAGAGGCTTTTGAGAGACGCTACTTCCCACGGGCATATCAGATGACATGCCGACAGGATTTTCTAGGTCTGTGGCAGAATAACTGCTCGGTGACAGAGTAGAATGCCGAGTTTAATCGGTTGGCCAAATTTTGTCCAGAACTAGTTGCTGAGGATAATTCCCGTATGCATCAGTTTTTTCAGGGACTGGATGGACATCTGCAAGTAAAGCTTGCCAGTTTTGGGAGTTCATCCTACATAGAGACACTGGACAGAGCCCTAATGATAGAGTCAGCTCAGTAGAGAGTGTATCCGGATAAGAAAAGGAAGCAAACGGGTCAGACATCAGGATAGATCCAGCAGACACAGGCGACTGGATAGCAGCAGAGTGGTCGCAGTCGGTCAGGACAGGGTACTTCGGGGGCTTCTGGTCAGCCTCAGAAGTCTGGGTGATCTTCATCAGGACGTTTCCGGTCTTCACAACAGAACCGGAAACAGCCCGCCAGCGATATTCTCTGCACTAGATATGGGTCCAGAGACCACGTCACCTCAGCCTGCTCCTTGGTACAACCAGTTTGCTATTATTGCAAACAGCCTGGGCACGTGAGACGAGATTATTCGTTGATGGCTCAGCACACGGCTTCCGGGGTTGCTATTCATGGAGGACAGCACAGTCAGTCAGGGACTGGGCAAGGAGGGCAGAGAGCCCAATATTCACATAGTCAGCAGAGGACAGCTCCCCCTGCCGTAGTTGCATATGACATGTATGGACAGGAGCACTCCAGTGCCCTTATGGTACCACAGAGTTCTGTTGTGGGACCTCCATATCAATTGCAGCCCCAGCCCCTAGTCCAGTATCTGCAGCCTCAGCCACTGGTTTAGTACCAACGGCAGCACAACCACTGGTCCAGTACCAGTCACAGCCCCAACTGCCGGTCTAGTATCAGTCGCAACCCTCTCAGACTTCTCTGGCACAGTATCTAGCACCATCTCAGTGGCAGGCTCCTGCCCAGATGCAGCAGCCGCTGGTAGTGCTACCACCTTCTCCTCCGCATGAGATGGGGCGTATTCATGCGGTCACCAGAGAGGATGTGCAGCGAGCCGACGGGTCCATTTTCCACGGTATGATTTCCATTTATGCCTTATCTGCTAATATGCCGATAGATACTGGTAGCTCACATTCTTTTATATCCCGTACCTTTATGCGGGAAATTGGTAGACTACCTACTCGTTAACCGCAGCGACTGACCGTCTCCCTACCGTCCGGTGATACATTAGACATCACTCAGGAGGTCAGAGGTTGCCCGTTATATTTTGACAATATGTTACTTATGGTTGACTTATTAGTGCTGGAAATGGTCGAGTTCGACATTATCCTTGGCATGGATTGGTTGTCTGCATATAATGCCACGGTTGATTGCCAGACGAGGGTTGTCACATTTCGACCTCCGAACCAACCCTCGTGGGATTTCACTGGAATCAAGGACGATGGCATATCGATCATTTCGACGATTCAAGCTTAGAAGCTGCTGTCACATGGCTGTCAGGGATTTCTTCTGTCTTTGATTAATACTGACAACAGCAGAGGTTCCCAGCTCTCAGACATTTCGGTGGTCTGAGAGTATCCCGATGTATTTCCTGATGAGCTACCAGGCTTGCCTCCTCAAAGGCAAGTGGAGTTTGCTATTGAGCTGATTCCGAGGACTGCGCAAGCATCGAAAGCTCCATATCGTATGGCACCGAAAGAGTTAGACGAGCTAAAGGTCCAATTCCAAGAGTTATTGGATAGGAGATTCATTCGCCCTAGTGTTTCTCCGTGGGGTTCTCTGGTACTATTCGTCAAGAAAAAGGATGGTACTCTGAGGTTGTGCATCATTACAGACAGTTGAATGCAGTGATCATCAGAAATATGTACCCCTTATCGCCGATTGAGGATTTGTTTGATCAGTTCAGAGGTACCTCAATATATTCTAAGATTGATCTGTAATTTGGATATCATCAGCTAAGAGTCAAAGAATCTGATATTCAGAAGGCAACTTTTCGTACTAGATACGGCTATTATGAGTTTTTGGTAATGCCATTTGGGCTTACCAATGCTCCAGCGGTATTTATGGATTTGATGAACAGTATTTTTCTGGAGTATCTAGATCAGTTCGTTGTCGTTTTCATCGATGACATTTTGATCTACTCGCGTTCCGCGGAGGAGCATGCACAACATCTTCGCATAGTCTTGGAGACTCTTCGACGACATTGTCTATATGCGAAGTTCAGCAAGTGCGCTTTCTGGTTATCTTCAGTCGGTTTTCTAGGACACGTGGTCTCTAGCAAAGGTATTTAAGTAGACCCTCAGAAGATCGAGGCTATCACTAGTTGGGAGCAGCCGAAATCAGTTCAGAAGATCCGCAGTTTTCTGGGACTAGCTGGATATTACAGACGGTTTGTCGAGGGTTTCTTGCGTATCGCTATGCCGCTGACACGCCTGACTCGGAAAGGCGTGAAGTTCACTTGGTTAGAAAACTACGAGACTAGCTTCCGGGAGCTGAAGCGGAGATTAGTGTCGGCTCCAGTTTTGGTTTTACCCTCCGGAGAGGATGGATTCGTGCTCTATACCGACGCATCTCTTCAGGGTTTGGGCACTGTTCTGATGCAGCACGGCAGGGTAGTCTCCTATGCTTCTTGACAGTTGAAGGAGCATGAGAAGAACTACCCAGTTCATGATTTGGAGTTGGCTGCCATTATATTTGCTCTGAAGATTTGGCGGCATCATCTATACGGTATTACCTTTGAGATTCTCACTGACCATAAGAGTCTTAAATATATTTTCACCCAGAAGGAACTTAATCTCTGATAGAGGAGATAGATGGAGTTCTTGAAGGATTACGATTATATCATTAGCTACCACCCGGGGAAAGCTAATGTGGTTGTCGATGCACTCAGCAGGAAGTCTAGAGGGACTTTGGCTTGCCACCGAGTTTCAGTCACAGACTTGGTTCAAGGTTTCTCCGAGTTGGCCCTTCAGGAGCAAGGATAGATAGAGTAGGGTATTCTGGTTACCATGGTTGCTTAGTCGTCGATTAGGACGAGGATCCGAGAGGCCCAGGCCGGTAATCAGCATTTGTAGTTTATTGGCAGCCAGATAGCTTTCGGGCAGCAGACCGAGTTCACACGAGATGAGGCGGGTATTATATACTTTCGAGGCAGATTATGCGTATCTCAGTCTCACCCGGTCTTACAAGAGCTACTTCAGGAGGCTCATCGCTCTCGATTTACGATCCATCCAGGTGGAACCCGCATGTATCAAGATTTGAGACGTTCCTACTAGTGGAACGGTATGAAGAAAGACATCGCGGAATTTATAGCGAGATGTCTTATCTGTCAGCAGGTGAAGGTTGAGCACTAGAGACCTGCCAGATTACTTCAGTGGATTCATATTCCTGAGTGGAAATGGGAAAACATTACCATAGACTTTGTGGTGGGTTTTCCTAGGACACGACGAGGCTATGACGCGATTTGGGTAATCGTTGATCGATTAACCAAATCCGTGCACTTCTTAGCGATCCAGAAGATTGATTCCCTGGAACGATTGGCAGATATGTATTGCCGGGACATCATCAGATTACATGGTGTTTCTTTGACTATTATTTCAGATAGAGACCCTCGGTTCACGTCTCGTTTCTGGCAGAGTCTGCAGCAGGCCTTGGGCACTCAGCTCCGTTTCAGTACAGCCTTCTATCCGCAGACAGATGTACAGTCAGAGCGGACCATTCAGACTCTAGAGGACTTGTTGAGATCTTGTGTATTGGATTTTGGAGGCAGTTGGGAGGACCATTTGCCATTGGTAGAGTTCGCCTACAACAATAGCTTTCATTCGGCTATCCAGATGGCACCGTTTGAAGCGTTGTATGGTAGGCCTTGTCGGACACCCACCCTCTGGGATGAGGTTAGGGAGGCCCAGCTGTTGGGACCTCATAGAGCTTAGCAGGAGGCAGAGTTGGTCCGTACTATCAGACGGAGGATGTCAGAGGCGCAAGACCGCCAGAAGAGTTATGTTGATCGGAGACGCAGACCCCTGGAGTTCTCTACTGGCGACCATGTTTTTCTACAAGTTTCACCCACGAAGGGGGTGAAGAGATTTGACCTCAGAGGTAAGCTAGCTCCGCGGTACATTGGCCCTTTCCAGATCCTGGAGAGGATTGGAGCAATAGCTTATCGCTTGGCGCTACCACCGACTCTGGCAAGCGTGCACGACGTATTTCATGTATCTATGCTGAAGAGATACATAGCAGACTGAGCTCATGTGCTATCTGATATACCAATTTCCCCTCAGCCTGACGCCACCTACGAGGAGGTTCCGATATGGATTTTGGACCAAAAGGAGCGTCAGCTGCGGAACAAAACTTTCCAGCTGGTTAAATTCGGATGGCAGCATCATTGGGACGAGGAGGCTACCTAGGAGCTCGAGGATACGATTCGAGCTCGATACCCCCATCTTTTCACATGAGGTATGTGGATTTTTTGTTCAGTATTTATGCTTTCTATCTATTGTTAGTACTTGCTGATGGTAGATAATGAAATTTGGGGACCAAATTTTTATTAGTGGGGGAGAATGTAAAATACCGAAAAATGGCGAATAACCATAAGAAAATTTTTCAGAATTTTTAGAAATTTTTCGGAGCTTATATGGCTTAGGTTATGGGGATAAAAACTGGGTCCCGGGAAAGTCTGTTTAGGTTACCCCATTTAAATGAGGAAAAGTTTATTTTCTTTTTGTTTTTTTTCTTTTATTTCCTTTCTCCCCGTTGCCTTTCCCTGATACCCCGCCGAACCCACGCCTTCCTATCACCGTTTCTTCCCTGATTCGCGCTGCGTGCCCGAGCCACACTCCAGCCGTTTCTTCTTCTTCCCAAAACCGCCTCCGCCGTCCGTTTTATTTTCTCCTCCGGTACAAAGGCAGTGGCAAGTCTCTCCTTTTCTCTTCCACATATCTGCTTCTCATCCTCTTCACGCCATCTTCCCTGCACCGAGGTTGTGCCCTAGCCTCTCCGCACATCGCTGAGCCCTAGATTTGATTCGCCAGACCTCCCTTCCCTCTATGCTACCGCCACCTTCTCCGACCGCATACCAGTGCTGAGCTTTATGCTTGATTGATTGTGCCAAGCCGTGCCCTAGCCGGATCTTGGAGGTAAGCAATGTACCCTGTGGGTTGTTGAGATGTTGTGTGATCGATTCATATTTTTCCCTTGCTCATCAGAGGCGTGGATTGTTGAGGTAATCTGGTGGTGGAGTCTTCTTCCGGCAGCAACCATCTATGGTTGAGGATCAACGGAAAGTGGACCGTTGATTTCCTCTTGACCTTACGGGAGGAAGATTCCAGCAGGGAAGCTTGTTACCAATGGTGAATCTTGCCGGCAGCACTCAAACCAGCATCACCAGTGGTTTTGTATCAAGAGCAGAGGTTTGAATTTGAGGTAAGGAGTAGAGAAATTGATCTTAGTTGTAGATCATGGTGTGATTTGATTTCTAGATGGTTATGCATGTTGATGAATTAGGTTTATGCATTGAATTAGGGATAATTGGATAACTAGCTGGTTAATTGAATTTAGAGTAGTACATGTGGTTGAGCATGTTTTAGATTCATGTGTAATTGAATTTAGGTTTTGGATTTCTAATCTAATAAGTGATTAGGGATTAGGTAACTAACCCTAATTAACTGTTAGCTTTTAATAGGTAAATTGAGGTTATGTGATTAGGGTTTTACCCTAAATTAGTCTTAGGGATTTTATTTAGCTATTTTTATGAATTTAGCTAAATAAAATATTTATATATTGTTTGACGCAGGACTTTGATTCGAGACGAGCATCTTGACGTCGGATTTGGATCGGATTATACTCTTCTATTTTAGGCGGGTACCTTGACCTATCTATTTTGATACGTCTTGTTGATATGTTTAGTAGATTTTAACAAGTAGTAATAATTATGATTATATCTACATCGACATGTCACTATTTATTCCGAGCATGTATTGTTGTTACCTGTTTATTATTTATGTTATAGAGGTAGTGACATGCCATGTTTTATGATATACTGGACTGGTTAGATACCCTACTTGACATGTGTACCTAGATCATATTGTTTGATCCACATATTTTGGTACACATTATATGGAGAGGGATAGAATTAGGATATTTGCCGGCTTAGTGACATGCACCATCTTACATGATTACATGCTGAGCGGTTGACAACTCCATTATTGTTGACCGCATCGCCAGTTACTTGGACCTGCACACACCACCACTCACGGATTAGTGGTATATCAGACAGAGTGTAGTTCTGGCTCTGTCAGTGCTCCGTTGGTCCACTCATGGGTATCGTGACGCAGCATGGTAGCACGTCAGGGGTCCCTCCACTGGATTGTCTCAGGGAGATGAGAGGATTGAGCTCCCCCACTTATGATTTGGGGTAGGAGGATAGGTGTACTCCGACAGCATCCCATCCACTCGGTCACTCATCAGGAGTAGTGACGACAGAGTGCACGGTTGTCACAACCCTACCCACTCGGTCTCACCATCATGTGTGAGATGGCTGACTGGTGTCAGGGGTGACCAGGACATGTTATTGGCATCATATGAATTATTTGCATTTATTGTTTGTGGTTGTTGCACTTTATATGCTGCATATTGGATGGATGCATTGTTTGACATGCATACAGGATTTATGATACTTTGGGTCTGTCGGCCTTGATATTCCTATACCCAGATTCTGGTTAGTACAGTTACTCCTTATCTTACAGTTTTGCACTTTCTATATGTTGTATCAGGAGACTGTACGCATAGTTATTGCTATTTGTTATAGTTTACTATGCATGTCAACTAGGTATTTGTTGAGTGTTGGACTCACACCTCGTTATTACTCTTTTCAGGTTGAGGCTGTCCGGAGGAGTTCCAGTCGCTAGTCCCCCTCCAAGTTGAGAGGATTTCCACTTTGGATCCTTGCTTTGGTTTTTCTTATTATGCTAGACTATGTTTCAGACTTGTATCTGCTAGAATTTGGATTTTGTACGATCCCTTGTTATTGAGGGGTTTTTGTTTGGATGATATCAGTTTTATGCTTTATGGGTGTAGTTGAGTAGGATATCGGTTTTTTGCTTTATGAGTGTAGTTGAGTTGGATATCGGTTTTGTGCTTTATGAGTGTAATTGAGTAGGATTTTTGCGATGTTTTCCTTATCTGTGCTTATGTTTAGTTTTCATTATAAAACTACGCGGATGTTTGCTATATTTGTACTGTTATATATTATTATTGTTCCGGCCGTGTTGGCCGATGTATATGTGAGCCTGAGGGTATTGTAGGAAATTTCATATTGTCACCCGTACAGGGGAGATGTTGCCGAAATTTTCTCTTGCAGGGACTACCTGGGGCGTGACAATTATAATATATTATTGATCATCAATGTGTATGTTACAGTGAATATTAATTGTAACCGTTATAATATTATAACAGTTTTGATTCGTAATTACTATAACATTATGGTACAAGACGAATACACTTGGTACATGTGAGATCTGATTCAGCTCAAGTAACAATGGTCGACTTCATATTGTAATAGTTATGAACATGTATATATACGAGATCTATTCAACTATAGTCATGCTAATCAATTGCATATTATAATTATAAATCATAACTACTACAATATATACATAAGTGTTACTTAATAGAATTTTATATTAAGTATTAATCATAGTTGTTATAATGTTGTACTAATCTTGACAATCAGGGTAACTTAGGAAGCACAGATAGGTACTGATAGATAGTCCAATATTATAAGTAATTCGAACTCCTCAGGTGCAATGTAGTTGAGTGATATTTGAACCCTCGTTATCTAATTAGGAGTTCATTATAGATCCTTTGGTCCGTAATCCTTAGTCCTTTATTGGTCCCTTTCACAATGTGCACATCGGATCGCGATTGGAATCAGGCTAAAATTGATTGTGATCTCCTCTAGGTTCACCTTCTCACCTAGATTATAGTTTTGAGTCGAGTTAAATGGTCGGAGGCCACCGATGGTGGGCGGGCCGCCCCTTTCTCAGCACCATATAGTCCATCCACTGTCGGGGGCCTTCGACTGCGTGGTTCAAACCAAAACTATAACTTAGGTGGGAAGACGAGAATCTATAGGAGATCACAGTTAATTTTGGTCGAATTTCGATCATGATCTGACGTGTAAATTGTGGAAGAAACCAAGAAAAGACCAAGAATTGTGGACTAGAGGATCTGAATTTTGTCCACCACATAAGTTATTATAGCATTGTTATAAGATTGTAGTACTTTGAATTGTACTTAAATCAAGTAACATCGAATCTAGGGCAATCGGTCCAGTTTCATAGAAATTTTTCATTGACTGTCAGGATAAATTAAGAAACGCTTATGATAAATAGATCAGAGGCCTAATATCTCATAGTTATACACCACATTTAAAGAAAAAATTTCTATAAATATATTATTACTAGCATCAAACTAGGAATACCTAATAATAATTTGGTACTTTTTCGTTGCATCCTACACACGGGACAGTAGTTGTGAATGGCAATGGTTACAACATGGGTACATGTTTAATTTTCATGCATTTGGGCTTCTCGGGTAGGAGTAATCTGAATATTAAAAATGGAATGGCGTGGTCTTTAGATGATTTATGTAAAGAGAATTCCTTTTAAATTTTGTCGTTTATTCCATTGACAACGTAGGATTTTCATCATTTATGACTAGGAAATTTTTATTTTTTTCCTTACACGTTTATCTTTTTTTTTAAAATACTCTTTAATATTTTAAAATCTCTTCAGAAATTGCATTGACTTATGTGTTGAATAATTCAATAAATTTACTTTTCTAGCAAGGAAACCTAAAGTCATAAATGATATTGAAAGTCCTGAATGTTGTTTCCTGTGTTGAATAATTCAAACAGTTAGTATTTTGGTATTAAGAATATGTAGAATGGCTTACAATCAGTTTTTTGAGCATAGAAATAATTTTATCTTGAATTTTAAGTTGGTCCTTCTTTATCTGTACGATCGAACCGATTAGAAATTTCACTCGATTCATTTTAAATTTAAAGATTAACTATCTTTCTCTCAAATTTACACATTGCATAGTCTTCTCATAGGCGGCTGAGCAATGACAATGACAGTTATGAAGAAATTTACAATGAAAGAAAATAAAAAAAAAATCACTATAAAAGAATAGGTTAATGGAATGAATTTATAAAATATTTTTGTCATAAAAATTTTTGGGACAGTTTATGATGAAAATTTTTTCGTCCTAAAATTATCTTCGCCAGGTTCTACGATGAAAAAAAATCCAAATTCGACGCCAAATTTGACGACGAATTTAAATTTTATCGTCAAATTCGTTGTCAATTTTACAACAAAAACAAAATTCATCGCAAAATTTCCAAAAACAAAATTCGTCGCAAAATTCTCATATGCTACTCTGCTACGAAAATTTGATTTCATCCCAATTTTTGCAATAAAATCGATTTTTGTCGTAGATTTAGCAACGAAAATGAATTCATCACCAATCTACTAATTCGGGTAATCTATGACAAATTATTTTCGTTCTAAATTTTGTCCCGAAATTTAGGATAAATCTAAAGATTCATCCCAATTTTCACAACACAATCGATTTTTGTCGTAGATTTACAAAAATGAATTCGTTGCCAATCTGCTAATTCTGGTGATCTACGACGAATCATTTCCGTCCCAAATTTTGTCCCAAAATATGGGATGAATCCACAGATTCATCTCAAAATTTGGGATGAAAAATGATTTGTATATAGACCTAGATGTTGGAGCAATCCCAATGGTCCGCGGGACCATGTGTTTTGGTGTTTGGGCAAAGGGTTTAAGTTAGGTTCACCCTTGTATTTGATATGTGTATTTGAGTTGTGCAGGTTTGCAGGATACACATGTGACTCAGGTTGATGGCTTCGGGTCCGGTGAAGGATGGAGCATCCGAGGGACCGTAGACAAGGCAGCGAGGACAAGGGCCGAGGGAAGCGACTTCGAGGCATACGCGAAGGATGGCATTGGGTACGAGCCGCGGGCTTGAATGCATCCGAGGGACGAGAGCCAAAGGAAGTAGGCTTGAAGGCAAAAGGTCAAAGCTGCAAAGGAAGAATCAAGTGAGTCATAAGGGTGAGGGTACGAGTGCACGAGAGATTGTACTCGGAGTAAAATCCTAGTTTTTAGGGTTTTACTGTAGCAGTACCGTAGCGCTACTGTAGCGCTACTGTAGCAGTACTGTAGCAGTCGACTGGGGCAGTCGACTGGCATCGAACAGAATGTGTGGAATCGAGCCGTTGGGATGTAACGGTCGAATTTCCACAGAGGGCAGTCGACTGCATGTTTTAGCAGTCGACTGGTAGGCGGGGTTTTCCAACCCGTGGCCTATAAAACCAAAGCTTGGGAGCTTGGTTTGAGTTGACGAAATAGAGGTGGTTAATCTCTATTAGTAGTCTACTTGTGCCCTAGCGTCAAAAGAGTTCTTGTGAGGGTTGTGGTGAGGTTTCTCCACCCACAAGGAGCTACGTGAGCTAGCCGGAGTTTGCCGGGGAGTAATCCACCGAAGGATCGGGATCGTCCACCTCAAGGACAAGCCGTGGAGTAGGAGCCCTAATCTCCGAACCACGTTAAACGAACGTGTCATTGGTTTGCTTGTTCTTTCCTTGTCTTTAGATTAGCTTTAGTATTCGTATTTGTATTCTTTGTATTCCGCTGTGCTAACGAATACGTAGGAAGCAACGATTTGGGGGCGCCGTCTATCCAACCCCCCTTCAAGCCGGCCGTCCGATCCCCAACAAGTGGTATCAGAGCAAGGACGCTCTCCGGTTGGACTAACCGCCAAGGAAGCACAAGATGACCGGCTTGATAGAACCGCCAAAGCTTGAAGGTAGAGGCTTATGGGACATCACGTATTGGATGATGAAGATGGAGGTCTTCTTCAACACGGATTGGGACACCATGTTGGTGGTCAAAGAGCCGTTTGAAGTCCCTAAAGACAAGAAAGGGAAGAAGCTCCGAACACGACATTGGACGGAGGAGCAAACCTCACGATCGGAGGCAAACTCAAAGGTAATAGCAATTTTAATTGGTTTATTGCCTCCTAATGTGATAAGTGGTGTAGGTAAATATGAGAACGCCCATGAATTGTGGAGTAAAGTGAAGAAATTTCCATGGGAGGAATTTTTGTCTACACAAGAAGAAGAAGAAAAATCCGAAGAAAGTGATGAAGTGGTCCAAGAGGAGAAGGAGGACCAATCGGATGTGGAGCCCAAGGAGTTGGGTTTAGTAGCTCAAGAAGAGGAGGTGGAGAAAACGGAAGTTGAGTCACGCTCAATATCCGAGGAGGAAAAGGAAGATGAGTCATCATCTACATCCTCAAAGGTTGAAGAAGAATCCAAGACAAGTGAAGAGGATGAAGAAGAGGTCTTGGAAGTGGTCAACCTAGCAAGCACCTCCACCGAAGTGAAGTCAAAGGACCATATCACTTGCTTCGGGTGCAATGAGAAGGGACACTACAAGAGTAGATGTCCTATGGGTAAGAAAGAGGTAAATTCTAAACCCATTCAAGTTGATTTGAATACTAATGTGGGTTGTAGAAATGATGGTGCCAAGAAGAAGAAGGAGAAGAAGCACATTAGATGCTTCACTTGTGGTGAAATAGGGCACTACCACACCAAATGCCCAAAGAAGAAAGATCTCAAGAAGTTGGCGCATTTGAAGATGTGGGAGAAGAAGTGGAGGAAGAATGGAGGCTCATGTCAAGGGGGAGCTCCAAAGGTAAAGGGTAAGGTAAACCCTAATTTAAATTTGAAGTCAAATTTAAACTCCTCCATGCATGCTAGGAAAAATAATGTTAATCATTATATGCCCATGCAAAATTTTGGTTTTAAATATCATGATAGAAATAGGGTACATGTAGATCATAACCCTAGGAGACTTATACATGATAGACCTAGACACGTTAAATTCTCATTACCTAAGGAGAAGAAGGTAATGGAGACCCAAGGCATTAATCCCAAGAAGGGGAGACACATGCCTAGGAAGGGTATGTCTAGGAATGTCCAATTTGGACAAATTAACTCTAGGGTTAGAAACCTAGAGAAGGAGAATCAAGCTTTAAGGGGAAAGCTTGATAAGTTGGAACAATTCCTTAAGAGATTCAATGTTGGATCTAAGGAATTAAGGATGATGTTGGGTAGCCAAAGACCCAATAATGATAGATCGGGCTTGGGATACCGATCTAGTCCCTCCAAGGCCAATGAGAGTTCATATGCTAGGGTGGCAAATGATCATGGCAAGGGAGAGGTCTCCAAGGCTAAGGGAAAGTCTTATGCTAGGGTTGCATATGACTATAGCAAGGAGAAGTCAATTAATGGCAAGGGAAAGTCATTTAATGGTAAGAAGAAATTAACCAAGGATAAGGTGTCCAAGGTTAAGAAAGTTACGTTTGTAGGCCAAGTGTCACCGGGGGTGGACCGATGTGGCCTAGCCATTGTGGAAGAGTCACCTAGGGAGGTGGCTAAGGCTAAGAGCTCTAGGGGGAGCTCAAAGAGTCAATTTGGGACCCATGGCCAATGGATCTCAGGTGGGTTCTACTTGGGGGTCTAGAGGAGCCATGGAGTGTGCCAAGTGGTTTAGAGACGGACTTGAGTCTCAAACCTAGGGAATTGGCACACATGGTTTATGTTTCATGCAAGAAATATGACAATTGGGGTCATATTGCATGATAATTGGTTTTGGAAGTATAGATGCCATATAAACCAATGCTAGGGATGCATTGTGGGTTGGTATGGGCAAATACATCAAGAGGAAGCCAAAACTAGGACTTTAGGTCAAGGTTCAATTGAACTTTTTAGCTAGTTTTGTGTTTTGTGTCAATCTTGGGATTGGTGATAGATATATTTTTATATATAGTTTTCCCAAGTAGATATTGATATAATAGACCTCTCCACAAAATTTGGAGATTTTTGGAGGTCTGTGGAATTTCTGGCGCATTTCTGAAGTTGGCCAGAAAAGGCTGATTTTTTCATGAATAGTGTACCAGTCGACTGGTAACACTGTTCACGAGCACAGAATGTCTCTGTAAGCTCGTTTTCATGGGTGCAGTCGACTGGTACTTCTTGCAGTCGACTGATACCAGTCTGAAAGTGTTTTCAGCACTAGATTTTGACCGGGTCAGCTCATATAGATGTATGGGATCCATGGGTGATACATACATGAGTTTAGGGTCATTTGGATGACAAGTTTTCAATAATTGGGATATTGTTGGAGAACTTTTTGGATGTTAGGCAAAGGGGGAGAAGTAAGGTTTAGTTAGGAAAACCTGAAAGTACCTTTGTGTAGGGGGAGCCTTGGGATAGGTTCTTAAAAAGCCCGTTGTAAAAATCCTAGCTCAATGGAGAGCTTAGGTAAAGGGGGAGCCTTGGAATAGGTCCTTCAAAAGCCTTATGTGGAAAATCCTAGCTCAATGGGAGCTTAAGTGTAGGGGGAGCCTTGGGATAGGTTCTTAAAAAGCCCTGTGCATTGTTACGGCGGTTGCCAAGTGTGTAGCCTTGGCAACGTAAGTCCATTTGGCGTTGTAAGTCCAAGTGTGTAGCCTTGGCATCGTAAGTCCATTCGGCGGTTGCCAAGTGTGTAGCCTTGGCAACGTAAGTCCATTCGGCGTTGTAAGTCCAAGTGTGTAGCCTTGGCATCGTAAGTCCATTCGGCGGTGTAAGTCCAAGTGTGTAGCCTTGGCAACGTAAGTCCATTTGTTTTAGCATGTTTATTTGCTATATGTTTTCCCTAACTTAAACGTATTGCCAAACACCAAAAAGGGGGAGATTGTTGGAGCAATCCCAATGGTCCGCGGGACCATGTGTTTTGGTGTTTGGGCAAAGGGTTTAAGTTAGGTTCACCCTTGTATTTGATATGTGTATTTGAGTTGTGCAGGTTTGCAGGATACACATGTGACTCAGGTTGATGGCTTCGGGTCCGGTGAAGGATGGAGCATCCGAGGGACCGTGGACAAGGCAGCGAGGACAAGGGCCGAGGGAAGCGACTTCGAGGCATACGCGAAGGATGGCATTGGGGACGAGCCGCGGGCTTGAATGCATCCGAGGGACGAGAGCCAAAGGAAGTAGGCTTGAAGGCAAAAGGTCAAAGCTGCAAAGGAAGAATCAAGTGAGTCATAAGGGTGAGGGTACGAGTGCACGAGAGATTGTACTCGGAGTAAAATCCTAGTTTTTAGGGTTTTACTGTAGCGCTACTGTAGCAGTACTGTAGCGCTACTGTAGCAGTACTGTAGCAGTCGACTGCATGTTTTGGCAGTCGACTGGGGCAGTCGACTGGCTGGGAACAGAATGTGTGGAATCGAGCCGTTGGGATGTAACGGTCGAATTTCCACAGAGGGCAGTCGACTGCATGTTTTAGCAGTCGACTGGTAGGCGGGGTTTTCCAACCCGTGGCCTATAAAACCAAAGCTTGGGAGCTTGGTTTGAGTTGACGAAATAGAGGTGGTTAATCTCTATTAGTAGTCTACTTGTGCCCTAGCGTCAAAAGAGTTCTTGTGAGGGTTGTGGTGAGGTTTCTCCACCCACAAGGAGCTACGTGAGCTAGCCGGAGTTTGCCGGGGAGTAATCCACCGAAGGATCGGGATCGTCCACCTCAAGGACAAGCCGTGGAGTAGGAGCCCTAATCTCCGAACCACGTTAAACGAACGTGTCATTGGTTTGCTTGTTCTTTCCTTGTCTTTAGATTATCTTTAGTATTCGTATTTGTATTCTTTGTATTCCGCTGTGCTAACGAATACGTAGGAAGCAACGATTTGGGGGCGCCGTCTATCCAACCCCCCTTCAAGCCGGTCGTCCGATCCCCAACACTAGAGATGTCAGAATTTCATTAAATAAGTTTTTATATATTTGTATTTTTCTCCTGATCATATAAATATTCTCATTCATAATTTTAACATAATATATTTTATGTAGTGATTTATTAACATGAGTTAGGTCAAATTTAGGTTAAAAAATCACCACACTTAATATATTAGTTTAAAATTATGGATGAGGATATTTCTATGATCAGGAGGAAAATACAAATGCATAAACACTTATTTCATGAAATTCTGATATTTCTTGGTCCATATTTAGGGCTTTTGATTATTTTTTTCTTTTCTTTTTCTTTTTTCAATTCTGGGATGAATCCATGGATTTGTCCTAAAATTTGGAACGAATCCAAGATTCACCCCCAAATTGCAAAAATAAACAAAAACAAAAAAGTATCGGAAGCCTAACATATAGACATAGAGATGTTAGAATTTCATGAACAAGTTTTTATGTGTTCATAATTTTTTCCTTGTCATAGAAATGTTCTCATCCATAATTTTAACCTGATATATTAAGTGCGGTGATTTTTTAATTAATTTAACCTAATTTATGTTAAAAAATCACTATATGAAATATATTAGGTCAAAATTATAAATGAACATATTTTTTATGTTCAGTAGAAAAATATAACACATGGAAACTTGTTTCATAAAATTCTAGCATCTCTAGATCTATATTTAGGGCTTTTGATACTTTTTTTTTTTTTACAATTTTTGGATGAATCTTGGACTCATCCTAGATTTGGGGACGAATCCATGAATTTATCCCAGATTTGAAAAAAAAAAAAATCGGAAACCCTAAATATGGATCTAGAGATGTCGAAATTTCATGAAACAAGTATCTATGAGTTCGTATTTTTCTCTTGATCATAGAATTATCCTCAACCATAATTTTAACCTAATATATTGAGTATGGTAATTTTTTAATCCAAATTTAACCTAATTCATATTAAAAAATCACCACATGAAATATATTAGGTTAAAATTATAAATGATAATATTTCGATGATCAAGAGAAAAATACGAACACATAGAAACTTATTTATTGAAATTCTAACATCTATAGGTCCACATATAGGGCTTTCGATTTATTTTTATTTTTTTTATTTTTATAATTTTGGGACAAATCTTGAATTTATCCCAGAATTAGCGATGAATCCTTGGATTCATTGCCAAATCTGGGATGAAACCATGGATTCATCTCCAAATCTTGGACAAATCCATGATTCATTCTAGAATTATAAAAATAAAATAAAAATAAATCAGAAGCCTTATATAGGGACTTAGAGATGTTAGAATTTTATGAAAACAAATTTCTATATATTTGTATTATTCTCCTTAGCATAAAATTATCCTTATTCATAATTTTAACCTAATATTTTGAGTATGGTGATATTTTAACTTGAATTTAACCAAATTTATGTTAAAAATCATCACACTCAATATATTAGGTCAAAATTATAGATAAGAATATTATAATGATTTGGAGAATAATACGAACACATAGAAACTTATTTTATAAAATTCTGATACTTCTAAGTCCATATTTAACGAAACATATTTAGTTTACTATTAATTAAGAAAGTTAATGTTCAATGCATGTTCGTATATGTATCCGAAACTTTAAATATGGATCTAGAGATTTCAAAATTTCATGAAACAAGTTTTTATTTGTTTGTATTATTCTCCTAATCATAAAAATATCATCATCCATAAATTTGACCTAATATATTTCATGCGATGATTTATCAAAATGAATTAAGTCAAATTTGGGTTAAAATCACCACACCCAATATATTAGGTTAAAATTATGGATGTGGACATTTCTATGATTAGGAGAAATATACGAATACATAGACACTTATTTTATAAAATTCTGACATCTCTAGGTCCATATTTAGGGCTTCTGATTCTTTTTTTAGTTTTATAATCCTAGGACAAATCCAAGATTCGTTCCAGGATTGCAAAAGTAGAAAAAAAATGAATCGGAGGTCCTATATATGGACCTAAAGATATTGGAATTTTATAAAATAAGTTTCTATGTATTCATATTATTCTTTTGATCATAAAATTATCCTTATTCATAATTTTAACCTACTATTTTGAGTGGTGATTTTTTTAACCTTAATTTGACCAAATTTGTGTTAAAAAATCACCACATTCAATATATTAGGTCAAAATTATAGATGAGGATACTATAATGATCAGGAGAACAATACGAATATATAAAAACTTATTTCATAAAATTCTTATACTTCTATGTCCATATTTAGTGAAACATATTTAGTTTACTATTAATTAAGAAAGTTAATGTTTACACATGTTCATATATGTGTCCGAAACCTTAAATATGAAACTTAAGATGTTAGAATTTCATGATACAAGTTTTTATATATTCAAATTATTCTCTTGATCATAAAAATATTCTCATCTATAATTTTAACCTAATATATTTTGTGTGGTAATTTTTTAACATGAATTAGGTCAAATTCGGGTTAAAAAATCACTACACTCAATATATTAGGTTAAAATTATGGATGAGGACATTTCTATCATCAAGAGAAAATTACAAACATATAAAAACTTATTTTTAGAAATTTCAACATCTCTAGGTCTATATTTAAGACTTTTGATTTTTTTTCTTTTTTTTATTTTTGTAAATCTAGGACGAATCTTGGATTCGTTCAAGAATTAAAAATTTTAAAAAACAAAAAAAATAATTGGAAGCTCTAAATTTGGACCTAGAGATGTCAGAATTTCATGAAATAAGTTTTTATATGTTTGTATTATTTTCCTAATCATAGAAATGTCCTCATCGATAATTTTAACCCAATATATTGAGAGTGGTGATTTTTTTAATCTTAATTAGGTCAAATTCAGGTTAAAAATTACAACACTCAGTATATTAGGTTAAAATTATGGATGAGGATATTATAATGATTAGGAAAATAATATGAATGCATAGAATCTTTTTTCATAAAATTCTGACACTTCTAATGTTGGTTGGTCCTAGGAAGATCGTACCGGTTCCATTGTACAAAAATTTTGTACAAGTGTCGAACCTTTCCTAAACAACCTATTGTGTTCTTTAGAAATTAAATTAGGAATCGTAAATGGAACTTAACATTATTGATTCCAAATTTAACTTATCTATTCTTAATGGTTTAGACTTGGATCGTAAACGATGCTTAACATTATTGATCCAAACCCACCTATGTTATAAATTTAATTAAATATTAATTTCCAAAATTGACTTCCAGGACTACATGGTGAGGCACTAGTTCTTCTTGGGTATGGGATCATCCACCACCGCCTAGATAAAGCCTTTTAAGGAAATCTAATATTTATTTTCCTTATATAACTCTAGTTTTAACCAAAAAGAACAATCGAATCACAAATTCGAAAAACAATAAAAAAAACACAAACTCGAATCACAAATTCGAAACTCTAGAATCATATGCCTCTTGTATTTAGAATTCATACAAAAAAAACTAGCATGATCAGGAAAATAATTACTAGTTATACCTTTCTTTGTATGCAATGACCTCTTAATCTTCTGCCGTATTCCTCGCCTCCTCTTGGACATCGAGTGGGTGACGATCCTCCAAGATGAAAACCACCCAAAAGCTCCTCCTTCTTCTCTAGAATTCGGCCGCCACCACTACCACCACCAAGGAATAAAAGGGAGCAAGGGGAAAAGAAAGGGGAGAGGGCCGGCCACAAGAGAGAGCACAAGCAAGAGAATAAGAATTCATGTATCATGAGGCCTCTCCTCCCCTTCTTTTATAATACTTGCCCAAGGCAAATAAGGAAAGATTTTCACAAAAAATTAAAATCTTCCTCTTATTTTTCCTTTCCTCCTTTTTAATTCCTTTTTCTCCTCTTGATTGATATAATGGCCGGCCCCTTGCTTGGGCACCAAGCAATGGTGGTCATCCCTTAAAAGAAGAAAAAGATATCTTGTAAAAATTTTATAAGCAAAGAAGGAAAGCTCTTATAAAATTTTACAAGCTCTCTTTTAATTTCCTAATGTGGATGTTTTAAAAAAGGAAAATTTTAAAACAAGTTTTAAGATTTAAAACTTTTCATTTTTAACATGGTTACAAAAAAGGAAAGTTTTAAATCTAAAACTCTCTTTTTAAAAAACCATGTGGATGGTTAAAAAAGGAAAGTTTTAAAACTTTCTTTTAAACCATGTGGCCTAATTTAAATAAGGAAAGTTTTATAATTTTAAAATCTCTTTTTTAAAATTTGTAGATATCTATAAAGAGAAGTTTTTAAAAATACAAAACACCCCTCATACTTTGAATTATATAGCCGACCCCCTTCTTGCTTGGGCACCAAGCAAGGGGCCGACCCCTTTGAGGAGGAAGTGGCCGGCCCTATGGCTTGGTCACCAAGCCATGGGCCGGCCCCCTTCATGGACACCAAGATGGGCTTTTCATGAGTGGATTTGAGGCTTTATTGAGGCTACTACAGGGACCTATAGGAGAAATTGGTTTTGGCCTCTCGATGAGCTCGAGTATCTCGTGTTCGCCCTGAACACACAACTCAAGTTCATTCATAATAACTCATTCCACTAGAGAGCTATTATTTCACTACCGCATCAATCCCAAATTACATTATGGGCTCCTTCTTATCATGAGTGTGTTAGTCTCCCTGTGTATAAGATATCGAATGTCCATTAATTTAATTGAGTTACTGACAACTCGCTTTAATTAATATCTTAGTCCAAGAGTAGTACCACTCAATCTCATCGTCATGTCAGACTATGTCACGCCCTAGAGGAGTCTCTGTCCGAAGAAATTTCGGCAGCATCTCCCCTGTACGGTGGACAATCTGAAACTTTTCTACATCTCACAAATACCTCAGCCACAGGCGGCTGGAATAATAACAACAAAATAAAACATCACCATGCAGTTATATATAATCTATTCAGCCTCTGGCTGTCACAACCACGCAGTTAAGATATTTAAACAGTAAAAAACAATACTCTGACTCGAAATCCACCCTACTCCACTACACTCGTAAAGCTCAAATCCGACGAACTCACCTCTTCTGCCATCCAGGCAAGCATGTAGTAGAATAAAATCCAAATCCAAATCCATCGCAATAATAAAATCCATACAATATCCATAAGCAGAATAATCCAAAACATATCATGTTCAAAACAGTCTAGAACAGAAAAGAAACCAAAGAAAACCAAACATATCCTCGAGGTCTGCAGGGACCAACACTACGTGCAGTGAGGACTAGCGACTGGAACTCCCTCCGGACAGCATCAACCTGAAAATAACAACAATGGAGGCGGGGTGAGTCCAACACTCAGCAGGTACAATTGATATGCAAAGTAAAGAAATAACACCTAGCACTAATCATGCGTACAGTCTCCTGATAAGAAAGATAAAAATGCATCTGAAGTAAACAGGAGAATACTGTACTAACCAGGTCCTGAGTATAAGGTCAAACAGTCCGAGTGGTATAGGGATCCTGTATGCATGTCAAACATAGGTATACAAACAATATGCATCATATAAATGCAGCAACCACAAACACAAGCAATAAATGCATCATGCATATGATGCCAATGATGCGTCCTGGTCACCCCTGACGCCAGTCGATCATCTCATACAAAAGTGAGGCCGAGTGGGTAGGGCTGTGACAACCGTGCACTCTGTCGTCACTACTCCTGATGAGTGACCGAGTGGACGGGATGCTGTCGGAGTACACCTATCCTCCTACCCCAAATCATAGATGGGGGAGTGCAATGCTCTCAACTCCCGGTACACGATGACGGGGAGGAATCCCTGCCGGATAACACGTTGTGTCACACTACCCATGAGCGGACCAACGGTGCCTAACAGAGTCCCTGCTGCAACACACTCTGCCTGAATCGACCACTAACCCATGAGTGGTGGTGTGTGCAGATCCATGTAACTGGCGATGTGCTCAACAATAATGGAGCAGACTATCGCACAGCATGCTATCATGCAAATGAAGCATGGCAATAACCATATAAACATCCTGACCTAATCCATATATATAGAAAAGTGCACCCTAGGTTAACGAATCATATCGAATCAAAGGTACACAGAAGGTATAAAAACCTAGGTCCTGAACATGGTGAAGCATGGTATATCACTACCCCCTATAAGCATGTATAAACAGGTAAAATATACATGAGATGCAAATCAATCAATCAATCAAGCACGTACCAAGATTTGGGTAGTGATTAACCGAAACAGATAAGAAACACAATTAATGCAACATGTTAATTTCATTACTAAGCATATCAAAGACAAAAAGTCAAAAGTACCCGCCTCCGATAAAATGGTCCAAATCTGACTCCGAGATACTCGTCTCGCGTCAAAGTCCTGTAATACCAAACATATACGATTATTTAGCTAAATTCCTATAAATAGCTAAATAAATTCTTTAACCCTAAATTAGGGCAAAAACCCTAATTCCAAAAACACATAAACCTAATCAACCGACATATGAATAATCATCTAACAAAAATCAAGTACACTACGTTCTACAACTAAGCAAATGCTTAATCCAGATACCCAATAAACCTTACCTACTCTCACAGCCACTGTTATTAATCCACAATTAGGGATAGTGCCGCCAAAAGGAGTAGCCGCTGTTGGAGACCAGGACCCTACAATCAGAGACCACCCAACATAGTACTGCTCACGGTAGAACACAAAACGAAGCACAAAAAGGAAAAACCAACTCTAAACCCTCACCTTCAATCACTGCTAAGACACGACACAGAAAAATAGAACCACGGTGTTGGCTCGATCAAACTGACAGAGAGATCAGTGAGGGCATCAGCAACTGGGGCGGCAGTGTGCAGCGGTGAAGAGGCTAGGGCAGAGGTGGCCGGCGGTGAATCTAGGGCATGGCTCAGTGGAGGAGGCCAATGCTAGGGCTCGGCACAGTGGAAGAAGTCGGCGGAGGAGGGCTCGCTAGGGCAAGCGAGGAAAAGGTGATCGGCTTCGGGCAGAGAAGGCGTCGGGAAGAAGTCGGCGCTATGGCTCGGTTGCCGGCACAGAGGATCGGCCGAGGAGAGTGGCTGGCGATCGGGAAACTAGGGCTCGGCTCTGCCCTTGGTTGAAGTTGTGCACCGTGAAGGAGAGAAACGAGGGGGTCGCAAGCCCGAGAGGAGAAATCGGTCGGAGAACTAGGACCGAGGAGAATAGCTCGGCTTCACCGAGAATAGGAGAAGATAAAGGGAGGAACCGCCGTGGCCGGCGGTTAGGGCACCGAAGGAGAAGGCGCGCGGTGGCATCGGGGAGAAGAAGGAAAGGGGTGCGGGACGGCTCGGGTTCGGCGACAAAAGAAGAGGAAAAGAAATAAAGAAATAAAAAGAAAAGGATATATATATATAATCTTTTCCTCGCTTAAATCGGGTAGCCTAAACAGGCTTTTCCGGACCCCGTTCTTGTCCCCGTTAACTCGTCCATACGAGCTCCGAAACATTTCCGAAAAATTTCCCAAAATTCCGGAAAAATTCCTTTATTAACATTTACCTATTTTCGGTATTTTACATTCTCCCCCACTAATAAAAATTTGGTCCCCAAATTTCGTTATCTACCATCAGCAAGTACTAACAACAGCTATAGAGTATAAATGTTGAACGGTAAATAAATCACATACCTCCAGTGAAAAGATGGGGATATCGAGCTCGGATAGTATCCTCGAGCTCCCAAGTAGCCTCCTCGCCCGAATGATGCTGTCATCTGACTTTAACCAGCCGAATCGTCTTGTTCCGCAACTGACGTTCTTTCCGGTCTAGAATCCATACCGGAACCTCCTCATAGGTGACGTCAGGCTGAAAGGAGAACTGAGATTATCTATTAACACATATATCAGATCGGGTACGTATCTCCTCAGCGTAGATACGTGGAATACGGCGTGAACGCCTGCCAAGGACGGCAATAGTGCCAACCGATAAGCTACTGCTCCAATCCTTTCCGAGATCTGGAAAGGTCCAATGTATCGCGGAGCTAGCTTACCTCTGAGGCCAATCTCTTCACCCCTTTCATGGATGAAACTCGCAGAAATACCTGATCGCAAATGGAGAACTCTAAGGGTCTCCGACTCCGGTCAGCATAACACTTCTGGCAGTCTTATGCCTCTGACATAACACTTCTCTTCCTGATCGACGACTGAGCAACCATCGTAACAAGAATACCCTGCTCTGTCTGTCCCTGCTCCTCAATGTCTAACTCAGAGAAATCCTGAATCAAATCTGTGACCACAACTCGGTGGCAAGCTAAAGTCCCTCTGGACTTCTGGCTAAGTGCATCGGCAACTACATTAGCTTTTCCCCGGTGATAGCTAATGGTACAATCATAATCCTTCAGGAACTCCATCTATGTCCTCGGTCGAAGATTAAGTTCCTTCTGAGTGAACAGATATTTGAGACTCCGATGGTCAGTGAGAATCTCAATGTAATATCATAGAGGTACTGCCGCCAAATTTTCAGGGCAAAAATAATAGCGGCCAACTCCAGATCATGAACTGAGTATTTCCTTCTCAGGCTCCCTCAACTATCGAGAAGCATATAAGAATGCTCTACCGTGCTACCTCAGAACAGCACCCATACCCTGTAGAGACACGTCGGTGTAGAGGACAAATTCGTCCTCTTCCGAAGGTAAAAACCAAAAATCAAAGTCGACACTAGTCTCCGCTTCAGCTCCTAGAAGCTGGTCTTGCAATCCTCAGTCCAAGTAACTTCATGCCTTTCATGGTCACGCGTGAAAGTAGCATAGTTATGCGAAAGAAACCCTCGACGAAAGGTCTGTAATATCCTGCGAGTCACAAAAGACTGCGGATCTCCCTCACTGATTTCGGCTGCTCCCAACGGTAACAACCTCTATCTCATGTGGAACCACGGTACACTCCTACTAGTGACCGTGTGTCCCAAACATCATAACAAAAGACAATCCAAACCAGCACTACTGATAATCACATATAGATGTTCCCGTCGAATCATCTCTAGATCTATGCAAAGGTAGTGTACGTGACTTACCTCGGATCCGTAATAGATCACAACATCGTCCACAAAGATAATGGAAACCTATCCAAACATCCTCGACATACCAGGATCATCGAGTCCCTGAAAACATCTAAGGCACTGTAAGCCTATATGGCAAAAACCAAGACACATAATGTCCGTATCACAGACATTCCTATCCATAAGATCTCCGATAATAAATCGAAAAATCTGATCATCAATAACATAAATCACCAAAGAATAAATCCTCCAGGGTGAGAGCAACGCTCCATCACAGGAAACACCACATATGTGGGAGCAACGCTCTACCACAGGAAATCCTCAATATGTGGGAGCAACACTCCACCACAAATAATCTGAAATATGTATCTGCAATAAATATAGGAGCAATGCTCCGCTACCAGCAATCCGTGATATGTGGGAGCAACGCTCCACCACAAAACAATACCTAAGTACCCTAAGGCACCTAACTATCCAGCTAGAGACTGTACAAGATCTCTCTACCACAATTCGCTGTGGTTAGCCTAGGATATAACAACCTAGTAACTAATCAAATCCATCATCAACTCTATCAGCATCCTAGTGGGTCATCCACTGATAGGAAAATTAGTTGATGGGTTAATTCAACAAATGACATAATGCAGTCGCTCCACATTCTGCATTCAGTATAAGTAGAATCATCATACTGCTACCAATGTATACTCCTAGCACACATGCTCACACAACATATGTATGATCAACAAAATCCTCCAATTATTATACACCAAACATACTCACAACTCAGGTATAATCAGTATGATACCTCCAACAATACATACCGAACACGTGTGCAAAATCAATGTAGGTAAAATCAACAATACACCTCAAACAACACTCACATGACATATCTTCACCTATGCCAAGAGTATAACCAACATATACTTCCAATAAAGCATACTAAACCCAGGTGCACTCACAAATCAAACATAATCAAAAAGTTACCTCAGATACCACACCAAACACATATGTACATATCCCAACTCAGATTAAATCGACAAAATGCCTCCATCAAAACACCACCGATGTACTTATACTACATCTCGAATTTAATCAACAAGATATCTTCAATAATACATCCAGATACATACACCGAACTACATATCTATAATCCACAAGGAACTTTCAAACCATATCAGAACATGGATACATATACTACTTGCAAATGGACAGTCTACCACAGGACTCCTACAACACATAACAATCATAATATACATCCAACATAGACATGCAAAATCAGCATACCAGCTCAATCAAAGAGACCAACCTTATGCTACCAACACTCATGGGTTACGGGTATATCTAAACAAAATTCATGCATATGTATCAAGCATGAATACATCAATCAAAAGCAACCCAAAATAAAGCAGCCTAATCATCCAGTAACATCCCTGCTCTAGGTTCAAAGGAACTGGTATCGGAACAAGAAAGATATACACACCATGGTATAACATTGCAAGTCAATATCATAGACTACCAAGACTATATCTAATGGGAAAAAATTTTATCATCATAAATCCAAATGTACTCTCCCAGTATACACTAGTAACGATTATATCCGATAAGTGTTGAGCAATTTGCTCTACACTTCCTTACATCAGTGGGGTCACATATCCCAATGCACCCTCTAAGTTATCCCACCAGGTATATATAGTCCACGGTCAAAGTCTTCACGTACTAGGATACATCGATCCTCTAAACCAATCCAGGCCGATAATGATATATGGCTAAATCAGTCCTTTCCATGTCAGTACAAAACATGTACTCAAATGTGCTCTAAATACATAACTAAGCATAAATAACCTAAAGGTTCGAACCTCTAAAAATAGAGTATGGCAATCCTTTACTGATCAACCAACAAAAACTAAATCATTCATCTACTAACTAATCAAAAATACCTTAATCCTCTACAAGCAACTAAGGTATATCCAACCACATAATACCATATGCATAAATGTGTACGACCCAAAAGATAAAGTCAGAATTCAAGATCATCAAGACACTCTCATTTTTATCCTCAAAATATCAACCCACATAATATCAGATGAATCAGTCTCTACTCCACATGAGAGCAAGTTAGCATTCAAAACATCAAATCATTATTTATCCACATAGTCCAATATCAGAGAAAACAAATATCAATTTTATCATCCTGTTAATTAACCACAACTAACCAGATATATTAAAATCCCATGGGCACACTCAACCGTAAACTCTCTAGCACCCGATTAATAATCTGATCACCAACTATAAACATCAAACCTGTGAATATCATACATGACACTCACTATGTCACCATCAACAACAACCCAAATAATAGATCATCAAAATAGTTTTCCACTAATAGATCATCAAACAACCACATAACATTTACTCTCATAAATCATTAGAAATCAACACATCACAATATCTGATCTTCCAATATCCCTCAACCTCAAATCATTCTCAACAATGATCAAACATGATAACTCTCCAATGCCAATTTTCATCGAATCGGATACCCTATTATCCAAAAGATACGAGTATAAAAACTCTACTGGCTAAGTCAACAGGAATATGTAGGTATCATCCATTAGCCAGCTAACAATAATAGAGGCTGGTAAGTGCCTCCATCTTCGAACCAACTAGTAGTAACAAAAACTAAAACTACTGGTGGTAAAATATATAAAATAACCAGAGACTATAATCCTTGATCTCTATTAGGGTCGAGCAAGATCAGTGGCTAACCCATCACATGTAATATGGGCTACAGCAACCAGACATGTACTAAAGATAAAGTGCTAATACATGTCATAACTATCATAAAATAAACATCATACCTATTTGCTGTCTGGAGATGTTCCGTCGCTGTCCAGTCCCCAATTTTTGACCTCAAAATTCCGAACGAGAATATCACCGGAAATCCGAAAGGGAAATCCGAAACATAACCATATCGAAAATCCGAAAATGCTCAGTTTGACTCGCAAACCTGGCTAACCCAAATATCCAGAATACCAACAACAGGTATCTGATAAATCTCCAGAAGACCAAAAGCAGGTATCATAACCCGCTCTGATACCAATAAATTGGTATCAGATAAATCTTGAAAATCCATAATACAAAAATCCAACAAGTATCGCCAAACTTGGCGCTCTGATACCAAGTAAATAAATTGGTATCAGGTTATCCCAAACATCCAAAATACGAAAACAAAAGATCGTATAACTGTGCTCTGATACCACTAAATTGTCACGCCCCAGAGGAGTCTCTGTCCGAAGAAATTTCGGCAGCATCTCCCCTGTACGGTGGACAATCTGAAACTTTTCTAGATCTCACAAATACCTCAGCCACAGGCGGCTGGAATAATAACAACAAAATAAAACATCACCACGCAGTTATATATAATTTATTCAGCCTCTGGCTGTCACAACCACGCAGTTAAGATATTTAAACAGTAAAAATAATACTCTGACTCGAAATCCACCCTACTCCTCGTAAAGCTCAAATCCGACGAACTCACCTCTTCTGCCATCCAGGCAAGCATGTAGTAGAATAAAATCCAAATCCAAATCCATCGCAATAATAAAATCCATACAATATCCATAAGCAGAATAATCCAAAACATATCATGTTCAAAACAGTCTAGAACAGAAAAGAAACCAAAGAAAACCAAACATATCCTCGAGGTCTGCAGGGACCAACACTACGTGCAGTGAGGACTAGCGACTGGAACTCCCTCCGGACAGCATCAACCTGAAAATAACAACAATGGAGGCGGGGTGAGTCCAACACTCAGCAGGTACAATTGATATGCAAAGTAAAGAAATAACACCTAGCACTAATCATGCGTACAGTCTCCTGATAAGAAAGATAAAAATGCATCTGAAGTAAACAGGAGAATACTGTACTAACCAGGTCCTGAGTATAAGGTCAAACAGTCCGAGTGGTATAGGGATCCTGTATGCATGTCAAACATAGGTATACAAACAATATGCAGCATATAAATGCAGCAACCACAAACACAAGCAATAAATGCATCATGCATATGATGCCAATGATGCGTCCTGGTCACCCCTGACGCCAGTCGATCATCTCATACAAAAGTGAGGCCGAGTGGGTAGGGCTGTGACAACCGTCACTACTCCTGATGAGTGACCGAGTGGACGAGATGTTTGTCGGAGTACACCTATCCTCCTACCCCAAATCATAGATGGGGGAGCGCAATGCTCTCAACTCCCGGTACACGATGACGGGGAGGAATCCCTGCCGGATAACACGTTGTGTCACACTACCCATGAGCGGACCAACGGTGCCTAACAGAGTCCCTGCTGCAACACACTCTGCCAGAATCGACCACTAACCCATGAGTGGTGGTGTGTGCAGATCCATGTAACTGGCAATGTGCTCAACAATAATGGAGCAGACTATCGCACAGCATGCAATCATGCAAATGATGCATGGCAATAACCAGATAAACATCCTGACCTAATCCATATATATAGAAAAGTGCACCCTAGGTCAACGAATCATATCGAATCAAAGGTACACAGAAGGTATAAAAACCTAGGTCCTGAACATGGTGAAGCATGGTATATCACTACCCCCTATAAGCATGTATAAAAAGGTAAAATATACATGAGATGCAAATCAATCAATCAATCAAGCACGTACCAAGATTTGGGTAGTGATTAACCGAAACAGATAAGAAACACAATTAATGCAACATGTTAATTTCATTACTAAGCATATCAAAGACAAAAAGTCAAAAGTACCCGCCTCCGATAAAATGGTCCAAATCTGACTCCGAGATACTCGTCTCGCGTCAAAGTCCTGTAATACCAAACATATACGATTATTTAGCTAAATTCCTATAAATAGCTAAATAAATTCTTTAACCCTAAATTAGGGCAAAAACCCTAATTCCAAAAACACATAAACCTAATCAACCGACACATGAATAATCATCTAACAAAAATCAAGTACACTACGTTCTACAACTAAGCAAATGCTTAATCCAGATACCCAATAAACCTTAAATACTCTCACAGCCACTGTTATTAATCCACAATTAGGGATAGTGCCGCCAAAAGGAGTAGCCGCTGTTGGAGACCAGGACCCTACAATCAGAGACCACCCAACATAGTACTGCTCATGGTAGAACACAAAACAAAGCACAAAAAGGAAAAACCAACTCTAAACCCTCACCTTCAATCACTGCTAAGACACGACACAGAAAAATGGAACCACGGTGTCGGCTTGATCAAACTGACAGAGAGATCAGTGAGGGCATCAGCAACTGGGGCGGCAGTGTGCAGCGGTGAAGAGGCTAGGGCAGAGGTGGCCGGCGGTGAATCTAGGGCATGGCTCAGTGGAGGAGGCCAATGCTAGGGCTCGGCACAGTGGAAGAAGTCGGTGGAGGAGGGCTCGCTAGGGCAAGCGAGGAAAAGGTGATCGACTTCGGGCAGAGAAGGCGTCGGGAAGAAGTCGGCGCTATGGCTCGGTTGCCGGCACAGAGGATCGGCCGAGGAGAGTGGCTGGCGATCGGGAAACTAGGGCTCGGCTCTGCCCTTGGTTGAAGTTGTGCACCGTGAAGGAGAGAAACGAGGGGGTCGCAAGCCCGAGAGGAGAAATCGGTCGGAGAACTAGGACCGAGGAGAATAGCTCGGCTTTATCGAGAATAGGAGAAGATAAAGGGAGGAACCGCCGTGGCCGGCGGTTAGGGCACCGAAGGAGAAGGCGCGCGGCGGCAGCGGGGAGAAGAAGGAAAGGGGTGCGGGACGGCTCGGGTTCGGCGACAAAAGCAGAGGAAAAGAAATAAAGAAATAAAAAGAAAAGGATATATATATATATAATCTTTTCCTCGCTTAAATCGGGTAGCCTAAACAGGTTTTTCCGGACCCCATTCTTGTCCCCGTTAACTCGTCCATACGAGCTCCGAAACATTTCCGAAATATTTCCAAATATTCCGGAAAAATTCCTTTATTAACATTTGCCTATTTTCGGTATTTTACAGACTAAGTTCACCTGTAGGGTTTAACATGACAATCCTTATGAGCTCCTCTTGGGGACATTCTCAACCTAGATTACTAGGACACAGTTCCTTCTATAATCAATAACACACACTATAAGTAATATCATTTCCCAACTTATCGGACCTATTGATTTATCGAGCTAAATCTCATCCTTTGATAAGTTAAAAAATAAATACTAAATATATATGCTTGTTATTATATTAGGATTAAGGGCACACACACTTCTATAATAACTAAGGTCTTGCTCTTTTATTAAATCAATATAAAAAGAACTTACCTTAAATGGTCCTGTTCAATACACTTAGAGTGTACTAGTATAATTATATAGTCAAGATAAACTAATACCAAATTACACTACGACTGTTTTGATGGTTTGTTCCTTTCCATCTCGGTCCTGAGCTACTGTTTATAATTTATAAGGAACTGATAACATGATCTTCTGTGTGTGACACCACACACCATGTTATCTACAATATAAATTAATTGAACGACTACACTTAGCAAATAAATGTAGACATTTGACCAATGCGATTCTTTTATTTCAAAATAGATGTTTACAAAAAGCTAGGCTTTTAGTATACACTCTAACAATCTCCCACTTATACTAAAAGACTAAGCTGCCATATCTATTGCCATACATCTGATTCTCATCCCCTCCACATTCCGATCAAAAGCTTTCGCCGGAAGGGCTTTAGTGAAAGGATCTGCCAGGTTATCCGCTGATACAATCTTGGCGACAACAACTTCTTCTCGCTTGACGATGTCTCGTATCAGGTGGTACTTGCGCTCTATATGCTTACTTGCCTTATGGGCTCATGGTTCCTTCAAGTTTGCAACTGCACCACTATTATCACAATAAATTGTGATGATTTTGGGCAAACCAGGAATCACATCTAAGTCCATTAGGAAGTTCCTGAGCCATACAACTTCTTTGGCTGCCTCAAAGGCTACCACATACTCAGCTTCCATGGTTGAGTCTGAAACACATTTCTACTTAACACTCCTCCATGCAATGGCTCCACCTCCTAAAGTAAACACATAGCCTGATGTAGACTTACTATTGTCCCTATCTGATTGGAAGTCTGAATCCGTACGTGTAACCCACAAGGAGCAAATCATCTGCTTGGTAAACTAGCATATAATCTCTAGTCCTTCTCAGGTACTTCAATATATGTTTTACAGTAGTCTAATGTCCTTGTCCAGGGTTACTTTGATATCTGCTAACCATGCCCATGGAAAAATAGATATCTGGTCTCATACACAACATTGCATACATTAGGCTTCCCACAGCCGAAGCATAAGGAACTGCCTTCATGTCCTCCATCTCCTTTGATGTTTTTGGAGACATCTCTTTAGATAATGCTACTCCATGCCTAAAAGGTAAGAAACCTTTCTTGGAGTTTTGCATGATAAAATGAGCAAGGATTGTATCTATATATGAAACTTGAGATAGGCACAACATCCTTTTCTTGCGATCCCTTATGACTTTGACCCCAAGAATGTGTGCACATTCTCCTAAGTCTTTCATATCGAATTGTTTGGACAACCATACCCTTACATCCGATAACACCTTGACATTGTTGCCAATTAACAAAATGTCATCTACGTATAGTACAAGAAATACCACCACGTTTCCGTTGCACTTCTTGTATACACAAGACTCATCCGGACACTGAATAAATCCATATGACTGGATTACTTCATTAAACCGGATGTTCCAAGATCTTGAAGTTTGCTTCAGTCCATAAATAGACTGATTGAGCTTGCACACTAGATGCTCTTTGCCTTTTTCAATGAACCCCTCTGGTTGCTTCATATGGATGTTTTCTTCAAAACTTCCGTTAAGGAAAGCTGTCTTGACATTCATTTGCTAAATCTCATAATCCATATGAGCAGCAATGGATAAGAGTATCCGGATAGATGGTCTCCTTATAATCGATTCCTTCTTTATGTGTGTACCCTTTCGCTATAAGCCTTGCTTTGAAGGTATCTACCTTCCCGTCTGTCCCTCTTTTCCTTTTGTAGATCCGCTTGCATCCAATGGCTTTTACACCATTTGATGGTTCTACAAGCTCCCAGACCTTATTAGAATACATAGATTCTATTTCAGAATTCATTGCCTTTTGCCAAGATACTGCATCTTTATCTTGGAGTGCTTCGTCATACGTCCGGGGATCAGGTTCATGTTTACCCGGGATTAAGTCCGAAGATTCTCCCAAAAACATGAATCTCTCAGGTTTCCTAACAACCCTCCCACTATGACGAGGCACTGTCTGTAACTATGCATCATTTGTAACACGTGTTGCAGTTTCTTGTGGTACTTCATCTTGTACTGTTGGTACTGAAGTAGATGTGTCCTCTCTCATTTCTTCTAGAACAATTTTACTTCTGGCTTGTGGTCCATTATATAGTCTTTTTCTAAAAACTGGGCATTGGTGCTAACAATGACCTTCTGGTCTTTAGGACTATAAAATAAACCACATTTTATTCCTCTAAGATAACCCACAAACATGTGAACTTCTGTACGAGATTCTAACTTATCAGCATCTGCTTTCAGCACATGTGTTGGACTACCCCAAATCTGAATATGTTTTAGACTGGACTTCGCCCATTCCATAATTTTGTGGGAGTAGAGGATACTGATTTAGAAGGTACCAAGTTCAGAATGTGAGTTGTTGTTTCCAGAGCGTATTGTTAGTGAGAGCCCTAGAGCCGATCATGTGATGATTGTTGTATGGACTCGATGCATCATATTCCTATATATATATATATATATATATTTATAAAGGAATTTATTTATGGTTATTATACTTACTTGTATTGGTGTCAAATAACTGAGTATAATAGCGTCCTTGAGTAGAAGGTTCTTATCTATATCAATCGATTGATTGAATTGATAATGGGATGATATAGAGAACACTACTCTTAATCATTCCTAGTCAAGTATTAACATTCAGGGACAATGTTAATGCGATGAGACTAGCATATAGGTCAACTCGATGACTTGATCTCACAAGTCATGGATATTAGATATCAAGTTGACACATGGGTATGTATTGGAGAATGTATACTGAATTGTTAGTGAGAGCCCTAGAGCTAATCATGTGATGATTGTTGTATGGACTCGATGTATCATATTCCTATATATTTATAAAGGTATTTCTTTATAGTTATTATACTTACTTGTATTGGTGCCAAATAACTAAGTATAATAACGTCCTTGAGTAGAAGGTTCTTATCTATATCAATCGATTGGTTGAATCGATAAAGAGATGATATAGAGAACACTACTCTTAATCATTCCTAGTCAAGTATTAACATTCAGGGAGAAAGTTAATACGATGAGACTAGCATGTAGGTCAACTCGATGACTTGATCTCACAAGTCATGGATATAGAGATATCAAGTTGACACATGGGTATGCATTGGAGAATGTATACTGAATGGCCCGCCATGAGAAAGTATCATGGATCGTTATATGAATGTCATATACTTTCTCATGTGACTATTAGTATGACTATCAGTCCTTGGACCTAAAGTCACCATGGTTCCCTACATAAGGAGTTGCATACTTTGGCTTCGTCAAACGTCACCCGTAAATGGGTGGACTATAAAGCCGACTACTGGGTATGTAATAAATTATACGGAGGAATGTGAGTGATGTAGATGGGATCTATCCCTCCTATATGACTGGAGTGACATCATGATTCTTGATAGAGTGAGACCACTAAGTGCATGGTCATGCCCAAATGAGTCAATATGAGATATTGAGCTCATTTGATTAGAGTGAGTCTACTTGGAGTTCAAGACATAAATTGATTAGAGGATGACACGATCTATGCCTCAATTGATCAATTTAGATGTCAAGGATAGAAGGACATTGTCACATATTGTGAGAGTCACAATTAGTAGTCACAAAGGTGATGTTGGATCTCAACATTCTTGTAACTTGGGTTGTAATGATGTGTTGCTAGATACCGCTCATTACTTATGTTTCTAAATGGGTTTAGAAGCATTGCCAATGTTACAAGAACCTATAGGGTCACACACAAAGGGAAATTGATGGAGATTAGGTTCATATGATGGACCAAAAGAATTAGGTTCATATGATGAACCAAATTAGATTAAGAGTAATCCAAATTAGACTAATTGAGTTGGACTCAATTTGATTCATGTGTTGAATAAGTCTAATTTTGACTATGATTTATTGAGTCAATTTAATTCAATGAATAGAGATTCATTAAATTAAATTGACTTGAATCAGAGGTTAGATTTGATCAACAATGGGAGATAAAAAGGTCAAGTTTGACTTGACTTGAGAGGGAAGATGAAGGGTTAATTTTGACTTGACCAAATGCCACCTCATTGTGACTTGGCATGGGGGTCGGCCAATGATGATGTTCCACATCATCAAGGCTACATCATTGTGTGCCACCTCATGAGGAAGACCAAGAGCCATGACTCTTGGTGTTCCATGGAGGTATTAAACCTCCATTAAGTGGCCGGCCACTTGAGGTGTGTGAATGAATTGCATTGTGTGCTCATTCACTTCTTCTTCTTCCTCTCTACTTTTTCTCTCCCTCTCTTCCTCTATTGCTGAGACTTCTCAAGGGTGCTAGCACACTCTAAGTTGTTCTCTCCACCTTTTGTTCGTGTGGATATGTGTAGAGGAGTGCTCACTTGACACTCTACGAGATCCGGCAACCTTTGGACGAGCGGGATAAGCGAAGGGCATCGCTACAAGGGTAACACTCTTTTCATGTAGATCTAAGGTAGATCTAGTGTAGACAAACATGTACAAGATTATTTTATATATTTTCGCACGGATCCGCGGCTAGCTTCGGGGTTTCTGCAACGCAAAAAATAATTTTTGCGGCTCAAATTTGCTAACAGTGGTATCAGAACCACATGCGAAGCTTGTACATGTTTGTATTTATTTTATGGAAACGATTTTAGATCTATAAGTTTCTACAATTTTTCTAATTTTATGGATCTTGTGAGTATTTTTCTTGTAGAGTCGAAGCAACAAGTGCTTGGACACTTGTAGGCTTTGACTATCAAGAAAAACCTTCCGAAACGGCAAGGTCTCGCCTAAAAAAATTTATTTTTATTTTGGGACAACGACTTAAGGCACTTTTAGATCAGTTTGGGACACTCGCAACATTCATTTCGCGAGAAGGGGCGCTGCCCCTAACCCCACAAGGGGTATTGTCTCGCGATAGAGCCCGAAAATCGCTAATCGGGACCGCCGGGAAGTTGTGACTCATAAAATTGATAAAAAATAGTAGTAAAATTATAGAAATTTATGTAAAATACATAATTTAGAATTATGTATGATATTGTGATGATCATGGCCCAACAACCCAATTTGATTGGATAGAATTGTGTTGTAATTCATAATATGGCCTGCGCGTCATTTTTTGTGTTGTGCGTGTTGTATATGATATGTGACCTGCGCGTCGTGCGTCCCTTCTTATGTTCCTATTGTAAATAGATTTTACACTCGAATGCAACTCAAGTTTCATATTTGTAATGTACAAAATGATGAGGTGGAAGGTCCACTCAAGTAGGAGTTACGAGTAGGGTGATTTCAACACATGGCAGTCAAAAGGTGACGCTTGAAGTAGCCATTAACCCTAGGTTGACCATCCGATCTTTTCATTGGCTTGAAAAGATCGTAGTAGGACCATGACCTCATCACAAATTATTTTCTTGTGTGTATGTGATGCATGCTAATGTAGGGTAATTAGTGCCTTAATGCGTATATGATACACATTCATGATTAGATTAGATCTTAATCAAGTCAACTCGAAATGCCTACCAAGTTTTGATACCCATCACTACCTCGATCATTTGTTGTTGTTGAATCTGCCAAAGCAGAGCAACGTATATTATCTTGGTAGGGTGCGGAGGGACAATCTTGGTCCCGCCTATCAAAGCTTGGGTGAGTACAAACTCAATTAGATTGAGTATAACTACTTAACTCAATTGGATCGGGTATAACTATAGGCATTTTCCAACGGTTGGAAGATAGGATAAAAATCACATTTATACTAAATCTTGGGCGATTTAGCCAAAGCCAACTCAAGTTTTAATATAAATGAGGATCTTGATCCTATAAACAAGAGTTGCATAGAGATGTAATTGATAATTAGTTATCTACCGATCATACTAAGTTTTGGGCGATTTAGTCAAAGCTAACTCAAGGCGTAGTATGATGTGGATCTTGTCCCGCGTGAATTATAGCCCAATAGTATGAATCTAGTAGTGTGGTTTGACCATATCCATGACTTGATTCAACAAAAGTCCTATAATTCAGTGGGAGAATCATTTAGTTAAAGGCCTAATTAAATGATAAATGGAATATGATATTTACTCTCTGCTTTATTTATGTTGTAGATTTCCATGTCGACAAACATGAACACTTTCTCCCTGCGTTCTGTCCTTGACAAGGACAAGCTCAATGGAGCTAATTTCCTGGACTAGTATAGGAATCTGAGAATCGTTCTCACACAAGAAAGAAAACTATACGTCTTGGAACATCCCATTCCGGAGGCACCTCCTACCACTACCATGCGAGCTGACCGAGATGCTTATAAGAAGCATCAAGATGATGCATTAGATGTGTCATGCCTCATGCTCGTAACCATGAACTCTGAGCTTTAGAAGAAACACGAGTTGATGACTGCTTATGATATGGTTGAACATCTTCGTCAACTATATCAAGGACAAGCAAGACATGAGAGATTCGAGATCTCTAAGGCACTGTTTCAGTGCAAGATGCAAGATGGGACTCCCGTAGGTCCATATGTACTCAAGATGATTGGGTACATAGAGAACCTATAGAGGTTGGGATTCCCACTTGGCCATGAACTGACCACTGACTTGATCTTGCAATCCTTACCAGAGAGTTACAGTCAATTTATCATGAATTACAACATGAACAAAATTGATAAGTCATTGCTTGAGCTGCTAAGCATGTTGAGAATTGTTGAGCTCAACCTTAAGAAGGTAAAGCCCAACTCTATTTTAATGGTGCAAAAGCATAAAGGCAAGGGCAAGCCTAAAGGTAAGGGAAAGTCCCAAGCCAAGGGCAAAGACAAGGTAATGAAACCTAAAGGAGGGGTTGCCAAGGATGCTACCTGCTTCCACTGCGGTCAAACCGGACACTGGAAGAGGAACTGCAAAGTATACCTGGAAGATCTTAAGAAGAAGAGAAATGAGATTTCTACTTCAGGTATGTATGTTATTGAAGTCAATCTCTCTATTTCTTCATCGTGGGCATTAGATACCGGATGTGCTTCTCACATTTGTACTAATGTGCATGCACTGAGAAATAGCAGGGCATTGGCGAAGGGTGAGGTGGACCTATGAGTAGGCAATAGAGCACGGGTTGCTGATGTTGCTGTAGGAACTTACTATCTATCTCTTCCCTCTGGGCTTGTACTAGAATTAGGTGAATGTTGTTATGTGACTGCTCTTACAAAGAACATCATATCAATATCTTGTTTTGACAAGAAAGGCTTTTCGTTTATAATAAAGAACAAATGTTATTTCGTTTATTTAAATGATATGTTCTATTGTAGTGCACCTCTGATGAACGGACTCTATATTCTAGACTTAGAGAACCCCATCTATAACATAAGTACCAAAAGGTTCAAGTAAAATGAAATGAACCGAACATATCTCTGGCATTGTCGCTTAGGTCATATAAATGAGAATCGCTTATCCCATCTCCATAAAGATGGTTTACTGGACTCATTTAATTTTGAATCATATGAGACATGCAAGTCATGCCTACTGGGCAAGATGACTAAGACTCCCTTTAGTGGACACAGTGAAAGAGCAACTGACTTGTTAGGACTTATACATAGTGATGTATGTGACCGTTTCAATGTCACTGCCAGAGGTGGTTATTGTTAGTTAGAGCTCTAGAACTAATCATTTGATGATTGTTCTATGGACTCGTTGTATCATATTCTTGTATATAAATAAAGGCATTTGTTTTGGTTATTATACTTACTTGTATTGGTGCCAAATAACTAAGTATAATAGCGTCCTTGAGTAGAAGGTTCTTACCTATATCAATCGATTGGTTGAATCGATAGTGAGATGATATAGGGAACACTACTCTTAATCATTCCAAGTCAAGTATTAACATTCAGGGACAATGTTAATGCGACGAGACTAGCATGTAGGTCAACTCGATGACTTGATCTCACAAGTCATGGATATGGAGATATCAAGTTGACACATGCGTATGCATTGGAGAATGTATACTGAATGCCCCTCCATGAGAAAGTATCATGGATCGTTATATGAGTGTCATATACTTTCTCATGTGGCTATTAGTATGACTACTAGTCCTTGGACCTGAAGTCACCATGGTTCCCTACATAAGGAGTTACGTACTTTAGCTTCATCAAACGTCACCCGTAACTGGGTGGACTATAAAGGCGATTACTGGGTATGTAACAAATTATGCAGAGGGATGTGAGTGATGTAGATGGAATCTATCCCTCCTATATGACGGGAGTGACATTGATATTCTTGATAGAGTGAGACCACGGAGTGCATGGTCATGCCCAAATGAGTCAATATGAGATATTGAGCTCATTTGATTGAGTGAGTCTACTTGGAGTTCAAGATTTAGATTGATTAGAGGATGACACGGTCTATGCCTCATAATCAATCTAGATGTCAAGGATAGAAGGACACTTGTCATATATTGTGAGGAGTCACAATTAGTAGTCACAAGGTGATGTTGGATCTCAACATTCTTATAACTTGGGTAGTAATGATGTGTTGCTAGATACCGCTCATTACTTATGCTTCTAAATGAGTTTAGGAGCATTGCCAACGTTATAAGAACCTATAGGGTCACACACAAAGGGCAATTAGATGGAGATTAGGTTCATTTGATGAACCTAAAGGATTAGGTCCATGTGATGAACCAAATTAGATTAAGAGTAATCCAAATTGAGCTAATTGAGTTTGACTCAATTTGGTTCATGTTTTAAGTAAGTCTAATTTGGACTTAGACCTATTTAATTAATTTAATTCAATGAATAGAGATTCATTAAATTAAAATTGACTTGAACCAATGGTTAGATTAGATCAACCAAGGGAGAGAAGTGGTCAAGTTTGACTTGACTTAAGTAGGAAGATGAAGAGTCAAGTTTTGACTTGACTTTGACTTGACCAATGCCACATCATCAAGGCTTCTTCATTTGGTCAAGTTTGACTTGACCAAATGCCACCTCATGGAGGAGATCAAGAGACTTGACTCTTGATATTCCATGGGGGTTACAAGCAATGAAGTGGCCGGCCACTTTTAGTGTGGAATGGATTAGTTTTCATTGAAGTGAATTCATTTCTTCTTCTTCCTCTCAAGGTTTTTCTTCTCTCCCTCTCCTCTCCATTTCCGAGACCTTGCATGAGTGCTAGCACACTCTAAGGTTTCTTCTCCATCTCTTGCTTGTGTGGATACACATAGAGGAGTATCTACTTTGATACTCTCGAGATTCGGCGAACCTTGGACGAGCGGGATTACGCGAAGAGCTTCACATCAAGGGTAACGATCTTCTTATTTGTAGATCTAGTTTAGATCTTGATTAGAAACTTGTACGTGAAATTTTTACAAAATTTTATTCTTCGCACGGATCCGTGGCATGAGAATTTCGGGGTTTCCGCAACGCAAAATACGGTTTTTGCGGCCCGAAAAATCCAACAGTGGTATCAGAGCCACGTGCGAAGCGCGTACGTGTTTTAATTTGTATTTGTATGAAAATTACAGATATGTATCTTTCTATGATTTTATGTTTTTTTTATAGTTTTTATGGGTATTTTTCTCGTAGAAGCGAAGTACAAGTGTTTAGACACTTGTAGGCTTCGACTATCGAGAAGATTTTTCCGAAACGGTAAGGTTTCGCCCCAAATCATTTTGGGACAGCGGGCTAAGGTGCTATAGGATCACTAAGGAACACTCGTGATGGTTATATCGTGGGTAGGGGTGCTGCCCCTGACCCCGCAAGGGGATTCGTTCCGCGATTGCGCTCGAAAATCGCTAAACAGGACCGCCGGGAATTTTTACTCATAAAAATTGTAAAAATTGTAAGAAAAATTAGAGAAATTTATAAAAATTACATAATTTAGAATTATGTATTATTTTGTGATGGTCATGGCCCAAAAGACCCAATTAGATTGGAAAAATTGTGTTGTAATTCATAATATGGCCTGCGTGTCATTTTGTGTTTGTGCGTGTTGTACTTAATTCGCGACTTGCGCGTCGTGCCGTCCTCTATTATATTCCTGTTGTAAAATAGTTTCTAGACTCGAATGTAACTTGAGTTTCACCTTTGTAATGTACAAATTGGAGCGGTGGAAGATCCACTCAAGACGGTGTTACGAGGAGGGCGCGAGCAACACAAGGTGGTCAAGGAAGGAGCTTGAGAAGCTGTTGACCTTAGGTTGACCATCCGATCTTCTCATTGGCTTGAGAAGATCGTAGTAGGGTCGTGACTAATCACAAAATATTTAATAAATTGCTTGTGTGTGTATATGTGATGCATGCTAGAATAAGTAATTAATTAGCACCTTAACGATTCGATTCGATCAATCGCGTATATGATACACCTTGACGATTAGATTTGATCTAAATCGCGTACATGATGTGCCCTAACGATTAGATTAGATATAAATCGCGTATATGATACACCTCGTCGATTAGATTAGATCTCAATCGCGTCAACTTGAAATGCCTACCATGTTGTGATACCCATCACTACCTCGATCGCATGTTGTTGTTGAATCTGCCAAAGCATAGCAACACATACTATCTTGGTAGGGTGCAGAGGGACAATCTTTGTCCCACCTATCAACGTATGGGTGAGTAAAACTCAATTAGATTGAGTAACTAGTTAACTCAATTGGATCGAGTTTAACTATAGGTATTTTCCAAATGTTGGTAGATAGGTCAAAATCACGTTTATATTAACTCTTGGACGTATTAGCCAAAGCTAACTCGAGTTTTAATATAAATGCGGATCTTGATCCTATAAATAAGAGTTGCATAGAGATGTAATTGGTAATTAGTTATCTACCGATCATACTAAGTCTTGGGCGATTTAGCCAAAGCTAACTCAAGACGTAGTATGATGTGGATCTTGTCCCACATGAATTATAGAATTTAGTGAGAGCATCATTTAATTAAAAGGCCTAATTAAATGATTAATAGAATATGATTTTATTTTCTACATTTTTCTGTTGTAGATAACCATGACATCAAATACTAACTCTTTCTCCCTGCGTTCCGTCCTTGACAAGGACAAGCTCAACGGAGCAAATTTCCTGGACTGGTACAGGAACCTGAGAATCGTTCTCACACAAGAACGTAAATTGTATGTTCTGGAGCACCCATTCTAGAGGCACCTCCTACCACTGCCACGTGAGCTAACCGTGATGCTTACAAGAAGCATCAAGATGACACATTAGATGTGTCATGTCTTATGCTCGCGACCATGAACTCTGAGCTTCAGAAGCAACACAAGTTGATGGGTGCTTATGATATGGTTGAACATCTTCGTCAACTATATCAAGGACAAGCGAGGCACGAGAGATTCGAGATCTCTAAGACACTGTTTCAGTGCAAGATACAAGATGGGACTCCCGTAGGCCTATATGTACTCAAAATGATTGGGTACATAGAAAACCTACAGAGGTTGGGATTCCCACTTGGCCAAGAGCTGGCCACTGATATGATCTTGCAATCCTTGCCAGATAGTTATAGTCAATTCGTTCTAAATTATAACATGAACGAAATTGATAAGCCACTGCTTGAGCTGCTCAGCATGTTAAGAACTGCTGAGCTCAACCTTAAGAAGGTTAAGCCCAACTCCATTTTGATGGTGCAAAAGGGCAAAGGCAAGGGCAAGACTAAAGGTAAGGGAAAGTCCCAAGCCAAGGGCAAAGGCAAGGCACTGAAACCCAAAGGAGGGGTCGCCAAGGATGCTACCTGCTTCCACTGCGGTCAGACCAAGCACTGGAAGAGGAACTGCAAAGTCTACCTGGAAGATCTTAAGAAGAAGAGAAGTGAGACTTCCACTTCAGGTATCTATGTTATAGAAGTCAATCAATCTATTTCTTCATCATGGGTATTAGATACCGGATGTGCTTCTCACATTTGTACTAATGTGCAGGCGCTAAGAAATAGCAGGGCATTGACGAAGGGCGAGGTAGACCTACGTGTAGGCAATGGAGCACGGGTTACTGCTGTTGCTGTAGGAACATATCATCTATCTCAACCTTCTGGGCTTGTATTAGAATTAGATGAATGTTGTTATGTGCCTGCTTTAACTAAGAACATAATTTCAGTTTCTTGTTTGGACAAGAAAGGTTTTTCATTTATTATAAAGAACAAATGTTGTTCAGTTTATTTAAATGAAATGTTCTATTGTAGTGCACCTCTGATAAACGGACTCTATATTCTAGACCTTGAGAACCCTATCTATAACATTAGTACCAAGAGGTTCAAGTCAAATGACATGAACCAAACTTATCTCTGGCACTGTCGCTTAGGTCATATAAATGACAAATGCTTATCCCAGCTCCATAAAGATGGTTTGCTGGACTCATTTGATTTTGAATCATATGAGACATGCGAGTCATGCCTTCTAGGCAAAATGACTAAGACTCCCTTTAGTGGACACAGTGAGAGAGCGACTGACTTGTTAGGTCTTATACATAGTGATGTATGTGGCCCTTTCAATGTCACTGCTAGAGGTGGTTATAGGTACTTCATTACATTTACTGATGACTTCAGTAGATATGGTTATGTGTACCTGATGACACATAAGTCAGAATCCTTTGAAAAGTTCAAAGAATTCAAGAATGAAGTACAAAACTAGCTTGACAACAGTATTAAGATACTTTGATCAGATCGAGGTGGTGAATACCTTAGCCATGAGTTTCGTGACTATCTAGCTGAGTGTGGAATCCTATCCCAACTCACTCCTCCTGAAACATCACAGTGGAATGGTGTATCTGAAAGAAGGAATCGTACCTTATTAAATATGGTACGGTCTATGATGAGTCACACAAATCTTCCTATGTATTTTTGGGGCTATGCTCTAGACACAGCAGCCTTCATTCTCAACCGAGTTCCATCTAAGGCTGTAATAAAGACACCATATAGGATATGAACTGGGAGAGATGCCCAGGTGTCTTTTATGAGGATTTGGGGTTGTGAGGCTTACGTTAGACGTCAAGTCTCGGACAAACTGGGACCCAAATCCGACAAGTGCTATTTCATTGGATATCCCAAGGAAACGAAGGGATATTACTTCTATATTCCCAGACAACACAAGGTAGTTGTGGCTAAGACTGGGGTATTTCTAGAAAGGGACTTTATTTCTAGAAAGACTAGTGGGAGTACGTTCGATCTTGAAGAGGTTTAAGATGTGAACAATAGCACTAAAGCCTCGATGGAAGTTGAACTGGAACCACAAAGTATTGTGGATGATGTTGTTCCACAAGGAGTTGAGGAACAACAACCAGTTCAAGTAGACCTACCTCTTCGCAGGTCTGATAGGATACATCGTCAGCCTGAGAGATACTCATTTCTCTTGTCTGACGATGATGACGTTGTGCTTATAGAGGATGAGCCCACCTCCTCTCAGGAAGCTGTGATGAGCCCAGATTCTGAGAAATAGCTAGAGGCCATGAGATCCGAGATGAAATCCATGTACACCAACCAAGTATGGACTTTGGTTGATCCACCTGAAGGGGTAAAACCCATTGGGTGTAAGTGGGTCTTTAAGAGAAAGACTGACATGGATGGACTTATTTATAAGGGTCGCTTGGTAGCTAAAGGTTTCAAGCAAATTCATGATATTGACTATGATGAAACCTTTTCTCCAGTAGCGATGTTTAAATCCATTCGGATCATGCTTGCCATTGCAGCATACCATGACTATGAGATCTGGCAGATGGATGTCCAAACCATGTTTCTGAATGGAAACCTGCTCGAGAATGTGTACATGACACAACCTGAGGGTTTTCTAGATCCACAGCATACTAGCAGAATATGCAAGCTGTATAGGTCCATTTATGGACTAAAACAAGCTTCTCAGAGCTGGAATCTTTGATTCAATGATGCAATCAAACAGTTTGGTTTCATCAAGAATGAAGATGAACCTTGTGTCTACAAGAAGGTTGTTGGAAGCACAGTTGTCTTCCTTATATTGTATGTGGATGACATACTACTCATTAGGAAAGACATCTCTTTGCTACAGTCTGTCAAGACTTGACTAGGGACTTGTTTCTCAATGAAGGACTTAGGTGAAGCATCCCGCATTCTAGGCATAAAGATCTATAGAGATAGATCTAAGAGATTGTTTGGCCTAAGTCAGAGTACATACATTGACAAGGTACTCCTTCGGTTTGCCATGCAGAACTCCAAGAAGGGATTTCTGCCGATGTCACATGGTGTGAGTCTTTCGAAGACTCAAGGTCCCTCTTCTAAAGAGGAGAGAGACCGCATGGATCACATCCCTTATGCCTCAGCCATAGGATCTATCATGTACGCCATGCTATGTACTCGTCCTGATGTCTCGTATGCTTTGAGCATGACGAGCATATACCATTCAGATCCAGGTGAAAGTCACTGGATAGCGGTCAAGAATATTCTAAATTACTTGAGAAGGACTAAAGAATATTTCTTGATATATGGAGGCGATGATGAGCTAGCTGTAAAGGGTTACAGTATGCCAGATTCCAGACCGACCAGGATGATTATCGATCGCAGTCAGGGTTTATGTTTTGCATAAATAGTGGTGCTGTGAGCTGGAAGAGTTCGAAGCAGGACACAGTTGCTGATTCTACAATAGAGGCCGAGTATATTGCTACATCAGAAGTAGCAAAGGAGGCAGTTTGGATCCGCAAGTTCATTACTGAGCTTGGGGTGGTTCCTAGCATAGCTGATCCCATAGAGCTCTATTGTGACAACAATGGAGCAATAGCACAGTCTAAGGAACCTTGCTCACACCAGCGGACCAAACACATACTACGGTGCTTCCATCTCATTCGAGAGATTATCGAGAGAGGAGATCTGAAGATTTTTTAGAGTAACCACAGAGGCTAACATCGCAGATGCCTTGACCAAGGCTTTGGCACAGAGAAAGCATGATGGTCACACTAGGTCATTAGGCCTTAGAGCCTACACTGATTGGCACTAGTGCTAGTGGGAGATTGTTAGTAAGAGCCCAAGAGCCAATCATTTGATGATTGTTGTATGGATTCATTGTATCATATTCTTGTATATAAATAAAGGCATTTGTTTTGGTTATTATACTTACTTGTATTGGTGCTAAATAACTAAGTATAATAACGTCCTTGAGTAGAAGGTTCTTACCTATATCAAGAGAATTAGAATTCATGTATCATGAGGCCTCTCCTCCCTTTCTTTTATAATACTTGCCCAAGGCAAATAAGGAAAGATTTTTACAAAAAATTAAAATCTTCCTCTTGTTTTTCCTTTCCTCCTTTTTAATTCCTTTTTCTCCTCTTGATTGATATAATGGTCGGCCCCTTGCTTGGGCACCAAGCAAGGGTGGTCGGCCCTTAAAAGAAGAAAAAGATATCTTGTAAAAATTTTATAAGCAAAGAAGGAAAGCTCTTATAAAATTTTACAAGCTCTCTTTTAATTTCCTAATATGGATGTTTTAAAAAAGGAAAATTTTAAAACAAGTTTTAAGATTTAAAAATTCTCATTTAAAATTTTCTTTTTTAACATGGTTATAAAAAAGGAAAGTTTTAAATCTAAAACTCTCTTTTTAAAAAACCATGTGGATGGTTAAAAAAGGAAAGTTTTAAAACTTTTATAACTTTCTTTTAAACCATGTGGCCTAATTTAAATAAGGAAAGTTTTATAATTTTAAAATCTCATTTTTAAAACTTCTAGATATCTACAAAGAGAAGATTTTAAAAATTCAAAACACCCCTCATACTTTGAATTATGTGGCCGACCCCCTTCTTGCTTGGGCACCAAGCAAGGGGCTGACCCCTTTGAGGAGGAAGTGGATGTCCCTATGGCTTGGTCACCAAGCCGTGGGCCGGCCCCCTTCTTGGACACCAAGATGGGCTTTTCATGAGTGAATTTGAGGGTTTATTGAGGCTACGACAGGGACCTAGAGGAGAAATTGGTTTTGGCCTCCCGATGAGCTCGAGTATCTCATGTTCGCCCCGAACACACAACTCAATTTCATCAATAATAACTCATTCCACTAGAGAGCTATTATTGCACTACCGCACCAATCCCAAATTACATTTGGGCTCCTTCTGTTGGTTAGTCCTAGGAAAACGTACCAGTTCCACTGTACAAAATTTTTTTATACAAGTGTCAAACCTTTCCTTAAATAACCTATTGTGTTCTTTAGAATTTAAATTAGGAATCGCAGACGGAACTTAACATCATTAATTCCAAATTTAACTTATCTATTTTTAATGGTTTAGATTTGAATCGCAAGCGAAACTTAACACTATTGATTCAAATTTACCTAAGTTATTAATTCCATAAATATTAATTTCTAAAATTGGCTTCCAGGACTGCATGGCGAGGCACATGGCCTTCTTGGATATGGGAGCAACCACCACCGCCTAGGCAAAGCCTTTTAAGGAAAGCTAATATTTATTTCCTTAAATAACTCTAGGTTAACCAAAAAGAACAATCGAATCACAAATTCAAAAAAGAAGAAAAGACAAACTCGAAAAACTATTTCAAAAAACTAGATCTAATTTCCTCTTGTATTTAGAATTCTTACAAAGAAAATAACTAGTATGATGTGGAAGAAAATTACTAGTTATACCTTCTCTTTGTAAGCTAATGACCTCGAGATCTTCTGCCGTATTCCTCGCCTCGCCTTGGACGTCGTGTGGGCGACGATCCTCCAAGATGAACACCACCCAAAAGCCTCCTCCTCTTCTTCTAAAATCCGGCCACCACCACCACCAAGGAGAAGAGAGCAAAGGGAAAGAGAGAAGGGAGAGGGTCGGCCACCAAGAGATCTCCAAGCAAGAGAATAAGAGTTGTCTCTTATGAAGCCCCCTCACCCCTTCTTTTAATTACTTGCCCAAGGAAAATAAGGAAAAACTTTTTATAAAAAATAAAATCATCCAAGAATTTTTCCTTTTCCCTTTTAATTTTTCCTTTTCTTTCCTCTTGATTGAATCAATCACCAAAATTAATTTTTATGATGATTTTATATTTTTAATTATGGCCGGCCCCTTGCTTGGGCACCAAGCAAGGTGGTCGGCCACCTCATCAAGAGGAAAAAGGAATTATTTTTTTATAAAATTTTACAAGAAAAACTCTTATAAAATTTTACAAGCTCTCTTTCCTAAAGTAGGAGTTAAAAAAGAAAAGTTTCTAAAATTAAAACCATGTTTTAAAATTTAAACAAACTCTTATAAAATTTCCTTTTTTAACATGATGATAGAAAATTTTTATTTTAAAACTTATCTCCCTTTTATTCTTAAACCATGAGGATGGTTAAAAAATGAAAGTTTTAAAATTTTTAAAACTCTCTATTAAAACATGTGGCCTAATTCAAATAAGGATAGTTTTAAAAATTAAAATCTCTCTTTTAAAACTTATAGTTTTCTACAAAGAGAAGATTTTAAAAATTCAAAACACCCCTCCTATTTGAAATAATTGTGGCCAGCCCCTACATGCTTGGTCACCAAGCAATAGGGTCGGCCCTATTAAGAGGAGATGTGGCCGGCCATTGCTTGGTCACCAAGCAATGGGTCGGCCCCCTTCTTGGACACCAAAACGGGCCTTTCTTTGGATGGACTTGAGGCTTTAATGCGACTACGACAGAGACCTAGAGGAGAAATTAGTTTTGGCCTTCCGATGAGCTTGAGTATCCCGTGTTCGCCCCGAACACACAACTCAAGTTCATCGATAATAACTTATTCCACTAGAGAGTTATTACTGCACTACCGCACCAATCTCAAATTACATTATGGGCTCCTTCTTATCATGAGTGTGTTAGTCTCCCTGTGTTTAAGATTACGAATGCCCACTAATTAAGTAAGTTACTGACAACTCACTTAATTAATATCTAGCTCCAAGAGTAGTACCACTCAACTTCATTGTCATGTCGGACTAGGTCCACCTGCAGGGTTTAACATGACAATCCTTATGAGCTCCTCTTGGGGACATTCTCAACCTAGATAACTAGGTCATAGATTCTTTCTATAATCAACAACACACACTATAAGTAATATCATTTCCCAACTTATCGGGCATATTGATTTATCGAGCTAAACCTCACCCTTTGATAAGTCAAAGAAATAAATATTAAATATATGTGCTTGTTATTATATTAGGATTAAGAGCACACACTTCCATAATAACTTAGGTCTAGTTCTTTTACTAAGTTAGTACAAAAAGAACTTACCTAAATGATCCTACTCAATACACTTAAAGTGTATCAGTGTAATTTATTAGTCAAGATAAACTAATACTTAATTACACTACGACTATTCTGATGGTTTGTTCATTTCCATTTTAGTCGTGAGCAACTGTTTATAATTTATAGAGAACCGACAACATGATCTCCTGAGTGTGACACCACACTCCTTGTTATCTACTTTATAAATTAATTGAACAATTACATTTAATAAATAAATGCAGATATTGACCAACGTGATTCTTTTATTTCAAAAATAAATGTTTACAAAAGCTAGGCTTTTAGTATACACTTCAACACCTTCTTATCATGAGTGTCGTAGTCTCCCTGTGTTTAAGATATCGAATGCCCATTAATTTAATTGAGTTACTGACAACTCGCTTTAATTAATATCTTAGTCCAAGAGTAGTACCACTCAACCTCATCATCATGTCGGACTAAGTCCACCTGCAGGGTTTAACATGACAATCCTTATGAGCTCCTCTTGGGGACATTCTCAACCTAGATTACTAAGACACAGTTTCCTTCTATAATCAACAACACACACTATAAGTAATATCATTTCCCAACTTATTGGGCCTATTGATTTATCGAGCTAAATCTCACCCTTTGATAAGTCAAAGAAATAAATACTAAATATATGTGCTTGTTATTATATTAGGATTAAGAGCACATACTTCCATAATAACTAAGGTATTGTTCTTTTATTAAGTCAGTATAAAAAGAACTTATCTTAAATGATCCTGTTCAATACACTTAGAGTGTATTAGTGTAATTATATAGTCAAGATAATCTAATACCTAATTACACTACGACTGTTCTAATGGTTTGTTCCTTTCCATCTCGGTCATGAGCTACTGTTTATAATTTATAAGGAGCAGATAACATGATCTTCTGTGTATGACACCACACACTATGTTATCTATAATATAAATTAATTGAACAACTACACTTACTAAATAAATGTAGACATTTGACCAATGCGATTCTTTTATTTCAAAATAGATGTTTACAAAAAGCTTGGCTTTTAGTATACACTCTAACATCTAGTTCTATATTTAGTGAAATATATTTAGTTTACTATTAATTAAGAAAATTAATGTTGAACGCATATTCGTATATGTGTCTGAAACCTTAAATATGGACCTAGAGATATTAGAATTTTATAAAACAAATTTCTATATATTCCTCTTATTCTCCTAATTAAAAAAATATCCTCATCCATAATTTTAACCTAATATATTTCATGTGATTATTTTTTAACATGAATTAGGTTAAATTCATATTAAAAACCACTACACTCAATATATTAGGTTAAAATTATAGATGAGGGCATTTCTTTGATCAGAAGAATAATATGAACACATCCAGGATTCATCCCAAAATTATAAAAAAAAAAAAAAAAAGAATCAGAAGTCCTAAATATAAACCTAGAGATGTCAAAATTTCATAAAACAAGTTTCTATGTGTTTGTATTATTCTCTTAATTATAGAAATATCCTCATCTATAATTTTAATATAATATATTGAATGTGGTAATTTTTTTAAACTCAAATTAGGTCAAATTCAATTTAAATTCACTGTACTCAATATATTAGATTAAAATTATGGATGAGGATATTTCTTTGATCAGGAGAATAATATGAACACTTAGAAATTTATTTCATGAAATTCTAATATCTCTAGGTCCATATTTATGCCTTCCAATTCTTTTTTCTTTTCTATTTTTTTTAATTCTAAGACAAATCCTTGATTCAACCCAGATTTAGGGATGAATCCATGGATTAGTCCTAGATTTGGAGATGAATCCTGGATTCATCCCAAATTTGGGGACGAATCTTAGATTTGTCTCAAATTTGGCTTCGTTAAAATATTAAATTTCTACGACTAATTTTTAATTCATCACAAAATATGCAACAAATTATTAATTTTTCGTAGAATTTGCAATGAATATCATTTTCATTGCAAAAGTTCCAACAAATATTTTGGTTGTTGCAAAATTTGGAATGAAAATTAAATTTTGTTACAATTTGCTAACGACATTTGTGACAAAATATTATTTGTTTCTAATTCTAGGATAAAAATATTTGGTTGCAAAGTTCGTTGCTAATTGGGGAAGAATTTTTATTTTATCGTTAAATTTGTTGCCGATTTGGGATGAAAAGTATCTGCCCCTAAATTTCATCCCTAATTCATTGGTCTTTTGTAGTGAATGTCAGAAAGGGACAACTAGCTCAAGGCCATGACATCAGCATTGATGGCTAGCCCTGAGTGATGATGTCAGCATCGACGGCTAGTCTGGGATGATGACATTACTGTCGACACTCGTGGCCCACAGTCTGGGTAGATCATCCGAACAACCTCCGTCATTGCTTCTCATAGTACATTATTCGTTAATTATTTACTTAATTACATGTTATGTTGAGGGAAGCAATTCTAGAGACTTGAAGTCTCTAGTCCATGCAATAATATATAATTTTTTTAGAGGTAGCTAATAATTGAATAAATAGGTCTAAAAAAAGATTTTTCCTTTGATACAAGAAAATGGATAAATAACAACCAAATTAACGACTAAATTTAAATTTAATCACTAAATTAGTGATATGTTAGTGCTAGAAGCATCAGTCAATTAAATCTGTATTTTGATATTATCAAAAGTTTAAAGTCAAGGGTTATTATGATTTAACGAGCTTAACTAAGTGTGCAAGAAAGTCCTGGTTGAGGCTAGATAAAGAAGTCCTGGTTGAGTGGATTGGACAAGAAGTCCTGGTCGAGTGGATTAGGCAAAAAAATCTTGGTCAAGTAGATTGAATAAGGAAGTCCTAGTCAAGTGACCTAGACAGAAGTCTTGGCAGATCAAGGACGTCGAGCATAAGTCCTACCGCTCAAGGACACTTGGTGGGAAGCCCTGGAGTCGTGAATACCAGGTTGAAGTCTAGACGAGTCAAGGACTAGACGTCTAGTGGGAAGTCTCAAAGGTTAAGATCAGATGCTGAACAAAATTGAAACGGGTCAAGAGGGTAGGATGTTTGGCAACAAGTAAACTCTTTCGAGAGGAGTAGGCGAAGACGTGTTTTCCGTCGAGGGAACAGTAGGCATCGGTTTGACCTAGAATTTTAGTGAAATCTGAAAGTTAGGACCAGACAGTTCAAAGACTATCAAACTATTTTATTTTTATATTATTTATTTGTTGTGTTAACTCTATAATATGCAAAAGTTAAAAGCCTAAAAGTGTTAATCAAGGCACCTAAACTGGGTCCAGGCCTGAAAGTGTTAATCAAGGCACCTGAAATGGGTCCAGGTGCCCTAAGTTGATCCGGGCACCTAGAAATGATCTAATTCCTGGAGAGGATCCAAGTGCTCTAATCACTTAGGCTCACAGTAGGATAAGGTGGCACCCTTTGATTAGTCGACACACGTCAGCATCTAGGCGCAGGTATAGGATAGATTATAAGTACCCTAGGTGATTTTTGATGTAATCAACCAAGTTAAATTAGGCCTTGTGTCTAAGTGTGCAAGGACTTAGGAACACAAGAAACCGAGTGGAAGATACAGTAAGTGAAAAGGATGACACGAGAATTGAGACGAGATCGGTGCATCTGAGGGATGAGGAGTTGTGAAAAAGTACACTAGCGGATGAAAAGGATGCGTGTGACGCTTCTAGGGATGAGAAGTCAGGGAAGAAGACTGCTCGAGGAAAAGGTCGGAGTTGGGTTCTGGTGAGCTCAACTCTGGACACTTGGAAGATCATTCAATTGACTAGACAAGTCAACTTGAGTTGACTGTGTTCAGGTGCCTAGACTAGGTACAGGTTCCCGAACTCCAGGCGCCTAGACGAGGTCCAAGCACTTGAGATGTCTCAGGCCACATCAGCAAGACGTTGCAACAAGGATTAGAACTGGAGTCCATGTCAGCCGACACCAAGCGCCCAGATCGGGTCTAGGTGCTTGGGAACCGATAAGTCGTTGATGAAGAGTCATTGTGGAGTGGATTGAGACAACCAAGTCCAGGCACTCAAATCGAATCTAGGTGTTCGGGAAGTGACACTTCAACAAATGGCTAGTTGCGACCATTGGGCTATAAATAGAGCCCTGGTCCTCGATGTTTAAAATAACACACTCATTTTAGCATATATAATCTTCTATTTAGTTGCTAGAGCTTTCAACACTTGTAAGAGACTACTCCACTTTCATCGAAGGAGTTCTATTTAGTAAGGTTATATTTGTCTTGGATTAACAACTACTCATATTGTAACCAAGTAAACTTATGCATTCATTTTGTAGGACCGTTGGCGGCCGGCTAGAAGTGGGGGGGGGGGGTTGGATAGCCTGCAAACACAAAAATAAAAACGACCCTTCTCGAATTCTTAAACTAACACTTGCATAATAAATAAGCAGATAAATAAAACAGAAAGAAAGAGGCACAAGATATTTACTTGGTTATAACCGGGGAGGTTGTTAATCCAAGGAAGTTGAAGCACTAAAAATTCCATCAGGCGGAGAAGCCTCTTACAACATTGAAGCACAGAGACAGAAGCTCAACTCTAAACTAAAGCACACAAGTGTTGGAATTACAATTCTTGAATTCATTCTAATTGTACCAAAGCTTATGGACGAAGGCTGTATTTATAGCCTTGGTCGGGGCACCCTGAAGGGTTTCGGGCGCCCTGGGGGGGATATACTTTATCCCCCAACGTTCAGATCGAGTCAAAACTCGATTCGGTCAAAAGTCAACTCCGGCCACCTCGGTATGTTCAGGGCACCCCGGATGGGAAAGTCAACCCTATTGACTTTTTCAGCCGGAGTCTTCTGCTCTGGCTCCGTTCGCCTCAGACCGAGTCTTTCGTTCGCTTGGGTGATCTCTGCCATCCGGAATAGGGCTCACTCGAACCCAACTTCCGGTCTTCTCGAGCAGACTTTCGCTCCGGCTTCTCGTCCCTCAGAATCGCCGTGTGTTTCCTTCTCGTCCGCCAACATATTCATCCGCAGTTTTCGTCCCTCGGTCGCACCCCGTGCTGACCTTCTCGCTAGCTGCGTCTCTTACTCCCCGATCAATCTTCCGCTCCGGCTTTCATCCCTCGGAACCACCACACGCTTCCTTCTCATCCGCCGGTGTACTCTTCCGCAGTGCCTCGTCCTTCGGACGCACAACGTGTCAGCCTTCTCGCTAGCAACGTCTTCCACTCGAGTACCTGTGCTCCTAAGCTCCTGCACACTTAGACACAAGGTTAGAAACACACAGGACCTAACTTAACTTGTTGATCACACCAAACCAACCTTGGGGTTACAACAATCTCCCCTTTTTTGATGTGATCTGTCACGCCCCAGGTAGTCCCTGTCCGAAGAAATTTCGACAGCATCTCCCCTGTACGGGTGACAATATGAATCCAGAATACATATATCTATACCTCGGCCACACACGGCCGGAACAATACAATACAAATAAGAAACAAACCACGCAGTTTATATCAACATTCCACACAGTTCAACATATAATCAATCCACGCAGTTTAATAAGAAAAGACGATATAGAATCTCGAAGATGTATGTAAACATCCTACTCCACTACAACGAGGAAAGACAAAATCCACGAAGTAATGAAAATATATCCGCAGCGGAAAACCAAAAGTAGTAAACCCAAGTGTTCGATATAAAGTCCACAACACAAACCCACAATACAAGTATATAAGATGCAAAAGCAACATATAATCCGACAAAGAAAATCCTCGCGATAATGGGGCTAGCGACTGGAATATCTCCCGACAGCCTCAACCTGAAAAATAGTAACAACGGGGTGAGTTCAAAGAACTCAGCAGGTAATCCAATAGATATATACAGCAACATATAACTACCAGTAACCATCCTACGGTACAGCATCCTAACAGTATACATATATAGTACAGTCTCCTAAGTATAACAGGTATGCATAACTAAATAAACTGCAGTAACCAACAATAAGCATGAAATACAATCTACTGCAAGAATATAAGAAATGCATAACTGAAATAAACTGTACTCACCTGCGAGGCTCAGGTGAATGACTGTGGACATACACAGATAAAGATAGTCAGAGCAAATACGCATGTATCCTGTATGCATGTCAATCATATGCATTCACCCAAGTGCATAATCCAATATGCAACAATCACAATAAATGCAATCTGTGCATATGATGCAATATGACATGGTCACCCCTGACGCCAGTCAGCATCTCACACACAATGGTGAGACCGCGTGGGTAGGGCTGTGACCCCGTGCACTCTGTCGTCACTACCCCGGAAGAGTGACCGAGTGGACGGGATGCACCGGAGTACACCTATCCTCCAACCTCAACTATAGGAGGGAGCGCAATGCTCTCATCTCCCGGTACACAATGACGGGGAGGGACCCCGGTGTGCTACCACACTGCCTATCACACTACACATGAGTGGAGCCTCCAGCGGAGCACCACCGAGCAACCTACACACCCTGTGTGCTGTGCCACTACCCATGCAGTGGTCAATGTAGCCGGCCGACGAGCTCAACAATAATGGAGTCGTCAATCGTCCAGCATGCAATCATGCGATATGGTGCATGCGACTACAGTATGTCATACCTGAACATATCCTCCTCCATATGTGTAGAAGCCAAACAGACAAACACATATATAACAATGATAATAAATAGCATAAATCCAAAGAAATCACATATAACAATGATGTAAGTATCATGAATCCAAGAGTATGTATCACACATGTAAAGCAACGAATCCAGTAGAGTAGAGCACTATAGATATGCATCTCTATGAACATATATACACATGGCAAGAGATAAAAATATCCAATCCTAAAGTAAAGCAACTAGCAGATGAAGCATGTGATAGGTATCAACTAGCTAAGACCAAGAGAGAGAATAATCTACTATCTACAACTAGTAAGTATATATATAAGCTACACATATCATAAGACATTATCAAAAGATAAGTCAGAGGGTACCCGCCTCAAATAGAAGGTACAATCACGTCAAATCCAAGGTCGAGACGCCTGTCTCGAATCAGAGTCCTGTGTCAAATAATATATATATTTTATTTAGTTAAATCCAAAAGAATAGCTAAATAAAATCCCTAATAACAAATTAGGGCAAAACCCTAATCAACATAATCACAACTTACTTAACTAAATCCAATGGTCGATTAGGATTAGTTACCTAATCCCTAATCACCCATTAGATTAGGAAATCCTATCAACACATAAACCTAATTCATCTAGAATAATTCACCTACAACATTACACTAATCAATGTGATCTAACTCATCCCTAATTCATCAATACATGTATCAATTACTCCTACACATACCTCAATCAAGCTACTGTTGATGCTGGTCTTGTGTGCTGCCGGCAAGGAAACACCACTGGAACATATCCTCACCTCAACAGCCCCTCACTGATGAATTCACAGACCAGTACAGCTCACAGCCTACTGATCCTCTCTGTTGGGTTCACCTCACAATCCAGAACTTCACCGCACTGGTAGATTCATTTGGATCAAATAGTAGATCAAACCATGGAAATCAGAGATCACACACCCTAATCTTACCTTAATCGTGACCTTAATCAGCAGCAAGGAAGATAAGGTCCAAGATCCCTATCGATCACCTCCAGAACACACAGCCTCCCTGCTGGATTTCTCCCCTACCATTCGGATCAAGGTGAGATCAAGATTGGAATCAATCGGATAAATAAAAATCGGCGATGCCTTACCTTCAAGATTACGGCTAGGGCACACCTTTGCCTTCGCGATGACTGATCGGAGCTGACAGAGGAGATCTAGGGCACGGTTATGCAAGGAATATGACTCAGGTGAAGCTAGCCCCTATCTCGAACCTCCGGTAGAAGCCCCTCGCCGACGATCGAGTTGGCACCGATTCGATCCAGTGGCGTCGATCGGGGAAGAAAAGGATCGGCAGACTCGGCTGAGAAGCAAGAAATCGGAGATTGAAGGAAACCAGAGGAGGAGAGGATCGGAACCCTTATGCTCCGAGCTCCGATCTACGCCGACGACGCCGAGAGAATATCAGCACTCTCACCTAGGGCTGGAGAAAATCACCAACGTCCGGATCAGACCGGCGATCGCTCCCCGGTCGAGGTCGACGATCGCCGGAAGTCCATCGGATTTGCTTCATCCGCGAGAGAGGGAGAGAACAGAGAAAGGGAACGGGGAAGAAGAGAAGCTCGGGTTCGGCGATAGGTTTAGGGAAAAGAAATAAGAAAAGAAAAGTATTTATATTAAAACTTTTCCTCACTTAAATGGGTATTCCAAACAGATTTTATCCGTACCCGTAATTGATCCCCTCAAAACCCATCGTACGAGCTCCGAAAAATTCCCAGAAAATTCCTAAAGTTCTAAAAAAATTTTATAAGGCTATTTCCCAAATAACCCTATTATTTAAATTTTTCGAGATCTCACATCCTCCCCTACTAATAAAAATTTGGTCCCCAAATTTCGCTATAACCAGTAGCAAACACTAGGATATAACCAAACAGTATAAATGCTGAAAGAAACTCTAACCCAGATACCTCAAGTAAAAAGATGAGGGTATCAAGCTCGGATCGTATCCTCCAACTCCCATATAGCCCCCTCGTCAGAATGATGCTGCCATCCGACTTTAACCAGTCGGACCGTCTTATTCCGCAACTGACGCTCTCTATGGTCCAGAATCCGTACCGGAACCTCCTCGTAAGTAACGTCAGGCTGAATAGGAACTGATATGTCTGACAGAACATGTGTCGGATCGGATACGTATCTCCTCAGCATAGATACATGGAATACATCGTGAATGCCAGCTAGAGATGGTGGTAGCGCCAGACGGTAAGCTACTGCTCCAATCCTCTCCAAGATCTGGAATGGCCCAATATATCGTGGAGCTAGCTTACCTCGAAGACCAAATCTCTTCACCCCTTTCGTAGGTGAAACTCTCAGAAATACATAATCACCAATGGAGAACTCCAGGGGTCTCCGTCTCTGATCAGCATAACTCTTCTGACGGTCCTGAGCCTCTGACATCCTCCGTCTGATAGTGCGAACTAACTCTGCATCCTGCTGAGCTCTCTGAGGTCCTACCAACTGAGCCTCACCAACCTCCTCCCAAAGGGTGGGTGTCCGACAAGGTCTACCATAAAACGCCTCAAACGGTGCCATCTGGATAGCCGAATGATAGCTGTTGTTATAGGCGAACTCCACCAAGGGCAGATGGTCCTCCCAACTGCCTCCGAAGTCCATGACATAAGACCTCAGCAAGTCCTCCAAAGTCTGAATGGTCCGCTCTGACTATCCATCTGTCTGCGGATGGAATGCTGTACTGAAACGGAGCTGTGTGCCCAAGGCCTGCTGCAGACTCTGCCAGAATCGGGACGTGAACCGTGGGTCTCTATCAGATATAATGCTCAACGGAACTCCATGCAATCTGATAATCTCTCGACAATATAACTCAGCTAATCGATCCAGAGAATCTGTCTTCCGGATCGCTATAAAATGTGCGGATTTGGTTAATCGGTCAACGATTACCCAAATCGCATCATGGCCTCGACGAGTCCTAGGCAAACCAACCACGAAATCCATAGTAATGTGCTCCCACTTCCACTCTGGAATAGGGATCCTCTGAAATAATCCAGCAGGTCTATGGTGCTTAACCTTCACCTGCTGACAGACAAGACATCTGGCTACAAACTCCGCGATGTCTTTCTTCATACCGTTCCACCAATAGGAACGCCTCAAATCACGATACATACGGGTCCCACCTGGGTGGATAGCAAATCTAGAACGATGAGCCTCCTGAAGTAACTCCTCCATGACCGGATGAGACTGAGGTACACATAATCTACCTCAGAAATAAACAATCCCCTCATCATCGCGTGTAAACTCGGTCTGCTGTCCGGAAGCTATATGGCTACTAATGAACTGTAAATGTTGATCTCCGGCCTGGGCCTCTCGAATCCTCGTCCTGATCGACGACTGAGCAACCATGGTAACCAAAATACCCTGCTCTGTCCATCCCTGCTCCTCAAGGCCCAACTCGGAGAATCCCTGAATCAAGTCCGTGACTAAAACTCGGTGATAAGCTAAAGTCCCTCTGGACTTCCTGCTAAGTGCATTAGCAACCACCTTAGCTTTACCCGGATGGTAGCTAATAGTACAATCATAATCCTTCAGGAACTCCATCCATCTCCTCTGTCGGAGATTGAGTTCCTTCTGTGTAAAAATATATTTGAGACTCTTATGATCAGTAAGAATCTCAAAAGTAATACCATAAAGATGATGTCGCCAAATCTTCAAAGCAAAGATAATAGCAGCTAGCTCTAAATCATGTACTGGGTAGTTCTTCTCATGCTCCTTCAACTGACGAGAAGCATTGGAGACTACCCTACCGTGCTGCATCAAAACAGCGCCCAAGCCCTGAAGAGATGCGTCTGTGTAAAGTACAAATCCGTCATCACCAGAAGGTAAAACCAAAACTGGTGCTGATACTAATCTCCGCTTCAACTCCTGGAAGCTGGTCTCGCAAGCCTCTGACCACGTGAACTTCACGCCTTTCCGGGTCAGACGTGTCAACGACATAGCAATGCTGGAGAACCCTCAACGAATCGTCGGTAATATCCAACCAAGCCCAAGAAACTGCGGATCTCCTCGACTGACTAAACCGTCCTCTCGGAACAGAAACTCCGGACGCTACATGCTGAGCCTTCAGCGAATAGTTTTGGCTCAAGTGCCCAGGCAGTTTGCAATAATAGCAAACTGACTGTCCCAGGGTGCCTGCAGAGGTGATGTGATCTGGGGATCCATATCAAGTGCAGTAAGAGTCACCAGTAGACTGTTTCCGGTTCTGCTGAGAAGACCGGGAACATCCTGATGAACAGCATCCTGACTTCTGGGGTCGACCAGATGACCCAGAAGTACTCTGACCCATATGAGGGTGATTTCTCTACTGCTGCCCAGTAGTCTGTGGCTGTTGGATCCATCCGGAAGTCCGATCAGTTTGCTTTCTTTTCTTATCTGTATTTGCTCTCTACTGAGCTGCCTAAATCATAAGAGCTCTATCCAGAGCCTCTGTATATGATGAATGACCAAAATCGTCAATCTACACCTGAAGATGCTCATCCAGTCCCTGGACAAACTGAAGCATACGAGATCTGTCATCGGCAACCAACTCAGGACAGAATCTGGCCAACCGGTTAAATTCGGCATTATACTCCATCATTGAGTGGTTATTCTGTTGAAGACTCAGGAAATCCCGCCGACGTGTCATCTGATACGCCCGGGGAAAACATTGACTCTCGAATGCCTCTCTAAATCTCGTATATATAACATGCTGCTCGCCTATAATCGAGCGCTGTGTGTTCCACCAGATCTCTGCCCCGTCTCATAAGTGGTAAGCAGCCAGCTCAGCCTTCTCCCACTCGGAGCAGGCAATGTAAAAGAATGTCCGCTCCATAGACTCTATCCAAGATTGAGCCACGCTCGGATCAGTCTCCCCGCGAAATAGCGTGAATTGGCTTTTTACCAACTCCGCCAAGGCTGGGATCCATGCTCGTGCCACAACCATATCCGTAGATATCGCTGCGGTACTGGGCAGAATCACTGGAGTTGATCTGATGGGTGGTACTGATGGATAGGTTGGAAGAGGTACCACTGGTGCTGCCACATAAACAGGGTAGGAACCACTAGTGGAACTACAGAGTAGGTATAAGTAGGGACGACTAAAGGTACGATGGGCGGTACCGGGTAAGATGTAACCGGTACTGCTGGTGCAGGTACCGAGTATGTAGTAACCAACACAGATGTCTGTGGTGGTACCGAGTACGCAGTAGGTACGGCTAGAGAAAGTGTCGAGTACCCTGTAGGTATTACTGGCGGTAAAGGCGAGGTAGGTACCTCTGAAGTCGGAACCGTCAGGATCTGACAGTCTAACGTGGTCACAATACCCTGAGGAGTCTATCCCTGACGGACAGGCTCAACCCTAACAGAACTCTCTGGAGACTGTCTCTAGAGAATCGATCGCCCTCATACATGTGCGACCACGTCTAAGTACTAGAACACGTATCATATATGTAAAAAAAAAAAATGTTATCCAGATATCACTACAGGTATAAAAACTATAAAATTACCTGTTTTACCTATTTGCCGTCTGGAGATGTCCTGTCGCTGCTTAGCCCCCAAATAGAACCAATAAAACCTCGTCAAAATACGTCGAAATTCCGAAACGAGAAAATCGACGGAAATTCGCAAAATCCGAACATATCCAGATAAGCACGTAAAACTCGTAAGAACATACCGGTATCGCAAATGATACTCTGATACCAAATAAATTGGTATCAGATAAACCTCGAAAATCCAAAACGAAGAGCAAGTATCGTGTACCTTGCTCTGATACCAAATAAATTGGTATCAGATAAAATCCCGAAAATCCAGAATACCTAGCAAGTCTCGTGACCTGCTTTGATACCAAAAGAATTGTCATGCCCCAGGTAGTCCCTGTCCGAAGAAATTTCGACAGCATCTCCCCTGTACGGGTGACAATATGAATCCAGAATACATATATCTATACCTCGGCCACACACGGTCGGAACAATACAATACAAATAAGAAACAAACCACGCAGTTTATATCAACATTCCACACAGTTCAACATATAATCAATCCACGCAGTTTAATAAGAAAAGACGATATAGAATCTCGAAGATGTATGTAAACATCCTACTCCACTACAACGAGGAAAGGCAAAATCCACGAAGTAATGAAAATATATCCGCAGCGGAAAACCAAAAGTAGTAAACCCAAGTGTTCGATATAAAGTCCACAACACAAACCCACAATACAAGTATATAAGATGCAAAAGCAACATATAATCCGACAAAGAAAATCCTCGCGATAATGGGGCTAGCGACTGGAATATCTCCCGACAGCCTCAACCTGAAAAATAGTAACAACGGGGTGAGTTCAAAGAACTCAGCAGGTAATCCAATAGATATGTACAGCAACATATAACTACCAGCAACCATCCTACGGTACAGCATCCTAATAGTATACATATATAGTACAGTCTCCTAAGTATAACAGGTATGCATAACTAAATAAACTGCAGTAACCAACAATAAGCATGAAATACAATCTACTGCAAGAATATAAGAAATGCATAACTGAAATAAACTGTACTCACCTGCGAGGCTCGGGTGAATGACTGTGGACATACACAGATAAAGATAGTCAGAGCAAATACGCATGTATCCTGTATGCATGTCAATCATATGCATTCACCCAAGTGCATAATCCAATATGCAATAATCACAATAAATGCAATCTGTGCATATGATGCAATATGACATGGTCACCCCTGACGCCAGTCAGCATCTCACACACAATGGTGAGACCGCGTGGGTAGGGCTGTGACCCCGTGCACTCTGTCGTCACTACCCCGGAAGAGTGACCGAGTGGACGGGATGCACCGGAGTACACCTATCCTCCAACCTCAACTATAGGAGGGAGCGCAATGCTCTCATCTCCCGGTACACAATGACGGGGAGGGACCCCGGTGTGCTACCACACTGCCTATCACACTACACATGAGTGGAGCCTCCAGCGGAGCACCACCGAGCAACCTACACACCCTGTGTGCTGTGCCACTACCCATGCAGTGGTCACGTGGTGCACAGGTCAATGTAGCCGGCCGACGAGCTCAACAATAATGGAGTCGTCAATCGTCCAGCATGCAATCATGCGATATGGTGCATGCGACTACAGTATATCATACCTGAACATATCCTCCTCCATATGTGTAGAAGCCAAACAGACAAACACATATATAACAATGATAATAAATAGCATAAATCCAAAGAAATCACATATAACAATGATGTAAGTATCATGAATCCAAGAGTATGTATCACACATGTAAAGCAACGAATCCAGTAGAGTAGAGCACTATAGATATGCATCTCTATGAACATATATACACATGGCAAGAGATAAAAATATCCAATCCTAAAGTAAAGCAACTAGCAGATGAAGCATGTGATAGGTATCAACTAGCTAAGACCAAGAGAGAGAATAATCTACTATCTACAACTAGTAAGTATATATATAAGCTACACATATCATAAGACATTATCAAAAGATAAGTCAGAGGGTACCCGCCTCAAATAGAAGGTACAATCACGTCAAATCCAAGGTCGAGACGCCTGTCTCGAATCAGAGTCCTGTGTCAAATAATATATATATTTTATTTAGTTAAATCCAAAAGAATAGCTAAATAAAATCCCTAATAACAAATTAGGGCAAAACCCTAATCAACATAATCACAACTTACTTAACTAAATCCAATGGTCGATTAGGATTAGTTACCTAATCCCTAATCACCCATTAGATTAGGAAATCCTATCAACACATAAACCTAATTCATCTAGAATAATTCACCTACAACATTACACTAATCAATGTGATCTAACTCATCCCTAATTCATCAATACATGTATCAATTACTCCTACACATACCTCAATCAAGCTACTGTTGATGCTGGTCTTGTGTGCTGCCGGCAAGGAAGCACCTCTGGAACATATCCTCACCTCAACAACCCCTCACTGATGAATTCACAGAACAGTACAGCTCACAGTCTACTGATCCTCTCTGCTGGGTTCACCTCACAATCCAGAACTTCACCGCACTAGTAGATTCATTTGGATCAAATAGTAGATCAAACCATGGAAATCAAAGATCACACACCCTAATCTTACCTTAATCGTGACCTTAATCAGCAGCAAGGAAGATAAGGTCTAAGATCTCTATCGATCACCTCCAGAACACACAGCCTCCCTGCTGGATTTCTCCCCTACCATTCGGATCAAGGTGAGATCAAGATTGGAATCAATCGCATCAATAAAAATCGGCGATGCCTTACCTTCAAGATTACGGCTAGGGCACACCTTTGCCTTCGCGATGACTAATCGGAGCTGCCAGAGGAGATCTAGGGCATGGTTATGCAAGGAATATGACTCAGGTGAAGCTAGCCCCTATCTCGAACCTCCGGTAGAAGCCCCTCGCCGACGATCCGGTTGGCACCGAGTCGATCCAGTGGCGTCGATTGGGGAAGAAAAGGATCGGCAGACTCGGCTGGGAAGAAAGAAATCGGAGATTGAAGGAAACCAGAGGAGGAGGGGATCGGAACCCTTATGCTCTGAGCTCTGATCTGCGCCGACAACGCCGAGAGAATATCAGCACTCTCACCTAGGGCTGGAGAAAATCACCAACGTCCGGATCTGTACTGGCGACTGCTCCCCTGGGTCGAGGTCGACGATCGCCGGAAGTCCATCGGATTTGCTTCATCCGCGAGAGAGGGAGAGAACAGAGAAAGGGAACGGGGAAGAAGAGAAGCTCGGGTTCGGCGATAGGTTTGGGGAAAAGAAATAAGAAAAGAAAAGTATTTATATTAAAACTTTTCGTCACTTAAATGGGTATTCCAAATAGATTTTATCCGTACCCGTAATTGATCCCCTCAAAACCCTCGTACGAGCTCCGAAAACTTCTCAGAAAATTCCTAAAATTCCGGAAAAATTTTATAAGGCTATTTCCCAAATAACCTTATTATTTAAATTTTTCGAGATCTCACATGATCAACCCAAGTTAAGCTAGGGTAAAAATAGACATTAAAAAAGTAAACTAACAAATTTTTCCAATTAAGTGCAAACAGATAAAAAAAATTATTTTTGGTCTACTTTTTGGTCTACCTCCCCTAGACTTATACTTTTCCTCTCCCCCTTTGATCACATAAAAAATTGGGGTTGCAAGAAAAATCTAAGGGTTAAGACTTAGAAAATTTTGGGAAATTTGAAAATTTTTTGCAATAATTTTCATAAAGGCAGTCTCAAAAAAAAAATTTAAGTATTGCTTTAAGTAAAAACAATTTTGACTTAGGCAAAACAAATATTTTTGAAAAATCTAAGTAAAAATTTAAGCAGAAATTTCCAACTTCAGAATAACTTTTAACTTAGGCAAAAATACTTATTTATTTATTTTTATTTTAAAAAAGAAATTGTTCTCAAGTTATTGCCATTTCTTTAATATCATTATGATATCTAAATTTCCATTTTAGTATATCATAATTTCTCAAATCATAATTTTCCAGATTTAAAGTAAACAAAATTAAGTATGTAGAAAATTCTTTCGACAAAATAATTGGTAAAAAATCTTTCGGCAATGTTTCTAATTTGCAAGATTTGTTCGACAAAGTATTTTGTAACTCACAAGAATCTTTTGGCAGTGGTTCTAATTTTCTAAATTCTTTCAACAAAATAATTGGTAAACAATCTTTCGACAATGTTTCTAATTTGCAAGATTCGTTCGACGAAGTATTTTGTAACTCGCAAGAATCTTTTGGAAATGCTTCTAATTTACAAAATTCTTTCAACAGAAGATTTTCTAATATGAAAAACTCTTTCGATGATTCAATTTCTAATTTGCAAAAATCTTCAGGCAACTTTTCAATTGATTAAACCAATTGTTTAGAAGGTAGAGACTATACCTGACTTACCCTGTCAGCTGTTGATTCTCCCCCTGTTGAGTTACTTTCTTCTGAAGTCTCTCCCCCTTCATCGATGCTCATCTGGGAAGAGCTCTCTATGTCCTCGGGTTGGAGTTCAGCTGTCTCGACAGTTTCCCCATTCTCGGAATATTTTGATGGTGACTTGGTGTCCATCGAGGAGTTGGATTCGACTTCGGCTGGTCTTTATGGATGTTCAAGAACTTTTCCCAAATTTCTTTTGCACTTTTATATTCTCCAATTCTGTCGAGATCTTCATCTGGTATTACGCTTAGGAGATGAAATTCAGCCTGAGCATTTGCCATTGATTCATTGCGTTGCTTCTCGTTCCAGAGATATTTCTTGATTTCTTCTCCATTCATTGTCTTTGGTGCTTCATAACCAAATTTCATAATTAATGAAATACCAAAATCTGTGTTTAGATATGCCTTCATGTGTTGCTTCCATAAAGCAAACTCCCCCTCGAATGCTGGTGGGTAGACGCTAGCTCCGACCATCGTTTTGTTGCTTCAGTCGGCGGTTAGTCCTTCAAGAGCGCCTCGACTCTGATACCACTTGTAGGACTGTTGGTGACCGGCTAGAAGGGGGGGTTGTATAGCCTGCAAACACAAAAATAAAAATGACCCTTCTCAAACTCTTAAACTAACACTTGCATAATAAATAAGCAGATAAATAAAATAGAAAGAAAGAGGCACAAGATATTTACTTGGTTACAACCGGGGAGGTTGTTAATCCAAGGAAGCTGAAGTACTAAAAACTCCTTTAGGCGGAGAAGCCTCTTACAACTTTGAAGGGCAGAGACAGAAGCTCAACTCTAAACTAAAGCACATAAGTGTTGGAATTACAATTCTTGAGTTCGTTCTAATTGTACCAAAGCTTCTGGACCAAGGCTGTATTTATAGCCTTGGTCGGGGCGCCCCGAAGGGTTGCGGGCGCCCTGGGGGGATAAACTTTATCCCCCAATGTTCAGATCGAGTCAAAACTCGATCTAGTCAAAAGTCAACTCCGGGTGTCCCGGGCGAGAAAGTCAACCCCATTGACTTTTTCAGCCCGGGTCTTCTGCTCCGGCTCCGTTAACCTTAGACCGAGTCTTTCGTTCGCTTGGGTGATCTCTACCATCCGGAAGAGGACTCACCCGAACCTAACTTCCGGTCTTCTCGAGCAGACTTCCGCTCCGGTTTCTCATCCCTCAGAATTGTCGCGTGTTTCCTTCTCGTCCGTCAGCATACTCATCCGCAGTCTTCATCCCTCGGTCGCACCCCGTGCCGACCTTCTCGCTAGCTACGTCTCTTGCTCCCCGAGCTATCTTCCTCTCCGACTTTCGTCCCTCGGAACCACTGCACGCTTCCTTCTCGTCTGCCGGTGTACTCTTTCGCAACGCCTCGTCCCTCGGACGCACCACGTGTTGTCCTTCTCGCTAGCTGTGTCTTCCGCTCAAGTACCTATACTCTTAAGCTCCTGCACACTTAGACACAAGGTTAGAAACACAGGACCTAACTTAACTTGTTGATCGCACCAAAACAACCTTAGGGTTCTAACACATTTTATTTTAATTAATGTGTGTTTTGTCCTTGCTAATTTTAAAAGCAAGAGAAATTTTTTAACTTTAATTGTGGGCTATTCATCTCCCGCCCCCCTAGCCAGCCTACATGGGACCTACATTGACTCTACCACGATAAAGTTTTGAAGAGGTGTCACCACATCAGTGGTCCAGGTGCCCGGAAGTGGTCCTGGAGCCTAAAGGTGGATAAGTTGGTGATGAAGGTGAATCGGATAGGCCTCAGTGGAGATGTCTAGAAGGGATCCAGGCAACTCGAATAACCTATAAAAATAGCCTCGACCAACAACCTTCAATAAGAATTCTTCTATGATCAAAAAACTTTTGAGCTGCTCTGAAATGTTGTTATGACACCGAAACACTACACCGACGACTATACTCAATCTTCAAGTCTAAGTCGTCAGTATAATTATTTATTTACTTGTACTTTGAATTCAATATCTTTTTATAAGTCTTCACGCTATTACTGAATTGTCCAACGAAAGCACTAAGTGGGGGCAAGCTTTGGACTATTAGTGTCATCAGGCTATGAACCAAGTAAAAATAAAGTGTCTTAGCATTATTTTTGTGTTTGTATAATTCCTTTGTGTATTCTTGAGTGTTTTCAAAAAAGTGAAACGCACTATTAACCCCCTCTAGCGCTTCTCCGATCCTACATGATTGAACATTAATTAAGTCACTAATTAATGATAAAAATTAATTCTGTCACTATTTTATCAATGAAAATTAATTTGGACACTATTTTAGAGATAAAATTAATATTCCATCACTTTCAATCGCTAATTTAGTGATGGAATTAATTTAATTCCGTCAATAAAATAGTGACTGAATTATAATTCGGTGCTAAATTAGCGACTGAATTAATTTTCATAGCTAAAATAACTACCGAAAAATATTCAGTGGCTAATTCCCTCTCTTATTTTCCCAAAATTCTCCCACTTACTTTATCCTCTCATGTCTCTTCTCTCCCATCTTCAGTCTCCCTTTCTCCATAGAAAAGAGTCGTCAGGCATGTAAGCAAAGGTCACACCCCAACCGCCTGCAACCTCACTGTGAGGTCACCCCTTGGCCATTAGTGTCCTCATTGTGAGGTTGCCCCTTGGCCGCCGATTGCCTTGCTGTGAGGTCGCCCCTTGGCCGCCTATGGCTTCATGGTGATGAAGATGTCTTGGCTCCTTGTGACCTCGTGGTGATGAAAGTTTATGGTCTCATGACGATGAAGGCCTGCAACCTCGCAGTGAGGTCGTTGTATTTTTGCAGTGAGGTCGCTATGTTCTTGCAGCAAGGTCACCGCGTTCTCGCAGCGATATCGGGTGTGACCTAGCTACGACCAAGGTAGAGGTTGGGTGTAAGAGAAGAGGGAGAAGAGAAGTGTCGTGGCAAACATATACATCGACACCCATCTTCTGTGCGACATTGATGGCTAGTAGCTCAAGGCTGCAACCATCCTCGGGCACAATAGTAGCATCTGGGCCCTAGAGCCCCACCTTCCCCGAGGTCACATCTCATCTTGATCCTCTTTTTTTTTTTTCTTTTTTTGATAAACCAGGTGTCTAATTCTCATGATCCAACTAATCCTGAAGGTGATTGGCCTAATCCCATGAAAGTTTTCTATCAGTCCCTAGGATAAATCACGAAGGCATTGTAGTAAGTCATTGGTAGTAGACCCCTGCAGTTTTTATCGTTCCTGTAAGACCATCTAACTCCAAATCGGTGTTTCTCTTGTGAAAGTAAACTCATGCACTTTTTCCACCCATGAGTATTTTGGCCCACAGTCGTCTAGTCCAAATTTTTCTATTAAATTTAGTGCTAGCACATGTCCCAATAGAGGATCAAATTGTGGTGCTTCCTTTAGTTCTGCTATGCCTTAGCCACTGTGTCATGTCCGTGGGGGCACCAGTCTTTCTACTTTTCATTGATCTTATGAACAGAAGAGCATGAAGACGATTAGAACCTTACTTCTTTTGTGGCAGTCTGTTTTACAAATGTGTTTGTTTGATTATGTTGGAAATGTGAATGGAATAAATAGGTGGAGAAGAAAAGACTCTATTATGCATGAGTTTTTTGTCCCACATTAGAAATCTTTTGGCTTTATTGTTGGTTTAAATTATAGCACATGCATTGATGTTGTGGATATATGCATTGGGAGAAGCTCTCTCACACACATGGGTGCGCAGAGGGTGTAAATCTAGGGCCCGAATTTGCACTGAACCAAGTTGACTCATGTGTGAACACGACCTGTGCACGTCGAATGTCGGATCAACTGAGGCAAATTAAAATTTGTCCAAAAGAATGAATCAACGTTTTGCTAACTGAATATCTTTTTGCTACCTGTTCAAAAGTGTAACGGAAGTATTAATATGAAATTGATGGTGATTCCATAACGTTTTGACATTAATAGCGACATTAAACTCATTATTGGTGATTTTGTAACGTCTCGACATTAATGGAGATATTAAGTCCATTAATAATTATTCTATAAAGTCTCGACATTAATGAAGACATTAGATCCATTAATGATGATATTAAATTCAGTATTAAATGACCATAATTTGGTCATTCATTGCAGGCAATTGTGGAAGTTCTTATATGAGAAGACTGGATCTTGAGCAAAGTAGAGAGTAGTGAAAGATAAGCGAAAGTGAGAGCTAGAGGAAAAGCAGGAAGCAAATCTCTGTCCACCCATATTCTCAGACAAAAACACTCTCTGTCGTGTATCCATTTGATTGAACTACTTGTGATAGCACTCAGGTATATTCTTAGGTCGCCATGAATAACTAGTGCTTAGTTGTGTGCATGGTTCTGTCATTGTATCTTAGAAAATAGACGACTTGAGAGAACCTTGAAACACAGCCGGAAATGGGGGAATCTGTTTTAAGGAAACTACATTGAGCGTAGGCCTCGACATCTTACTCGGTGAATTCATTTTCCGATGATCGACTCCGATTCTACTACATACCGCATCGACTCTATGACTCGGACCACCGGAAGCTTAGAAGTGTTAGTTAGAGCCCTAGAGCCAATCATTTGATGATTGTATGGACTCATTGTATCATATTCTTGTATATTAATAAAGGCATTTGTTTGGTTATTATACTTATTTGTATTAGTGCCAAGTAGACTAAGTATAATAGCGTCCTTGAGTAGAAGGTTCATACCTATATCAATCGATTAGTTGAATCGATAGTGAGATGATATAGGGAACACTACTCTAAATCATTCCTAGACGAGTATTAACATTCAGGGACAATGTTAATACAATAAGACTAGCATGTAGGTCAGCTCGATGACTTGATCTCACAAGTCATGGATATAGAGATATCAAGCTGACACATGGGTATGCATTAGAGAATGTATACTGAATGACCCGCCATGAGAAAGTATCATGGATCGTTATATGAGTGTCATATACTTTCTCATGTGGCTATTAGTATGACTATTAGTCCTTACCTGAAGTCACCATGGATCCCTACATAAGGAGTTATGTACTTTGGTTTCGTCAAACGTCACCCGTAACAGGGTGGACTATAAAGGCGATTACTGGGTATGTAACAAATTATGCAGAGGGATGTGAGTGATGTAGATGGGATCTATCCCTCCCATATGACGGGAGCGACATCAATATTCTTGATAGAGTTAGACCACGAAGTGCATGGCCATGCCCAAATGAGTCAACATTAGATGTTGAGCTCATTTGATCGAGTGAGTCTACTTGGAGTTCAAGATTTAGATTGATTAGAGGATGACACGGTCTATGCCTCATATTGATCAATCTAGATGTCTAGGATAGAAGGACAATGTCACATATTGTGAGGAGTCACAATTAGTAGTCACAAGGTAATGTTGGATCTCGACATTTCTTGTAACTTGGGTAGCAATGATGTATTGCTAGATGCCGCTCATTGCTTATGTATCTAAAGGAGTTTAGAAACATTGCCAACGTTACAAGAACCTATTGGGTCACACACAAAGAATAAGTGGATGGAGATTAGGTTCATATGATGAACCAATTGGATTAGGTTCATATGATGCACCAAAGATTGGATTCAAATTAGACTTATTGAGTTAGACTCAATTAGATTCAATTGTTGAATGAGTCTAATTTAAATTTGATTCATTGAGTCAATTTATATTAATGAATTGAGATTCATTAAATTGAAATTGACTTGAATCAAAGGTTGGATTGAACTCAACAAGGAAGACAATTGGTCAAGTTTGACTTGACCAAGTGGAAGTTGAAACATCAAGTTTGACTTGATGCATTGCCACATCATGTAGGTTGACTCATCTTACATGGCATGACACATCCTTGCCACATCATCACCACCTCATAATGGTGTGCCACCTCATGGAGGTTACACACTCATACCACTTAATGTGGCCGGCCACATTAAATGTGGGGGTTACATTGTGTGGCCGGCCACACATTAGTGAAGGGGGTTTTTGATTTTGTGTGCATTCATTCCATCTTCTTCCTTGGTCTCTTCTTTCTCCTTCTCTAGTTGTTGCCGTTGTTGGGACCGAAAAGTAGCTAGAGGGGGGGTGAATAGCTTCGCGTGTGCTCGTCGTGCTTCGTTGCTTGTTTCTTCAAAGTGATGCGCAGCGGAATACAAAGAAACAAACTACAACAATGCTAATAATAGGATTTTACTTGGTATCCACCTCACAAGAGGTGACTAATCCAAGGATCCACGCACACACACACACCTCCACTAATAAACACTCCTTTTCGGTAACTACCGAAGGCGGAGAAGCCCTACAAGACTCTCAATACAAGTAGAAGAAAGGGTAGTAAAGAATAAGCAAAAGCTTACAAGAGATGCAGTAAAAACCCTAGCTTCTTCTTCTTCTTGTTGCAACTCGCCTCTTGACTTGGATGAACCTCCAAGAACCTTCAAGAACTGGCGGTGAGGAGCTTAGAGAGTGCTGGGGAGGAGCTGTGATGAATCTGGAATGAATCGGTGAAGGAAATGAACGCCTGCGGCTTAAATCGACGCTAACGGTTAATCCCGATCGATTGGAATGCTCCCAATCGATCGGGAGGCTTTGGATCGATCCACGGATGATCCGGATCGTCCACGGCTCGATCCACGGATCGATCCAGCGCTTATCGCGCGAAGCAGCAGCGTCCCAATCGATCCACTGATCGATTGGGACCTCTGGATCGATCCACCGATCGATCCAGAGGGGTTCTGTTCGCGGGGACTCACCGGATCGATCGGTGGATCGATCCAAATCTTCTGGATCGATCCACTGATCGATCCAAACCTGCTGGATCGATCCACGGATCAATCCAAACCTGCTGGATCAATCCACGGATCAATCCAAACCTGCTGGATCAATCCACGGATCAATCCAAACATGCTGGATCAATCGGCTGATCAATCCAGATCTTGGTTTTTACCCAAAACCAAGCCCAAAGCCCCCTAAACCAACATCTAATCAACCATGACTTGTTGGTACATAAGACCTAGCATCCGGTCACCCTTGACCAGCTAGGACTCTCTCACCAAGTGTCTGGTCAATCCCTTTGACCCACTTGGACTTTTCTCTTCTTGCCAAGTATCCGGTCAATCCCTTTGACCTACTTGGACTCTCACCAGATGTCTGGTCAACCTTGACCCATCTGGATTTCTCTTGCCTGACTTCACTCACCAGGACTTTCCCAATTGCCTAGCTTCACTCACTAGGTCTTTCACCTGGCTTCACTCACCAAGATTTTTCTCCTGCCTAGCTTCACTCACTAGGACTTTCCTTCTTCCTAACATCCCAGTCAAGTATCCGGTCATCCTTGACCTACTTGACTCTTCTTCAATCAACCTTGCATTGTCAAACATCGAAATCCAAACTAAGACTCAAGCTTGGTCAACCAGGTCAACCTTGACCTGAGGAATGTTGCACCAACAATCTCCCCCTTTTTGATGTTTGACAATACCAACACTATCACTTAGTGTTGGTGCAACATTCCTCAGGTCAAGGTTGACCTGGTTGACCAAGCTGAGTCTTGGTTTGAGTTTAGATGTTTGACAATAAGAAATTGATTTAAGAAGAGTCAAGTAGGTCAAGGTTGACCAGATACTTGACTGGGAAGTCCTAACTAGGATGTTAGGTAGAATGGAAGTCCTGGTGAGTGAAGCCAGGCAGAAGAAAAGTCCTAGTGAGTGAAGCTAGGCAGATTGAAAACCCTAGTGAGTGAAGCTAGGTGAAAGTCCTGGTGAGTGAAGCCAGGTGAAAGCCCTAGTGAGTGAAGCTAGGCAGATGGAAAACCCTAGTGAGTGAAGCTAGGTGAAAATCCTGGTGAGTGAAGCCAGGTGAAAGTCCTAGTGAGTGAAGCTAGGCAGATGAAAAACCCTAGTGAGTGAAGCTAGGTGAAAGTCCTGGTGAGTGAAGTCAGGCAAGGGAAAATCCAGATGGATCAAGGATGATCGGACATCTGGTGTTGGGAAGTCCAAGTAGGTCAAAGGATTGACTGGATACTTGGCACGAGGAAATATAGATAGGTCAAAGGGATTGACCAGACATCTGATGGAAGTCCAAGTAGGTCAAGGGAGTGACCGGATACTTGGCATGAATAGAAAAGTCCAAGTGGGTCAAAGGGATTGACCAGACACTTGGTGGGAAGTCCTAGCAGGTCAAAGGAGTGACCAGATGCTAGGCATGATGTACCAACGGGTCAAGGTTGACCGGATGTTGGTTTGAGAGGCTTAGGACTTGGTTTTGGGCAAAAACCAAGCACTGGATCGATCAGTGGATCGATCCAGATGTCCCAATCGATCAGTGAATCGATTGGGATGCGGCTGCTTCGCGCGATAAGCGCTGGATCGATCCATGGATCGATCCAGGCATTTTTCCAAGAGCACAGAGGCGCTCTGGATCGATCCGTGGATCGATCCAAAGCCTCCCCGATCGATTGGGAACTTTCGAATCGATCGGGATCAGACCGTTGGCGTCGATAAAGGCCGCAGGCGCACGATTCCTTCGGCATCTCTTCACCGATTCACTCCAGATCTCTCGCCAGCTCCTCCACTGCACTCACAAAGCTCAGATCGCCAGTTCTTGAAGGATATTGGAAGTTCTCCAAGTCAAGAGGTGGATCAAAGCCAAGAAGAGAAGCTAGGGTTAGGGTTTATACTCATTGTAAGCTTGTAAGCTTGTATTTCTTGTATCCTTTCCCTCTCTTCTTGTATTGAGTCTTGTAGGGCTTCTCCGCCCTTGGTAGTTACCATAAAGGAGAGTTTTATTAGTGGAGGGTGTGTGTGTTGGTGTGGATCCTTAGATTAGTCACCTCTTGTGAGGTGGATACCAAGTAAACCAACCGTGTTAGCGTTGTGTGATTATTTGTGTATTTTCCATTGCCATATCTTTGAAGAAACAAGCAACGCCGAGCACCGAGCGAGCGCGACGAGCTATTCACCCCCCCTCTAGCTACTTTTGGTCCTAACAAGTGGTATCAGAGCGAGGCCGCTCTTCACCGGAATCATCGCCGGAAGGGTCAAGCATATCAAGAAAAGCTAGAGGGTGAAGAAGTTGAAGCAAAATTGTCAAAGTCAAAGATTTCAAGAAGCTCAACTTCAAGATGCAATTCCAAGATGGACTTGGATTTGACACAAGGGTGGCTCCACCGTACACATCCACAAGCTTCGATTCTTGGAAATCAAGAATCAAAAATTTTCTTATGATGGAGATAGAGCAATGGTTTGCTCTAATGGAAGGTTTTAAGGCTCCAAGGAATTCAAAGGGCAAAGTTCTCAAAAGGAGCAAATGGAGCCAAGAACAAATCCAAAGATGTGAGGCCAATGACAAAGTGACCAAGCTTTTGGTCAATCTATTGCCGAGCAACATCTTGGAGAAAATTGGAGAAGTTGAAGATGCAAAGAAATTATGGAGCAAATTGGCCAAGCTTCATGAAGAGATCCCCTCCACTGCACAAGATCATGAAGAATCCAGAGAGGGTGACTCTTTGGAGCAAGACCAAGAGGAGGACTCCGAGATTGAGAGATGCTCAACCTTCGAAGAAGAGGAAATCCAAGAAGCTTCATCCTCAAGGGAATGCAACGAAGGGAACAAGGAGGGAGCATACTCCTTGTTTCATATTCAAGTTGATGAAGCCTCCACCTCTAGGATTGAGGGGGAGCAATCCTTGGTGACGCCGGATCAAGAAGAAGGAGAAGCTTCTACATCCGGGGTCAAGAGACAAAGAGGAGGAAGAAGATTCTACCTCCGCAAGTCAAGAAAAATCAAATGGAGGAGAATCAAGGTCCGATCAAGAGGAAGCTTCTACCTCCGGATCCAAAGAAAATGCCACCCCTACAAGCAAAGGTATAAATATTTCTATTAATAATAAAAAACATATTATATGCTTTGAGTGTAGGGAACATGGGCACTACAAGAGCAAGTGCCCTAAATTGGCCAAGAAGAAGGGCCAAGTGGCACAAAAAGGCAAGGTGAAGCCCAAGGAGATCATCCCCAACACAAAGAAGAGCAAGGAGCATATTATATGCTTTTCTTGCAATCAAAAGGGGCATTACCGAAGTCAATGCCCCAAAGGGAAGAAGGTGGTCAAGGCTCAAGGAGGCACTAGTCAAGGGGGAGCCTTCAAGGTAAAGAAGAAGGTAACATTTATTGAGCCTACCCCTTTACATTATGGTAAAAAGCATGATAGTTCAAATTTTTATCATTTTAATGCAATTTACCATAAGAATAGAAAGTATGAGGGCTTTAAGGAAAAGCATGTGGCCCTACATGCTAAAACTACCCAACCTAAGGTTAGGAAGGTAGATGGACACTTGGGCAAGAACACTAAGGATAATAGATACAAGCCCAAAAACAAAAATGCTCATGGGTGTAATGAAAAATCAAAATCTAAGGATTTAATGATAGAAAATCAAGTCTTGAGATCAAGACTTGATAAAATGGAAAAGACCCTAAAAAGGATGGAAAATATCCTAAAAGGGCAAAATGAGCATAACCTAGGTTTAGGGGTACAAAAGCCATCCAATGGCCATAGAGGTTTGGGATACAAACCCAAAGCTAAAAGGGATGTGCCGAGTTATCATAGGGTTCCATATAGCTATGGAACAAACCCTAAGTCTAGAGGTCAAGTCAAAGATACAAGGTAAGATATCCCTAGAAGTATTTTTGCAACCAAAGTGACTAAGACTTCTAAGAAGTCTAAGAAAGTCACTAACAAGGTCACAAGGGAGGCTATCCCTAGAGTTGACCTAGAAAATGTGACCAAGGCTTCTAAGAAGCCCAACAAGGTCACTAGGAAGGTATCTAGGGAAGTTATCCCAAGTGAGTACCTAGAGCATCCAAGGAGCACCAATAGGTGTTGGGTTCCTAGGAGTATCTTCTCTACCCCATAGATGGGTTAGAGCATGTCAACTCCGATTAGAAGGGTAGTTAACCCAACTTTGAGGAAATTGACACTCAAGGAGCATTTTCAAGGTTTTTGTTAACCTTTGAAAATGAAATGAAATTATTATTTACTCCTTGAAAGAGTAAAATGTGCCTAGTGGTGGAAAACTGATTTTATCTTAAAATGGCACATATTGGGAAATTCATAAGAACTACCAAATTGGGAGTTTGATATGTTCTTAGGAAATTTAAGGCAATCCGGGCCTTGATTTAAAAGTGCTACTCTTGTGAAAAATGAAATATGCCAACATTTGAGGATATGCTTAATTTCGACTGGCATAAATTAATCAAGGGAAGTAGAAATGCCAATTTAGGCTTTGGCATTTTCATGAAGTACTTTAGGGCAATCTAGGTTTAAGTTGTAAGTTTAGCTAAGATTTTAAGGATACTTAGATAGTTGATCTAGGTATTTTATTTATGCTAAACCTTGCCATGAGTGTTTGCCCATAATATGCCATGACATCATATTTTATTTTAATTTGTATTTTACATTCATGACTTATCATGAAAAATCCAAAAATACCATGTCATGATATTCATACATCATGTAGTTATAGGAATCTTTCTTTTGAAAGTTATTTTAATTTTGATGTATGCCATAACATTATCATGCATTAGTTTAATTCCTTGTAATTAAGGACAAATGGTATTTAACAACACTTATTAACAAGTGACATCCTAGGTGGATGTCTAATATCTCTAAAATCCCTAGATAGATAGATATGCATGATCCCTAGATTAGGACAAAACCAAAAATCTAAATCTCACAAAGACTATAAGGTGACTTGTATGTGTTTTAGTGCACATTAGATACAAGTGAGATGTTAGGATGATGAACAAAGCTCAAGATGTTGATTTAGTGCATTCTTTTGAGTTTTAAATTCATCAAAACACATAGTTATGTGTTTTCCCATCATTGGGAAAGCTAATGTACAAGTCATGTGCATTATGCCCAAGGAATATGATGGGATATTGGTTTTGAAATTGTTTTTAAATGTTTTTGTAAAACCTTGGTGAAGGCTATCTTTTGATAGTAATCACCATTGAATAGTTAGACACAAACTTGAAGAAAACACTAAAGTTTTTGCAAGTTCTCAAGTTTGTGTCAATCTTTGAAAATTTAATGTATTTTCATAGAAAACTATTTTTCCATGATTAAGTATGCCCTAAATAATGTCTCCACGAAATTTCATGATTTTTGGATTTTTGTAGAATTTTTTAGGGTTTTCTGAAGTTGACTGAAATGGAATTTCAGCAACTATCAGAGCTCCGATCGATCCATGGATCGATTGGAGTGCCTGAATCGATCCGTGGATCGATTCAGAAGGCAAGTCTCCCACGAGCAGAAGCTCGTTGGATCGATCAGCCGATCGATCCAGGGAGTATGAATCGATCAGTGGATCGATTCAGATAGGTTCAATCGATTGGAACCCAACTCCAATCGATCCAAGTTGCTGATTTTGGCTGGGAAGGCCTGATTTCAGCATCTTTGAACCTCTTTGAGTCTAGGTAACCATTCCAAACCCCTAAAATACATTTGTATACATACAAAGGGTGTTTTCATGTGAAAACAAGGATGGATTGGTTAAGGAAGGCTTCATTGAAGTTTAGGTTGAGGTTTGTTTCAAATATTGAGTACTTGAACCTCAAAACTTCTAAATTTGGGTTTCCTAAAGGTTTAGGGATTCCAAGTCATTGTTGGTGCAATGACAGAAGTTACCACCATGTCTTTAGGGGGAGGGACTCTTTAAAGACATGAAAAATTTATTTTTCATGAACCTTGGAAGGTGGTTAACCTTCTTTAAAGAAAATGCTCATGTATGAGCTTTTTGAACTTGAAATGGGGAGTGGATATCCTCATTATTTCAAGTGGGAACTCAAGTGGTTAGAAAATACTCAAGGTTGGGTATTTGTCTACATTGAGGGAGAAGTTAAGGATAAATGAAGGGTATGAGACCTTCATTATCGTGTTGATCACAACGAGTGATGTTGTGAACAACGATGAGCAACTCTTCAGGGGGAGAGTCGTCAACAAATGGATTTGTTGATGTGTACCCAAAATTGGGGCATGGGTTTATGTGTGCCCAAAGATGGGTTGATGTGTGCCAATAGGGGGAGAATGAAAGGACCTGTGAGTGGGTGTAAGTTAGGCTTTCATTGCCTAGAGGGAGTGTGCCCTCTTAGGGGGAGAATGAAGAGCTTAATTTATGTGTTCATTACCTAGTGGCATGAAGAATGAGGCTATAGGATTAGCCTAACTTACATGTGGTATTGTAAGTGTTATTGTGGTATTGTCAAACATCAAAAAGGGGGAGATTGTTGGTGCAACATTCCTCAGGTCAAGGTTGACCTGGTTGACCAAGCTGAGTCTTGGTTTGAGTTTAGATGTTTGACAATAAGAAATTGATTGAAGAAGAGTCAAGTAGGTCAAGGTTGATCATATACTTGACTGGGAAGTCCTAACTGGGATGTTAGGTAGAATGGAAGTCCTGGTGAGTGAAGCCAGGCAGAAGGAAAGTCCTAGTGAGTGAAGCTAGGCAGATTGAAAACCCTAGTGAGTGAAGTTAGGTGAAAGTCCTGGTGAGTGAAGCCAGGTGAAAGCCCTAGTGAGTGAATCTAGGCAAATGGAAAACCCTAGTGAGTGAAGCTGGGTGAAAATCCTGGTGAGTGAAGCCAGGTGAAAGTCCTAGTGAGTGAAGCTAGGCAGATGGAAAACCCTAGTGAGTGAAGCTAGGTGAAAGTCCTGGTGAGTGAAGCCAGGCAAGGGAAAATCCAGATGGATCAAGGATGATCGGACATCTGGTGTTGGGAAGTCCAAGTAGGTCAAAGGATTGACTGGATACTTGGCACGAGGAAATACAGATAGGTCAAAGGGATTGACCAGACATCTGATGGAAGTCCAAGTAGGTCAAGGGAGTGACCGGATACTTGGCATGAATAGAAAAGTCCAAGTGGGTCAAAGGGATTGACCAGACACTTGGTGGGAAGTCCTAGCAGGTCAAAGGAGTGACCAGATGCTAGGCATGATGTACCAACGGGTCAAGGTTGACCGGATGTTGGTTTGAGAGGCTTAGGACTTGGTTTTGGGCAAAAACCAAGCACTGGATCGATCAGTGGATCGATCCAGGCCTTTCCTAGCGAACAGAAAGCCTCTGGATCGATCAGTGGATCGATCCAGATGTCCCAATCGATCAGTGAATCGATTGCGATGCGGCTGCTTCGCGCGATAAGCGCTGGATCGATCCAGGCATTTTTCCAAGAGCACAGAGGCGCTCTGGATCGATCCGTGGATCGATCCAAAGCCTCCCCGATCGATTGGGAACTTTCGAATCGATCGGGATCCGACCGTTGGCATCGATAAAGGCCGCAGGCGCACGATTCCTTCGGCATCTCTTCACCGATTCACTCCAGATCTCTCGCCAGCTCCTCCACAACACTCACAAAGCTCAGATCGCCAGTTCTTGAAGGATCTTGGAAGTTCTCCAAGTCAAGAGGCGGATCAAAGCCAAGAAGAGAAGCTAGGGTTAGGGTTTATACTCATTGTAAGCTTGTATTTCTTGTATCCTTTCCCTCTCTTCTTGTATTGAGTCTTGTAGGGCTTCTCCGCCCTTGGTAGTTACCATAAAGGAGAGTTTTATTAGTGGAGGGTGTGTGTGTTGGTGTGGATCCTTGGATTAGTCACCTCTTGTGAGGTGGATACCAAGAAAACCAACCGTGTTAGCGTTGTGTGATTGTTTGTGTATTTTCCGCTGCCATATCTTTGAAGAAACAAGCAACGTCGAGCACCGAGCGAGCACGACGAGCTATTCACCCCCCCCCCCCTCTAGCTACTTTTGGTCCTAACAACTGTGACATCAATGGTGAGGAGAAGGTGTTTTTGAGTGGGTTCCAACAAAAGGAAGGGTGAAGGTCACAAAGGAGGTTACCACTAGTAAGTGTATGAGATTCTTTTGCATCTCCTCTTTTTCCTTCCTTTCCAATTCCCATCCGAGAGCCCTAGAGAGAGTGCTAGCATACTTGGGGTCTTTCTTCTCCATCCTTGAGTGCTAGAGAGTACTACTTGTTCGTGTGGATATCACTAGAGAAGTATCTATTTTGATACTTTAGAGATCCGACAAGTACCTTGGACGAGCGGGATTTTGCAAGGGCACGCATCGAAGGTAAAATGGTTTTTCCTTTGTAGATCTACTGTAGATCGTAGTTAATAACTCGTACTCGTGTTTTCGAAATTTTTCTTTGCACGGATCCTACGGCTTTGGGTAGTTCGGGGTTTCCGCGACGCGAAAAGCAGTTTTCGCGGCCCGAAAAACCCAACAGTGGTATTAGAGCCACGTGCAAGGCTTGTACGAGTTTGATTTTTGGTTTTATGAAAAACTAAAGTTTCTGTAATTTTCTGTAAAATTATGATTTTATAGTTTTTTATGGGTAATTTTTCCGTAGAAGCGAAGCACAAGTGTCTCGGCACTTGTAGGCTTCGGCTACCGGAAAGTTTTTTCCAAAACGGCTTCGTTTTGCCCCAAATCCGTTTGGGACAGCGGGCTTGGGTGCCATTAGATCGCAAAGGAGCAACTCACGATGGTTAGATCGTGGGTAGGGGTACTGCCCCTAACCCCGCAAGGGGATTTGCTCCGCGATTGCATCCGAAATCGCTAAAAACGAACCCGCCGGGAAGATTTTTCCGAAACGGCAATGTCTTGGCCCAAATTATTTTGGGACAGCGGGTTTAGGCGCTGTTGGATCGCAAAGGAACCCTCGCGATGGTTAGATCGCGGGTAGGGGCGCTGCCCCTGGGCCCCGCAAGGGGATCCGTTCCGCGATTGCGCCCGAAACCGCTAAACGGGACCGCCGGGAAATTTTACTCGTAAAAATTGTAAAAATTAATTTTAAAATTATATAAAATTATGAAAATATATAATTTTGAATTATATATTAATTTTGTGATAGTCATGGCCCAAAACCCAATATGATTGGTTGTGTTGTAATTCATAATACGACCTGTGTGCCGTTACGTGTTTGCGAGTGTTGTATTATATTCGTGACCTGCGTGTCATGCCTTCTCTTATATTCTTGTTGTAAATTAGATTTAGACTCGAATGTAACTCGAGTTTCAAATTGTAATGTACAAATTGGAGCGGTGGAGGGTCCACACGAGACGGAGTTCCAAGGCAGGCACGAGCAACACAAGATAGTCAAAGGGAGGAGCTTGGAGAAGCTGTTGACCCTAGGTTGACCATTCGATCTTCTCATTGGCTTGAGAAGATCGTAGTAGGGCCATGACTAAATCACAAATAGATTAATTAGTTAATTGCTTATGTATATGATGCATGTTTAAAAAGTAATTAATTAATTAGTGCCTTACGATTAGATTAGATCTAAGTCGTGCACATGATGCACCCTTGCGATTATATTAGATCTAAGTCGTGCACAAGATGCATCTTTTTTCGATTAGATTAGATCTCGATCGAACCAACTCTAAATGCCTAACCGTGCCGTGATACCTATCACTACCTCGATCACATGTATTGTTGAATCTGCCAAAGCAGAGCAATACATATTATCTTGGTAGGGTACGGAGGGACAATCTTGGTCCCGCCTATCAACGCATGGGTGAATACAAACTCAATTAGATTGAGTATTCCTAGTTACTCGGTTGGATCGAGTCAACTATAGGCATTCTTCCAATAGTTGGAATGATAGGTCAAAATCACATCTATATTAACTCTCAGTCGAATTAGCCAAAGCTAACTCAAGTTTTAATATAAATGCGGATATTGATTTTATAAACAAGAGTTGCATAGAGATGTAATTGGTAATCGTTACCTACCGATCATACTAAGCCTTGGGCGTATTAGCCAAAGCTAACTCAAGGGTTAGTATGATGTGGATCTTGTCCCACAAGAATTATAGAATTCAGTGGGAGCATCATTTAATTAAAGGCCTAATTAAATGATTTTAAAATAATATGATATTTATTTCTGCAAATTTTCTGTTGTAGATAACCATGACGTCGAATACGAACTCTTTCTCCCTGCGTTCTGTCCTTAAGAAGGACAAGCTCAACGGAGCAAATTTCCTGGACTGGTACAGGAACCTGAGAATAGTTCTCACTCAGGAACGTAAACTGTACGTTCTGGAGCAGCCCATTCCGGAGGCTCCTCCTGCCACTGCCATGCGAGCTGACCGGGATGCTTACAAGAAGCATAAAAATGACGCATTAGATGTGTCCTGTCTTATGCTCGCAACCATGAACTCTGAGCTTCAGAAGCAACATGAGTTGATGGGCGCTTACGATATGGTTGAACATCTTTGTCACCTATATCAAGGATAAGCAAGGCACTGGAAGAGGAACTCCAAAGAATACCTGGAAGATCTTACGAAGAAGAGAAATAAGATTTCTACTTCAGGTATACATGTTATAGAAGTCAACCTCTCTATTTCTTCATCGTGGGTATTAGATACCGGATGTGCTTCGCACATTTGTACTAATGTACAAACGCTGAGAAATAGCAGGGCATTGACGAAGGGTGAGATAGACCTACGAGTAGGCAATGGAGCACGAGTTACTGCTATTGCTGTAGGAACTTATCATCTATCTCTTCCCTCTGGGCTTGTACTAGAATTAGATGATTGTTGTTATGTGCCTGCCTTGACTAAGAACATAATTTCAGTTTCTTATTTGGACAAGAAAGGGTTCTCGTTTATAATAAAGAACAAATGTTGTTCTGTCCATTTAAATGATATGCTCTATTGTAGTGCACCTCTAATAAACGGACTCTATATTCTAGACCTTGAGAGCCCTATCTATAACATAAATATCAAGAGGTTCAAGTCAAATGACATGAACCGAACCTACCTCTGGCACTGTCGCTTAGGTCATATAAATGACAAGCGCTTATCCCAGCTCCATAAGGATGGTATGCTGGACTCATTTGATTTTGAATCATATGAGGTATGCGAGTCATGCCTACGAGGCAAGATGACCAAAACTCCCTTTAGTGGGCACAGCGAGAGAGCGACTGATTTGTTAGGACTCATACATAGTGATGTATGTGGCCCTTTCAATGTCGCTGCTAGAGGCGGTTATAGGTACTTCATCACATTTACTGATGACTTCAGTAGATACGGTTATGTGTACTTAATGACACATAAGTCCGAATCCTTTGAAAAGTTCAAAGAATTCAAGAATGAAGTACAGAACCAGTTTGGCAAGAGTATTAAGATACTTCGATCCGATCGAGGTGGAGAATACCTTAGCCATGAGTTCCGTGACTATCTAGCTGAGTGTGGGATTCTATCCCAACTTACTCCTCCTGGAACACCACAGTGGAATGGTGTATCCGAACGGAGGAATCGTACCTTATTAGATATGGTACGATCTATGATGAGTCACACAGATCTTCCGACATATCTATGGGGATATGCTCTAGACATGGCAGCTTTCATACTCAACCGAGTTCCATCAAAGGCCGTGATAAAGACACCATATAGGATATGGACTGGGAGAGATGCCCAGGTGTCTTTCATGAGGATTTGGGGTTGTGAGGCTTACGTACGACGTCAAGTCTCAGACAAATTAGGACCCAAATTCGACAAGTGCTATTTCATCGGATATCCCAAGGAAACTAAGGGATATTACTTCTACATTCCCAGTCAGCACAAGGTAGTTGTGGCAAAGACTGGGGTCTTTCTAGAAAGAGACTTTGTTTCTAGAAAGACTAGTGGGAGCGCGTTCGATCTTGAAGAAGTTCAAGATGCGAACAATAGCATTGATGCCTCGATGGAAATTGAACTGGAACCAGAAAGTGTTGTGGATGATGTTGTTCCACAAGGAGTTGAGGACCAACAGCCAGTTCAAGTAGACATACCTCTTCGCAGGTCTGATAGGGTACGTCGTCAGCCTGAGAGATACTCATTTCTCTTGTCTGACCATGATGACATTGTGCTCATAGAGGATGAGCCTACCACCTATCAAGAAGCTGTGATGAGACCAGATTCCGAGAAATGGCTAGAAGCCATGAGATCCGAAATAGAATCCATGTATGGACTTTGGTTGATCCACCTGAAGGGGTGAAACCCATTGGGTGTAAGTGGGACTTTAAGAGAAAGACTGACATGGATGGACTTATTTATAAGGGTCGCTTAGTAGCTAAAGGTTTCAAGCAGATTCATGGTATTGACTATGATGAAACCTTTTCTCCAGTATCGATGTTTAAGTCCATTCGGATCATGCTTGCTATTGCAGCCTACCATGACTATGAGATATGGCAGATGGATGTCAAAACCGCGTTTCTGAATGGAAACCTACTCGAGGATGTGCACATGACACAACCTGAGGGTTTTGTAGATCCACAGCATACTAGCAGAGTATGCAAGCTGCATAGGTCCATTTATGGACTAAAGCAAGCTTCTCGGAGCTGGAATCTTCGATTCGATGATGCAATCAAACAGTTTGGTTTCATCAAGAACGAAGATGAACCTTGTGTCTACAAGAAGGTTGTAGGAGACATAGTTGTCTTCCTCATATTGTATGTGGATGACATACTACTCATTGGGAAGGACATCCCTATGCTTCAGTCTGTCAAGACTTGGCTAGGGAGTTGCTTCTCAATGAAGGACTTAGGTGAGGCATCCCGCAATCTAGGGATACAGATCTATAGAGATAGATCTAAGAGATTGCTTGGCCTAAGTCAGAGTACATACATTGACAAGGTACTCCTTCGGTTTGCCATGCAGAACTCCAAGAAGGGATTTCTGCCGATGTCACATGGCGTGAGTCTTTCGAAGACTCAAGGTCCCTCTTCTAGAGAGGAGAGAGACCGTATGGATCAGATCCCTTATGCCTCAGCCATAGGATCGATCATGTACGCCATGTTATGTACTCGACCTGATGTCTCGTATGCTTTGAGCATGACGAGCAGATACCAGTCAGATCCAGGTGAAAGTCACTGGATAGCTGTCAAGAATATTCTTAAGTACTTAAGAAGGACTAAAGAATATTTCTTGATATATGGAGGCAATGATGAGCTAGCTGTAAAGGGTTACAGTGATGCTAGCTTCCAGACCGACCAGGATGACTATATATCGCAGTCGGGGTTCGTGTTTTGCTTAAATGGTGGTGCTGTGAGCTGGAAGAGTTCGAAGCAGGACACAGTAGCTGATTCTACAACAGAGGCCGAGTATATTGCTGCATCAGAGGCAGCAAAGGAGGCAGTTTGGATCCGCAAGTTCATCACTGAACTTGGGGTGGTTCCTAGCATCACTGACCCAGTTGAGCTCTATTGTGACTATTAGTTAAAGCCCTAGAGCCAATCATTTGATGATTGTATGGACTCATGTATATCATATTCTTAATAAAGGCATTGGTTTTTGGTTATTATGCTTATTTGTATTAGTGTCAGATAAAATAAGTATAGTAACGTCCTTGAGTAGAACGTTCATACCTATATCAATCGATTAGTTGAATCGATAGTGAGATGATATAGGGAACACTACTCTAAATCATTCCTAGTCGAGTATTAACATTCAGGGACAATGTTAATACAATAAGACTAGCATGTAGGTCAGCTCGATGACTTGATCTCACAAGTCATGGATATAGAGATATCAAGCTGACACATGGGTATGCATTAGAGAATGTATACTGAATGACCCGCCATGAGAAAGTATCATGGATCGTTATATGAGTGTCATATACTTTCTCATGTGACTATTAGTATGACTATTAGTCCTTAGACCTGAAGTCACCATGGATCCCTACATAAGGAGTTATGTACTTTAGTTTCGTCAAACGTCACCCGTAACTGGGTGGACTATAAAGGAGATTACTGGGTATGTAATGAATTATGCAGAGGGATGTGAGTGATGTAGATGGAATCTATCCCTCCCATATGACGGGAGTGACATCGGTATTCTTGATAGAGTGAGACCACTAAGTGCAAGGTCATGCCCAAATGAGTCAATATGAGATATTGAGCTCATTTGATCGAGTGAGTCTACTTAGAGTTCAAGATTTAGATTGATTAGAGGATGACACGGTCTATGCCTCACATTGATCAATCTAGATGTCTAGGATAGAAGGACAATGTCACATATTGTGAGGAGTCACAATTAGTAGTCACAAGGTGATGTCGGATCTCGACATTCTTGTAACTTGGGTAGTAATGATGTGTTGCTAGATACCACTCATTACTTATGCTCCTAAATGGGTTTAGGGGCATTGCCAATGTTACAAGAACCTATAGGGTCACACACTAAGGGCAAACAGATGGAGACTAGGTTCATTTGATGAACCTAAATGATTAAGTTCATATGATGAACCAAATTGGATTAAGAGTAATCCAAAGTAGGATAATTGAGTTGGACTCAAGTTGGTTCATGTGTTAAATGAGTCTAATTTGGACTTAGACTCATTTAATTAATTTAATTCAATGAATAGAGATTCATTAAATTAAAATTGGCTTGAACCAATGGTTAGATTAGATCAACCAAGGGATAGAAGTGGTCAAGTTTGACTTGACTTAAGTAGGAAGATGAAGAGTCATGTTTTTGACTTGACTTTGACTTGACCAATGCCACATCATCAAGGCCTCTTCATTTGGTCAAGTTTGACTTGACCAAATGCCACCTCATGGGAGTTACCAAGAGTTGTGACTCTTGATATTCCATGGGGGTTACAAGGTTTAATGTGGCCGGCCACTTTGAGTGTAAAGATGAATGTTTTATTTTTCATTCAAGGCTAATTGATTTCATCTTCTTCCTCTTGCTCACAATTCTTCTCTCCCTCTTCTCCTTCTTGCCGAGACCTTGCTTGAGTGCTAGCACACTCTAAGGTTTCTTCTCCATCTCTTGCTTGTGTGGATACAAATAGAGAAGTGTCTACTTTGACACTTTTGAGATCCGGCGAACCAAGGACAAGCGGGATTGCGAAGGGCTTCGCTACAAAGGTATAAATGGTTTATCCTTATGTAGATCTACTGTAGATTAAAGTTTTCAAACTCGTACTCGTATTTTCGTTCGGTTTTACCTTGCATGAGATCCGTGGCTTGGTCGATTCAGGGTTTCCGCGACGCGAAAAGCGGTTTTCGCGGCCCGAAAAAACCAACAGTGACAACAATGGAGCTATAGCACAGGCGAAGGAACCTCGCTCACACCAGAGGACCAAGCACATACTACGGCGTTTCCATCTCATTCGAGAGATTATCGATAGAGGAGATGTGAAGATTTGCAGAGTACCTACAGAGGCTAACATCGCAGATCCCTTGACCAAGGCTTTGGCACAGAGGAAGCATGATGGTCACACTAGGTCATTAGGCCTTAGAGCCTATACTGATTGGCACTAGTGCTAGTGGGAGATTGTTAGTTAGAGCCCTAGAGCCAATCATTTGATGATTGTATGGACTCATTGTATCATATTCTTGTATATTAATAAAGGCATTTGTTTGGTTAATATACTTATTTGTATTAGTGCCAAGTAGACTAAGTATAATAGCGTCCTTGAGTAGAAGGTTCATACCTATATCAATCGATTAGTTGAATCGATAGTGAGATGATATAGGGAACACTACTCTAAATCATTCCTAGTCGAGTATTAACATTCAGGGACAATGTTAATACAATAAGACTAGCATGTAGGTCAGCTCGATGACTTGATCTCACAAGTCATGGATATAGAGATATCAAGCTGACACATGGGTATGCATTAGAGAATGTATACTGAATGACCCGCCATGAGAAAGTATCATGGATCATTATATGAGTGTCATATACTTTCTCATGTGGCTATTAGTATGACTATTAGTCCTTAGACCTGAAGTCACCATGGATCCCTACATAAGGAGTTATGTACTTTGGTTTCGTCAAACGTCACCCGTAACAGGGTGGACTATAAAGGCGATTACTGGGTATGTAACAAATTATGCAGAGGGATGTGAGTGATGTAGATGAGATATATCCCTCCTATATGACGGGAGCGACATCAATATTCTTGATAGAGTTAGACCACGAAGTGCATGGCCATGCCCAAATGAGTCAACATTAGATGTTGAGCTCATTTGATCGAGTGAGTCTACTTGGAGTTCAAGATTTAGATTGATTAGAGGATGACACGGTCTATGCCTCATATTGATCAATCTAGATGTCTATGATAGAAGGACAATGTCACATATTGTGAGGAGTCACAATTAGTAGTCACAAGGTAATGTTGGATCTCGACATTTCTTGTAACTTGGGTAGCAATGATGTATTGCTAGATGCCGCTCATTGCTTATGTATCTAAAGGAGTTTAGAAACATTGCCAATGTTACAAGAACCTATTGGGTCACACACAAAGAACAAGTGGATGGAGATTAGGTTCATATGATGAACCAATTGGATTAGGTTCATATGATGCACCAAAGATTGGATTCAAATTAGACTTATTGAGTTAGACTCAATTAGATTCAATTGTTGAATGAGTCTAATTTAAATTTGATTCATTGAGTTAATTTATATTAATGAATTGAGATTCATTAAATTGAAATTGACTTGAATCAAAGGTTGGATTGAACTCAACAAGGAAGACAATTGGTCAAGTTTGACTGGACCAAGTGGAAGTTGAAACATCAAGTTTGACTTGATGCATTGCCACATCATGTAGGTTGACTCATCTTACATGGCATGACACATCCTTGCCACATCATCACCACCTCATAATGGTGTGCCACCTCATGGAGGTTACACACTCATACCACTTAATGTGGCCGGCCACATTAAATGTGGGGGTTACATTGTGTGGCCGGCCATACATTAGTGAAGGGGGTTTTTGATTTTGTGTGCATTCATTCCATCTTCTTCCTTGGTCTCTTCTTTCTCCTTCTCTAGTTGTTGCCGTGACATCAATGGTGAGGAGAAGGTGTTTTTGAGTGGGTTCCAACAAAAGGAAGGGTGAAGGTCACAAAGGAGGTTACCACTAGTAAGTCTATGAGATTCTTTTGCATCTCCTCTTTTTCCTTCCTTTCCAATTCCCATCCGAGAGCCCTAGAGAGAGTGCTAGCACACTTGGGGTCTTTCTTCTCCATCCTTGAGTGCTAGAGAGTACTACTTGTTCGTGTGGATATTACTAGAGAAGTATCTATTTTGATATTTTGGAGATCCGACAAGTACCTTGGACGAGCGGGATTTTGCAAGGGCACGCATCGAAGGTAAAATGGTTTTTCCTTTGTAGATCTACTGTAGATCGTAGTTAATAACTCGTACTCGTGTTTTCGAAATTTTTCTTTGCACGGATCCTACGACTTTGGGTAATTCGGGGTTTCCGCGACGCGAAAAACAGTTTTCGCGGCCTGAAAAATCCAACAAGAAGAACCAGCTCCACTGGTAACCTGAGATTATCCGCTCATGTCATCTTAACAGATAAATTAGAAATGATTTTGTATAATATCAATTCAATAATTTTTCCTAATATCTCGGACAACAAATTATAAGGATTGTTTTAAGATTAACTTCCTTGTTTGATGTGAGAGATCTCAACAGTTTGCTGGAACTTTGGTTCCGTTGGCGAGTTCGCTCATTGAGAAAGCCAGTTGGTCTTGCATACGGGAAGTTAGGGCTTGTATTTGTTAGTCACTTTCGCGGGAAGGGATCGTTAATTTTGCTAGGTGTAGGACTAGATAAGTTCGCTAAAACTTCATTTCTTAGCAGACTTGGTTCTTTTAGATGTTTACTGCGATTTCTTTGGCCGTCAACGTTGATGAGCTTCTCTTCACTGCCTCTAGTTGTTGCTTCCTTTAACTGTAGATCTTGCAATAACAATATATTGACATCTGTGCAACAAATTGATTGTTTATACGTTTTTTCTTACTACTCTTAATTAGGAACAGTGGTGCACCAAGGAATAAGTGAGATTGGTTTAGTTGGTCCTTTCCCCCTTCGTTTTTTCTATCAGTTCTATATAAATCAACTCATGAAGCATGATTTCAACTTGTTGGTCATTTCCCCTTTGCTTTTCAGTCTATCAGTTCTGTATAAATCATACACTACCTCATGAAGCATGAGTTCAACTTGCAGAGTTTCCATGGGGTGTCTAATTAGTTAGAGGATAGTATATATGCTATAATGGGATAAGATATCAATTTTCAATGAACACATATCCTTGGAAAAGAAATTTCTCTCACCCTCCAGTCACTTGACGATCGACTATAAATTACCCCTATGATTTATCTCCTTTCATATAATCTAGGATGGATGGTGTAAAAGACACCTGACATAAGAATAATCATTTTTTATGTTGCAATGAGTTCAACTTGCAGAGCATTTCTTTGGTCCTTTTTCTCTTTGCCTGATATGTGCTAAATGATCTCTGTTTTCTTAAAACAGTTCAAACCTGAAGAGATATATTGCACCAACTGGATTATATCATGGGGTGTCAAAGTACATGGTCATCCAAGACGAGCGAGGGAAGGCGAGCGAGGGAAGAAGGTTAGTGTTATTACCTGTATACATTGGAAAAGTATGACGCATCATTCAGTTGTCAAGTTTGCTTGCTTTATGAGACCTTCAAGTTAATTGTTAGTAATGGTGAATCAATAACTATTGATTGTTTATATCAATTTCTTTTAACTGGATTAGAATAGATTATATATGCCATAGATATGTCTAACATCTTATATATTATATGCCATAGATAAGCTGGTGAAGGCCTTACTTTGATGGGCCGATTGAGAGATATGTATAGACTAGAAACCAAATGAGGGCAGACCAAGATTTGAGTCAATTTGGAAAGGGAAAGATAATATATAAAGAAACTTAAATTTGAAGCATTCGTATTTATGTGCCTATGGTTACCATATTATCAATAGCACTGCTTGATTGATCATGTGCTATGTACTCTTAAGTTCAGGAGCCATTTGAATTTTTCATCCTTCATCCGTTGAAGTGCAAGCGACGGCTAAACTACTAGTCGACCGCTAAACTTTTGTGCTCCCATTATATGACATCATTACACAACTTTTAAAATACTTCAAACTTGTGTCAATTTTAAAAAATCACACCAATCTTTCTCGGCTATGCAATTTATATCTAAGGGCATGGTTACACTCAAGATTATGCAAGAAATGCAATGAATTTAATTTTAAGTATTTTTGATTTATCAAAGGTCATTAGCAAATTTTAATCAAAACTTATTGATTGTTCTAGGAGCATTAGAATCACATTAAACTAAGACTTACATTCAAACTTTCTAAGTGTAATTATGCCCTCAAACCTAGATTACATAGTCTAAAGTAAGAGATATAACTTTTTAAAATCTTTACAATAGTATGACAATTTAACATAAACTTATTAAAGTGCTTAAACCTTCTATACTTATTTACCAATATCACCAAAGAGTTTCTAGAATTCTCATGGTTCCAACCATATCAATATTTTGAAATTTTGAACATTATAGGATCCTAACTGAATTTTGGCTAAAACTCGCTAATGACCTTAAAAACATCAGAATTACTTCAAATTAAGACCATTATACCCTGGAAGCTTCATAATCAACATTTTGACATATTATTTTGGCTATTATACTTGACGTTTCTATCCTCTCATATTGTTAAATGTTGATTCATATCATGTTTTATGAGTTTGAATATATTTTAAATTTAGATACAATTCTTCCTACATTTAGGGCATTATATCTAAAAATGTGAATATTGTCTTGTAGAGTGATCCCGTCCGGAAGCTGAGTCGAATGGAGGCGGGCCTTGGTGTACTGGAAGTTGACGGAAAGTCGTCGCGACGTCTGATCTACTTGGCACCCCTCGGAAACGTTCGCACGGGCGGATGATGAAGGAAGATGACCAGGATGATGACAATACGGCTCTGCGCACACTCAGACGAGCCCACGAGTCGTTAGAGATCAGAAACCAAAGAAAAGTCCCCGGGTCAGGTCCTCCGACGCTCAAGTCAGGTACTTTTTCCCCAGAAAACACAGAGAAAGGATGAAAAGTAAAGACTAGTGAGAAATGACGAGTGAGCGTACCTGCATAAGGGACAAAGCTTCCCTTTTTATACTGCAACGGATGTTTCTGGGACCTGGCGGGTGTCAGGGAATGTCGGCTGTTAGGCTTTGTCTGGCGGTGAATGACACGTGGCATCTCCTCTTAGGCTGGCGACAGAACCAAACGGGTAATGAGCTCCGACTGTTAGCATATTCCCTGACACACTGATTATTCTCTGACAAGCAGTTACGATTCCCTTGCTTGGTTGTCCTGTAGTGCCTGACATCCTCCGCTCGTGATTGCTATGCTAGACCTTTACACTTGCTAAACCCGTTCTGATATCTTGCTAATCCCGATCTTACGTCGCCTCCAGACCTGTGTTTTGAACCCTGTCTTATACATCTCCTATTGTAAACCCGGAACAGTCTTGTCTCTTATTGGCATTACGTGTCACACCCTGTATACCTTAGTTTGATTATGTTTATCCCTGCTTCCCAGCTGTGTCTAACTTTGTTTGTCCCGACCTGTATGCCTGTCTCAACTTTCTATCTCGATCCATATATCCTCCTTATCCATGGCTTGTATCCCGACCTATACGTTTGTCCATCTACGTATCCATGGCTTGTACGTCCTGACCTGTACGCCGGGTATGTATCCCGACTTGCTTATGTCCGCTATTATCCATGGCCTGTACGTTCCAACCTGTACGCTAGGTCTGTATCCCTACCTACTTTTGTCTGCTGTTATCCATGGTTCGTATGTCCCGACCTGTACGCCAGGTCTGTATCCCGACCTACTTCTATCTGCTGTTATCCATGGTTCGTATTGTAACACCCACGAAATTATAGGATATGTATATGAATATTATTTTTCCTTAGAGCATAGAAATGAAAAGAATAAGAGAAAAGGGAAAATAAAAAAAAATAAAAATATAGAATAAAAAGAGGTGAGGTCAAGGATTGAACCTTGAACCTCCCACAAATGATGGAGATAAATTGATGAATGATAACCACTATGATAAGGAGAAATATTTGGATAGAAAGGAATGAAAAATTTAGTTAAAGGAGAAAAGAAAACTAAGCAAAAAGAGCAATTGAAAACCAAGTTGCTTACATTCTTTTCCCTCTTGGTTAAGAAAAGGAGCAAGCAAAAGAAGAATTTTCTACTTCCCTCCCTCTCTCTATTTTCGTGGGAATTAAAGGAGTGGGGGAAAAGAGGAGTTGAGGGAATGAATGAAGACATGTTTCATTTGGCAAAGGGATAAATAGGTTTAGAGAAGAAAAACAAGGGATTAAATTCTTTTTCTTCTTCCTCCTTCTCCCTTCTTCATTCTTCACTGAACCAAGAAACCCTTCCCTCTCCTCATTCCAATAGCTAAGTTAAGTTCTTCTCCAAGAAAGCTAATTTCCGAGAAGAAACCTTCAAGTTCTAGCCCTTCCAAGCAAAGGAAACAAAAGGAGGTACAAGAAGAAGAAGCTTCCTCCTTCCTTGGCACCTAGAACACTTTTCTCTCTAAGGAAAGCCACAAGCGAAAGGATGTAAGTTTCCCTCACCTATGGTACAATAGCTCTTGTTTGGTCTATGAAGATTCAGTTACATAAAAAGAAAAAAATCTAAGAAAACCTCATGAAGAATTTCAATCAAGATAAGACCAAGGGAAGGACCTAGGGAATGTAAAGATCTAAATTTTTGACATGCTCAATATGTTTCTTGAAATATGTAATTTATGGTAGGGATTTATCCCATGTTTCTATGCTAGAATGTTTAGTAGAACTTAGATCCATGGTCCTAGATTTTCGGCCAAGCAAGAATAAAAGGATTAGGTAAGTTTAAGCCTCAAATTAAAACATGCTCCTTTGTTCTTATGATAGATGCCCTATGATAATGGTATTGTTAACATTTTCTCCTACTTGTTATGTGGATTGGAACTTCATCTCAAGCTCATGAATATTCAGCCATGATAGAACTAAGGGCTTAGAAGAGCTTTAACTTAAAACTAAGCGTGCCATGTTTTCCCTAAGATAAGATATGAAGCTATTATGATATGCCCATGATTGTATGTTAAGTTGAATTATATTTCATGTCTTTGAAGGTTCAGCCATGTTTAGATTTGAAACCTAGGAGAGTTAAACAAGTCTAAGATACTCATGACCTTCTTGATGAAATGATATGAAAATGTTTTATGTTTATTTGTTGCATGGAAATTTGGTTATATGCCTGATAAGTTTCGGCCACATCATGATTTAGGGCTTAGGAAACTTAGAACCTAACTCAACTATGCTCATGTTATTCCTTGAAATATTTTCTATGAAAGTTGTTTAAGGTTCTCATGCTTTTAGGACACTTGAACCCTAGCTTTAAGTCCTACAAGTTTCGGCCACATCATGATTTAGGGCCTAGGAAACTTAGAACCTAACTCAACTATGCTCATGTTATTCTTTAAAATATTTGCTATGGAAGTTGTTTAGGGTTCACAAGCTTGAAGGATAATTTTTAACCCAATGTATGCTTGATAAGATTCGGCCATGATAAGTTGTAAGCTTAAGAAACCTAGAACTCTACCTAAACATGCTCATGATGTTTTCTTATGGTATATGGAATAATACTTGTTTAGGGTTCACATGTTGGTATGGAGGTTTTTACCTAAAACCTAATTTATAGGTTTCGGCCATTATAAGACATTAGGGTTTGAAAGCTAATTATGTTTCCCATGTACCTTATATACCATGTTTATGAGATTGCTATGCTTCCATGTTTAATTATGCACACTTATGATCTATACATGATGGAAACTCTTATGCTATGCTGTGTGTTATTTATGATGAGTTGTGTGCCCAATTTATGCATGATATATGTGATGAGCTGTGTGCCCAAGTTTACATGCTATTTATGATGAGTTGTGTGCCCAAACTATACATGTATTTACGATGTGCTGTGTGCCCAAATTTTACATACCATTATGATGAGCTGTGTGCCCAAAATTCTATATGGTATGATATGATAAGAAATACGATGTGCAAGAAATGATAAGAACCATGATATGTATGACATGCTACTTTACTTTATATGGCTTGTACCAAGGGTGGGCTCAATAAGCGTCCCGGGGTCGATGGACTAAGAAACGGGCCTCATTAGGGATGGGCTCCTAAGTGCCCCTAGGTCGATGGACTAAGAAACGGGCCTAGTATGTATGCCTTGTAGGGTTCAAGACTTGCTACCTTGGACCTACATAGGACGCGCGCATTTATGTATGTGGTACAAGCCGAGGCCCTAACTATGTTATGATTATGTTTAAGTATGTATGAAATAAGTTTTCAAAGAACATGTTGCATATACTATTGCATGAATCATGTTTTTGAAAGTCATCTTGCATAACACATTATGATTATGTTACGATATACCATGATGCCTATGATTATGTTATGTTATGTTAGGATGAACCTTATGATTATGTTTTGATATGTTATGATCATGATCATGTTATGCTAGAATGCATTTTATGACTTTATGAGGATATGCCATGATACCATATGATTATGTTATGATATGATGCTTCTATACATGATATGATGAGTTGTCTTTACGCTTTATGCATTGAAGCTTTATTTATGCTATACGTTTTTTTTTAGTAGGAAAGGATCTTACTGAGCCTTGAGTGCTCACAGTTTACTTTCCTTGTACCACAGATAAGGGCAAAGAATGGATGTACTAAGGGAGAAGCAAGAGGGGGGCAAGAAGGACGTGTGTAGTGGTGACTTGGCTAAAGAGGAAAACCTGCTTTTAATTAATAAGAATTATGTTCATGTTGTTTCCTTTACAACTCTATGACACTTCATCATGCTCTTTAGTATTATGGTTTAAGTTATGTTAAGCATGTTATGTGACTCATATGATAGGTAGTTGATGATGATGTGTTAAAAAAAAATAAAAGAAAGGTTTAAAGAAAAAAAAAATATATGCTATAGATAAGACTTCCGCTATTTTAAGAAGAAAAGATAAGTAACCCCCGTCAGCTTAAGCAGGAAGGGGCGGGGCGTTACACGTATGTCCCGACCTATACACCAAGTATGTATCCCGACCTGCTTCTATCTGTTGTTATCCATGGTTCGTGTTATCCATAGTTCGTATGTCCCGACCTATACGCCAGGTCTGTATCCCAACCGCTTATGTCCGCTGTTATCCATGGTTCGTATGTCCTAACCTGTACGCCAGATCTGTATCCCAACCCGCTTATGTCCGCTATTATCCATGACTTATACATCCCGACCTGTATGCCAGGTTTGTATCCCGACCTGCATCTATCCGTTGTTATCCATGGTTCGTATGTCCCAACCTGTACGCCAGGTCTGTATCCCGACCCGCTTCTGTCTGTTATTATCCATGGTTCGTATGTCACGACCTGTACGCCAGGTCTGTGTCCCGACCTGCTTCTGTCCGCTATTATCCATGACTTGTACGTCCCGACCTGTACGCCAGGTCTGTATTCCGCCCCTCTGTGTTTCGCCCGAGGCCTTTCCTTCTACGCCTTTATCTGGCCTGTGGGCCCACTCCTTAGCTGTACTTGGCCTGTGAGTCCATCTCTTAGCTGTACTCGGCCTGTGGGTCCAGTTCTCAACTGTACTCGGCCGGTGAGCCCCGTTCTTGATTGCTATCGAGGATGGGTTTGGTCCAACTTGTAATCTTATCCTTTGACTGCTACGTCAACTGAGACTTTGACCACAACCACGCAAGCTTCACTTCTGACCTCCATGGGGGCTAGACCTCTGACCTCCATGTAAGTTTGACTTCTGACCATCCTGACCTCCATGTAAGCTTGACTTCTGACCATCCTATGGTCTTGACTCCTAACCACATCATTTTACTGACCCCACGACCATGCACCGTATCACAAGCCTCCCCCTCAAGTCTAGTCGAAGGAGGCTCTAGTCCGACTGACTAGACCCAAGTCCTTTTGTTACCTGATCTAGTTCCCGCGTCCTCTGCCGACCTGTTTTCCGTTTATCTTTTTCAGAATTTCTCGTCGTCCTAGGAGATAAACGAGATTGTTCTATGTGTATATTGACTCTTCAATTTCCGAGCCTATTCTTCTCCTATAAATGCTGCACTATTTTCCAGGCGTCAGCTCAAGTTCCGAGGAAATCCCTTCACCTTCTTCTTCCTTATAAAAGGTCCGAGCATACCCTTCTCCTCTTTACCTCAAGCTATCCTCTTGTTAATAAAGCATCAAGCCTCCATGGAATCTGTAACAGAATCCAGCGAACTTGCTTCTGCGCTTCAGCAAATTGCCCATCTGATGGAGTTATTGGCTCAAAAAGAAGAAGCCTTACTGGAGATGACTGCGAGCAAAGATCTTCAAGCGTCCCTTACTCATGAAATGGAAAACCTCTGGTTGCCCGCCAAATCCAGAACCCAGGCCGAAATTGCTCTCCAGCTTAAAGCTCAATCGGACTTCCAGAGACAGGTTCACTATATTATTTATTTGAAAATGAAACATGAGGATGAGGTGGCTCTCCTGAAAGAGGAAGAACGGATTAAAGATGAGACTATTGGGCAACTGAAGCGCGTCATCGATCTTATTAAGGAAGATCTAACTAGAGCTCAAGCTCATCTGGCTAGAAAGGATCAAGTCTCTGGATCCAGCAGCAATGTAAACCCTTAAAGAGGGAATGTTCACCCTTTTAATTAAATAAAATATGTTTTTTGGCTCCATGTCCCTTTGTTCTCATATCATTGTGTCTTTATAAAACACCTGCATTCTTGTAATATTTCTAGCAAAAATAATAGGAATAATTTGGTTACTCCACTTTCTTCTTACCTCTTACCAGAAGAGCAAAAGACTTGAGAAGCTAAGATATTTGAGAATATGCCTGCCAGTTTTCATTTTAGCATAAATAATGGAGGTATGGCTTACCGACCGGTGATGCACGAGAATAAGTCGTGTTGTATTTTGTTCAGGCGAATGTAAAGGTACCGACCAAGAAGGTCATTGGGCGTCAGAGTCATGCTCACTTATAACTTGCACTGGGGCGAGAGTCTGGGATAGCTGACTGGGAAGGTCGTTGGGCGTGAGAGCCATGCACACTTATAACTCGCGCTGGGGCGAGAGTCAGGGACAGTCGACCGGGAAGGTCGTTGGGCGTGAGAGTCATGCTCACTTATAACTCGCGCTGGGGCGAGAGTCTGGGACAACAGACCACGAAGGTCGTTGGGCGTGAGAGTCATGCTCACTTATAACTCGCACTTGGCGAGAGTCTGGGACAGCCGACCGGGAAAGTCATTGGGCGTGAGAGTCTTGCTCACTTATAACTCGCACTGGGGCGAGAGTCTGGGACAACCGACAGGGAAGGTCGTTGGGCATGAGAGCCTTGCTCACTTATAACTCGCACTGGGGCGAGAGTCTGGGACAGCCGACCGGGAAGGTCGTTGGGCGTGAGAGCCTTGCTCACTTATAACTCGCACTGGGGCGAGAGTCTGGGACAGCCGACCGGGAAGGTCGTTGGGCGTGAGAGCCTTGCTCACTTATAACTCGCGCTGGGGCGAGAGTCTGGGACAGCCGACCTGGAAGGTCGTTGGGCGTGAGAGCCTTGCTCACTTATAACTCGCACTAGGGCGAGAGTCTGGGACAGCCGACCGGGAAGGTCGTTGGGCGTGAGAGCCTTGCTCACTTATAACTCGCACTGGGGCGAGAGTCTGGGACAGCCGACCGGGAAGGTCGTTGGGTGTGAGAGCCTTACTCACTTATAACTCGCACTAGGCCGAGAGTCTGGGACAGCCGACCGGGAAAGTCGTTAGGCGTGAGAGCCTTGCTCACTTATAACTTGCACTGGGGCGAGAGTCTGGGACAGCCAACCGGGAAGGTCGTTGGGCGTGAGAGCCTAGCTCACTTATAACTTGCATTGGGGCGAGAGTCTGGGGCAGTCGACCGGGAAGGTCGTTGGGCATGAGAGCCATGCTCACTTATAACTCGCACTGAGGTGAGAGTCTGGGACAACCGACCGGGAAGGTCATTGGGCGTGAGGGTCTTGCTCACTTATAACTCGCACTGGGGAGAGAGTCTGGAATAACCGACCGAGACTTCTTAAGGAAGCCTGTTCGGGAACAGATGTTGCCGACCTGGGAGTGAGTTCCCGACTAGGGATTACTTGAAGGGACTGCTTTGACCTTGTCTGCAGTCAAGAGATATACATTATCAGACGTACTGTGAAGATAAAATATATTAAAATCTTACTCAGCCTTCGGGAAAAGGATGTCTTGTGGCCCTACCACATTTGAATTTATTTCCCGCAAATTTTTTTTGCCGCTTCCCGAGAAAATCGCGTGGCAGACGTTTCCGTACTCCTGCTTCATCTCATGATTTTCTTATCACGTCCATCATTAATATGCTTCCTAGGGGGGTGACACCTGTCCCACGCCTTTATTGCTTATGTCGTATGACGCCGCTGACTCCACTCCTTTTTGTACATGACTTCCCATAAGAGCATGTCGTTCTGTGATCGAACGACCTTGGGCGCTTTACCCAAAAATATACTCGACTCATCTTTCTATATTCCCTAGGAAAACCCCCTTTATAAACCCTAAAGGCAGTCTGCCGTCGTTGCCTTGAGCGTTTTGACTTCCTTCGTTGCCTCATGGTTTTGCTGTCTCTGGTGTCTCAGCCCTTCCCCTTCTCGACTCTTTACGCTTGGTGCTCTTCCCCCTTTCGACTGACCTCTTCTTCAACCTTCCTCACCTTGATAATGGCGGACGGTAAGGCCTCCTTTTGGTATTCGCATTACATTTCTGACATAGACGACTATGACCTGTCCGTGATCCGGTCTAACCTGAGACTTAGTGAGGATTACAAACTTCGTGTCCCCACACCCAGCGAACATCCTGCATTCCCACCTGAAGGCTTTATGATTGTTTTCAAGGATCAACTCCTAGAAGGCCTTCGTTTTCTCATACATCCATTTGTCTCGTCCCTGAGCCAATATTTTGGTATCTGCCCCTCTCAATTTGCTCCCAACTTCTTCAGAGCTATATGTGGCACCGTCATTCTGTGTCGCATATATCAAATCCCCTTGACCACTCAGTTATTTCACCATTTTCATTTCTTCAAACGATCTAAGCCAGGGGTATTTATGGTGCAAGCTAGACCTGGTTATAAGTTCTTTTCTAACATGCCTTCTTCCAACAAATGTTGAAAATCTCACTTTTTCTTTATTAGACTACCTGAGCCCTTGATCGAGCCCACCCAATGGTGCTCTGACATTCCTACTAACCTCCCTGTGCACCAACATCAATCTTCCTGCGATGCCACTTCAGAAAAACTTCAAGGCGTGAGCGTTCGCTTGTCTATATTACTGTTGGAAGGCTTTTTGTATTCTTTCGGGCTCAACCCAGTTCAGGCAGAGATAGGGGCTCCGTTAGGTAAGACCTTGTTTTCCTTCTTTCTATTCTTCGCTAACTGAGGTCTCTCTTTCACTTTGCAGAGGCTGCTGCTCTGGACCTATTCTTCGAATATGAAACAACAATCTCTGTCCGTTTTGAAAGCCCTGAGCTTGGATCTCAAACAGGGCTTGGCAGCTGCCTTACAATCTGCCCCTTCTGCCTCACAGTCTGTCCCACCGGCGCCGGCCCAGGCGGAAGACGCCCAACCTCTTCCCTTGGATGCTGCCTCAATGGAAGATCTGCCCACTTTAGAGCAGGCCGAAGAAGAGTGAGCTGCTTCTCCACCCCCTGCTAAACGACTAGGCCTTCAGCGCAAAAGGAAGAGGGTTATTCCTGCGTTTCAGGCGTCTCCTTCGCCTCTTCCTCCTAGCCAACATTCATCCACAGCCTCTCAATCTTCAGAGGCCAAGGCTGTTACGCCCGACTGGGAGATTGCTCTTTGCCCAGAGGTTCCCACCCTGTCGCCCAGAATATCAACCCCGACACTCGTTCGAGCTCTGTCTCCCGAGCAGGCCATTCTTCCCGCTCAGGCCTTCTCTCCTGGACAGCTCCCATTTCCCATAATGGACCAGCCCGGGAGCTCTGCAACTGTGTCCGCCTCACTTCCTGCAGCCACTCCGGCCTCCACCTCTCGATCCCAGAGGAAAATCCCCAAAAAGTATGCCTTCACCACCTCTTGGCGCCTGCCTTCCTCCACCGAGCCCGATGCCGCTGAAGAAGCTGCAGAAGAGGTTCCTCCCACTGTTGGCCTGGTTCAGCTGCAGGGCGAGTTAGCCACGTCCTGGCGGTCAGGCAACTGGAAATTTTGGAACAATCTGCCGATGGAGGGGCTGGACCAATCCTCTCACCATCTTATTTCGGTGAGCCCCCTTTTCCCAGGGCTCTTCCTCTGGAATTCCTTATAACTCCTCCTTTGTTTTATGCAGGCCTGCTCTGCCAGTTTGAGTGCGATCCAATATGCAGCCAACTTGCAGAGGGAGCATGAGGTGCTGAAGGCTCGCCTTCAAGAATTGGAGCTGCCTCTTACACCTCGCTATCCGCTCAACTCGACCCTCGGGGACTTGGCGAGGTATCTTTGATTGATTGGGGAGTCTGTAGAGTCCCCCCAAAACATCTCCCACGCAGCTTTTGACAAAATAAAGACCTTGGAGGCAGCTCTGAAGATGAGCGAGTCCAAACTGGCCTCTGAGGGGGAGCGACGTCGCTCGTTAGTGGTCGAATTGGATGAGAAGAACGCCCGGTTGGCCACTCTAGCCTCTGATCTGAAGAGTTTACAAAAAACCCAAGAGACTCTTCAGAAAAGCTTAACAGATGTTCAGGGTCAACTAGCTTCCAGTGCCGCCTGGGAGAAGGCCATCCAAAGTCGTTGGGAGGCCAGCTAAATTACAATCGAATCACTGCAGACCAATCTTTTGAAGGCTCAGGAGGATGCTTTCCAGAGTCAAAAAGATTTGTCTTTGGCCCAAGCCGATGCTGAGAAGGCCCGGGCAGAGCTGGCAAATTATCAGGTAGGTGAAGCTGATCGTCTGAGAGAGTATAGGTTATCCTACGTCTCATCTCCTTTCTTTTTGAGGAAGATAGGAGGTTTGATGAACCTTATGATATGCTGTGGCGTGGCCGACGGAGCTCGATAAATGTTTGAGCAAGATCTGCTTCGCTCCACCCCTTCGGAAAACTTCTTGGGCGCTGCTTGCCTGATGAACGAGCTTCCTACCGGGTCGTATCCATCCTTCAAGGATGACGACGACCTCTTTCTCCTCCACTCATCTCCTACTGATGCTGAATTGTGATGTAAAAATGAGACTGCCAAACTTTCGTTCACACTATTTGTCTGTAATTTCGGATTTATCTTTGCCTTGGACTATTTAACCTTCTTATGCTATGATATGACTGCTTGCTTTTGATCTCTCCTTAGCTTATTAGCTTCTTATCAATTGCCTTGTATGTTTCCTGACCGATATGAACCGTGGCAATATGGAGGTGTACTTAGATCCTCTGGTTCAAGTTTTATCTAGCCCCGGTCAGGATGTCCTTTTTTACCCCGACCTATTTACCTTGCCTTTTTCTGCCGACCACCTTGGCTCAACTTGGTTTAGCAAATCACCCAGGTCTGCGTTTTCTACCCCGACCTGTTTAACTTACCTTTTTCTGCTGACCGCCCTGGCTCAGCCACACACCCCGGTTTGTTCTTTCCGCCTTAATCCAGTACCGGATAATACCAGAGCGGGAAAATGAAGGTTAAGACCAGATCGGGAAAGCGAGGATTAAGAGATCATAAGACACTTATAACTGTTGCGTCTTTTCCCGAAATCCATCTCCTCGTACTTCGTGCCGATACTTTTCCAGATATACCCTTGGGCGTTATTTTCAAAGAAGATCCATCGGCCCTCTTTGCTCCCGCCAATTATTGTGGACCGGTGGATGATACCTGACTAAATTTCCCCTCCACCCAGCGACTATAAATAATCTCCTCTTGCTTTTGCCTCCAGACTTTTCACGTCTTCTTCTTCTTCCCGCCTGAATCCATTACTACTCCTGAATCTCTATTTTTGCGTCGATAGCTTCCCTCTTGATCTCTTCTCCTTCTGTTTCTTTTCACATGGCATCCTCCTCTTATCTGTCTTCTTTGGCGGCGATGTACTTTCCTGGCTCATCCACTTTCAATGAACTAGACCGGGATGATCTACGATATACCTATGGAGTTGCGGATAACGCACATGTGATCATTCCCACCGGAGTACACCAATTTTTTGCTCCTCCTGATAGATATTGCACCTTCTTTAAAGAACAATTTGTGGTCGGCCTTCGTCTTCCTCTTCACCCCTTCTTTTCTGATGTGTGTCGCCACTTCAAAATTCCCCTGGGACAACTGACGCCAAATTTTATAAGGCTTCTTTGTGGATTTGTAGTACTCTGCGACGTATGCGAGCTATCTTGGTCTGCCCATTTGTTGCACTGCTTCTTCACCCTTCGGCAACAGGAAGATGGCTCATTCCGCTTCCAGCCGCGCCTTCGGACTGCTTTTTTCTCACCCCTACAGCCTTCTGGAACGGACTGGAGGAACAAGTTCTTCTTCATTCAATTTCCCCATGAGGTAGAATGACCTCTACAATGGCAGTCGTCACTTCCCTTGAACCCGCCACTAGGGGATTTTAATCTTGATACTTCCTATATAGAGGCTTCATCTTGCTTGGCAGGATGGCAACTAAACTTAACGCGCTTATTGTCTGAGGAATTGTTGCATATTTCCGTCTGAGCTATCTTACTTCTGAAACACCCACTCCCTGGGTAAGCTTCTCTTTTGGTTCTTTTATAACTTTATGCATTTTGTTTTACCTACTGTAGCTGACCCCGTACTCTATCTTATGCAGCTGATGTGTTAACCCATGCCTCAGAAGTTCAGCCTCTTCTTATAAGTGATATGGAGATAATGAGGCGCGGTCGAGTTATTTTAGAAAGGAGATCGCTCCCCTACTCGACTTTGACCCATGTCGGTGTGCCTTCCCCTGCAAATCCCCGACCCCATTTTCCTCGCAGAGCCTCATCTACTGTCCGACCTGCCACCTCTGCTCGTCCCGCTCGTCCCAGGACTGCACCTACATCCCGGCTTGCCGCCCCTGTTCGTCCCCGGGCCTCGCCTACAGCCCGACCCTTCACCCTGACGCCTCTTCAATCAATTAATCCTTCCCGACCACCCTCCAGTACTGGTCGTGGCCGCGGTCAATGATCAGCCAACGTCACTTACGCCAGCCCTGCCTTCAGAGAAGCTTCTCAGTAGGGCTCGTCGGGCACGTTCTGTAAACGACCGCTTGAGTCGTGATGCCCCTTCTTCCTCTCGGCGTAGGGTTTGGCTACCTTCCGAAGATTCTTACTCGGATGACCAGCCTTTGCCTCAGAGACTTCGCCGCAGGGCCCCCAATCCTAGCCAAGACTCCGGCCCTTCCGCTGTTCCTCCTCCTTCGCCTCCTGTTGCAACCACCACTCCTCCTTCGCCTCCTATTGCAACCACTACTCCTATCCCGAGCCAGGCAGATGCTCCTCCTGCTCCACCTGAGGTTCCGACCGAGCCTCCGCTAGCTCAACCTTCCACCTCGCAACAGCATCAGAGCACCGAAGCTAGCCCATCACATCACCCTTCATCAACTACCTCACCTCCAGAGCCCTCTCATATGCCCCCTTCAGCTCCTTCTGGGTCAACTGCTGGGCCTTCTGGCTCAGCTGCCGGGCCTTCACAGCCACCACCACCTGTTCATCACCATTATCGTACTACTGCCCCATCTAAGGCTGAATTAAGGTCAAGGTAGGATGTTCCCACCAGCTCCCTCACAATGAAAGGTCGTTTTGTCACTTTATGGGAAGAAAGTATGTAGCAAATGGAACTCTTTTCGCCCCCTACCTAGATGGATAGATTCTCTGAGCTGTATATCAAGGTAAGCTTCCATGATTGATTACCACAGCTATTATCCTCCCCGATCTTATCAGATGTTTCCTTTATGTCCAGGCCTGTGCAGAGTCCCTGATAATAAATCAATCCTTCCATGTTGTTCATTACCAAAATAAGGTGCTACGGGACATGGTAACAGTGTTGGAGCTTCAATTAAATGACCCTACGCAAACTAGTCATGCCCTGAGAGCCGAAATAAAGGATCTGACCAAAAGGAAGACCCATCTGGAAGTATCCTTGGCGTGGGCTAACCACAAGCTTAAAGACCTTCAAGAAGAAAAATGCTAGGTTGATGTCGTGCACCAGCAACACATGGATCAACAAGCTTTGGTGCATCAACGAGCCATTGACCAGCTGACCCAGAAGCTACGTGTCGCCGAAACCCTAGCACAGGAGCAAAGCAAAAGATTGGAATCCCAAACAGCCCAATTGGCATCTCAGGCAGCAGAACTTCTGGTCGTCCGAACTGAACTGGCTCAGGCCCGGGCTACTGCAGAAGGAGTATCTACATCCCTGACTGTTTATAAGGAAGGGGAGAATGATCACTGCAAACAGAGCCGCGACCTGTACCTGCGTTCTCCAGAGTTTTGTACACAAGTTGGACAACGTTTCTCAACATCTGTCATCTATGGTGCGGCTGGGGCTCTGCGATAACTTTATGAACAGGGCTACTTAAAGTCAGCTCTTCCTGCTGAGTTTTTAGATCATGACCGGATCCTTAAAGAGATTCTGAATGATATCTTTGCTCCTTTCAAATGATCGTCACTAACTGTCTGTACATAATGTGATTTAATGACTTCCTATGAAATACTTTATTATTTTTCTTAATGCACATCCACTTGCACTTTGAGGTTTACTTTGCTAAACTTTTTTAGTCTGTCGAAAGAAATATTGGGATATACAATTGCCGCTCTAACATATCCTCTTACTGCACTGTCTGGTCTACTTTTTGCCTCGGCCTGTTACCTCGGTCTGTCAAACATGTCCCAGCCCGGCCAATTCTCCTTTATATGCTTCTTTAAACTCTGTAAGGTCGCAGGTAGTTAGTGTTCCATGGTCGATCTAACTTCTTGCCCTGGTTATCTTGTAAATAATAAGCTCCGAACAACAATTTTTTGATGATTTTGTAAGGCCCATCCCACTGGGGTGCTAACTTGGCCACGTCCCCCATGGGCTTAACTTGCTTCCAGACCAGATCTCCTTCCCCAAAGAATCGAGGAATTACTCTTTTGTTATAATTTTACCTCATTATTTGTCGGTAAGCCTCCAGTCGGGCTACTGTCCTATTGCGGATTTCACTGATGAGATCCAGCTCAGCCAGTCACCGTTCTGCATTTCCTTTATCATATAATGTCCTCCTGACTGATGGTACTCCAATCTCTATGGCCACTACCGCTTTGTTCCCATAAACTAGATGGAATGGTGTCAGACCTGTACTTTCTCGGGGTGTTATACGATAAGCCCATAGGATGCTTGACAACTCTTCCACCCAGTTACCTCCCACATAATCCAGTTTAACCTTCAGACCTCGTACTATTTCCCGATTGACCACCTCGGTCTGACCGTTGCTTTGCGGGTATGCCACTGAAGTGAAGGCTTGCGTTATGCCAAATCCCTTGCACCAGGCCTGGATTTTTTGCCCTTGAAATTGCCTCCCATTCTCTGATACTAGTTTGTGTGGAATATTCTTCCATAGAAATTGGATGACCGCATTTTCTGTAATCTTGGCCAGGGCCTCTGCTTCTACCCACTTAGAGAAATAATTCACAGCTACCAGTAAGAAGCGTTTCTGGCCTGGGGCTATCGGAAATGGTCCCACAATATCCATGCCCCATTGATCAAAAGGACACAAGACTATAGATGTTCTTAGCAGAGTCATCGGTCGATGTGTTAAATTTTGATGTTTTTGGCAGGACAGGCAGGTATTTACCAGCATGTGAGCATCCCTCTGTAAAGTAGGCCAGAAATACCCGGCCAGGAGTACCTTGTGAGATAATGTCCGACCGCCTACATGATTGCCACAGCATCCCAGATGTATTTCTTGTAAGGCTTGGTTCGCCTCCTCCATACCCAGGCATTTGAGTAAGGGTCTAGAGAAGGACCTCTTGTATAGCTGATCCCCGATCATGACATAAACATGGGCTTGCTTCCTGACCAGCCATGATTCCTCTGGGTCAGCTGGTAAGATACCCTGCCTAAGGTAGCTGATCATGGGTGCCCGCCAATCAATAGTTGCTTCTCTATTGTTTTGCAAATCTATCTGAGCTATAAGGAAAGTTTGCGTCGTTGACCGATCCAACACCCAAGTGGTTAAGGAACTGGCCATCTTTGCTAGCTCATCTGCCTTCTCATTCTCCGCCCTGGGGATCTTGGTTACTGTGATTTCTGTAAATTCTTCTTTCATTTTCTCATAAGCTTCCCGGTATACTTGTAATTTATCACAATTTATCATAAAGTTGTCGGCCACTTGCTAAGTTACTAGCTGGGAATCTGAGTAAATGATTACCCGAGGAGCCCCCACGTGCCGAGCTGCCTGCAGTCCTGCCAACAAAGCTTCATATTCTGCCTCATTGTTAGTGGCTCGGAAATTCAATCGGACATCCAATTGGAGTATATCCCCTTGGGGAGATATCAACAAGACCCCAACCCCGCTTCCTTGATGAGTGGTCGACCCATCCACATAGACCTTCCAGGTTTCTTCAGAGTTGGTCTGATAAATTTCTGTTAAGAAATCTGCCAAGGCCTGTGCTTTGATGGCTATGCGCGGCTGGTATTGTATGTCATATTCCCCTAACTCCGTCGGCCATTTGATAAGCCGACCTGCAACTTCTACATTAATCAGGGCTCTTCCCATGGTGCTATTGGTCAGAACTGTGATAGGATGTGCTAAGAAGTAAGGTCTTAACCGCCGAGCCATAAGGACCAATCCATAAAGTAACTTTTCAAGGGTCGTGTATCGAGACTCGACCTCTTTTAATAGATGACTGAAGAAATACACTAGTCGTTGTACATTATCATGTTCTTTAACAAGCACAGCCCCTACGGCCTCGGGGGTGGCAGATAAGTAGACCCATAATGGTTCTCCAATGACCGGCTTGAATAAAGATGGCAGAGCCTCCAAATACTTCTTCAGCTCTCAAAAGCTCGGGTACATTCTTCATCCCATTGGAACTTGGAGGCCTTCCTGAGCACTTTGAAGAAAGGAGCAGCCCGGTCTGCAGATCCGGAAATAAATCTTGACAGGGCTGTTATTCTGCATATCAGCTTCTGCATTTCCTTTAAATTCTGGGGAGCTTGCATATCACGTAGTGCCCGAACTTTTTCTGGATTAGCTTCTATTCCCCGCTTGGTTACTAGGTAGCCCAAGAACTTTCCTCCTCTAGCCCCAAACAAACATTTCAATGGGTTCAGCTTCAGCCCATATTGCCGGAGAGTCTAGCAGGTTTCCTCCACATCCTTGATCAGATTCACTGCTAACGGAGACTTAATGAGTATGTTGTTGGTTAGTCCTAGGAAAACGTACCGGTTCCACTGTACAAAAAATTTTTGTACAAGTGTCGAACCTTTCCTTAAATAACCTATTGTATTCTTTAGAAGTTAAATTAGGAATCGCAGACGGAACTTAACATCATTGATTCCAAATTTAACTTATCTGTTCTTAATGGTTTAGATTTGAATCGCAAGCGGAACTTAACACTATTGATTCAAATCTACCTAAGTTATTAATTCCATAAATATTAATTTCTAAAATTGGCTTCCAGGACTACATGGCGAGGCACATGGCCTTCTTGGATATGGGAGCAACCACCACCGCCTAGGAAAAGTCTTTTAAGGAAAGCTAATATTTATTTCCTTAAATAAATCTAGTTAACCAAAAACAACAATCGAATCACAAATTTGAAAAAGAAGAAAACATAAACTCGAAAAACTATTTCGAAAAACTAGATCTAATTGCCTCTTGTATTTAGAATTCTTACAAAGAAAATAGCTAGTATGATGCGGAAGAAAACTACTAGTTATACCTTCTCTTTGTAAGCTAATGACCTCGAGATCTTCTGTCGTATTCCTCGCCTCACCTTGGACGTTGTGTGGGCGACGATCCTCCAAGATGAACACCACCCAAAAGAGCTTCTCCTCTTCTTCTAAAATCTGGCCCCCAACACCACCAAGGAGAAGAGAGCAAAAGGGAAAAGAGAGAAGAGAGGGAGGGTCGACCACTTGATGATCTCCAAGAAAGAGAATAAGAATTGTCTCACATGAAGTCCACTCACCCCTTCTTTTATATTACTTGCCCAAGGCAAATAAGGAAAACTTTTTACAAAAATAAAATCATCCAAGAGTTTTTCCTTTTCCCTTTTAATTTTTCCTTTTCTTTCCTCTTGATTGAATCAATCACCAAAATTAATTTTTGTGATGATTTTATATTTTTTATTATGGCTGGCCCCTTCCTTGGGCACCAAGCAAGGTGGTCGACCCCCTCATCAAGAGGAAAAAGGAATTATTTTTTGAAAAAAATTTACAAGAAAAACTATTATAAAATTTTACAAGCTCTCTTTCCTAAAGTAGAAGTTAAAAAAGGAAAGTTTCTAAAAATTAAAACCATGTTTTAAAATTTAAAAACTCTTTTATAAAATTTCCTTTTTTAACATGATGATAGAAAATTTTAATTTTAAAACTTATCTCCATTTTTTTCTTAAACTATGAGGATGGTTAAAAAAGGAAAATTTTAAAACTTTTAAAACTCTCTATTAAAACATGTGGCCAAATTCAAATAAGGAAAGTTTTAAAAATTAAAATCTCTCTTTTAAAACTTATAGTTTTCTACAAAGAGAAGATTTTAAAAATTCAAAACAACTCTCCTATTTGAATTAATATTGGCCGACTCCTACAAGCTTGGTCACCAAGCAATAGGCTCGTCCCCTATAAGAGGATGTGGCCGGCCATTGCTTGGTCACCAAGCAATGGTCCGGCCCCCTTCTTGGACACCAAGAAGAGCCTTACATTTGGATGGACTTGAGGCTATAATGAGGCTACGACAGGGTCCTAGAGGAGAAATTGGTTTTGACCTTCCGATGAGCTTGAGTATCCCGTGCTCGCCCCAAACACACAACTCAAGTTCATCGATAATAACTCATTCCACTAGAGAGTTATTATCGCACTACCGCATCAATCCCAAATTACATTATGGGCTCCTTCTTATCATGAGTGTGTTAGTCTCCCTGTGGTTAAGATTACGAATGTCCACTAATTAAGTAAGTTACTGACAACTCACTTAATTAATATTTAGCTCCAAGAGTAGTACCACTCAACCTCATCGTCATGTCGGACTAAGTCCACCTGCAGGGTTTAACATGACAATCCTTATGAGCTCCTCTTTGGGACATTCTCAACCTATATGACTTGGACACAGATTCCTTCTATAATCAACAACACACACTATAAGTAATATCATTTCCCAACTTATCGGGCATATTGATTTATCGAGCTAAATCTCACCCTTTGATAAGTCAAAGAAATAAATATTAAATATATGTGCTTGTTATTATATTAGGATTAAGAGCACATACTTCCATAATAACTAAGGTTTAGTTCTTTTACTAAATCAGTACAAAAAGAACTTACCTAAATGGTCCTACTCAATACACTTAAAGTGTATCAGTGTAATTTATTAATCAAGATAAACTAATACTTAATTACACTACGACTATTCTGATGGTTTGTTCCTTTCCATCTTAGTCGTGAGCAACTGTTTATAATTTATAGAGAACCGATAACATGATCTTCTGAGTATGACACCACACTCCATGTTATCTACTATATAAATTAATTAAATAAATATATTTAATAAATAAATACAGATATTGGCCAATGTGATTTTTTATTCCTAAAATAAATATTTATAAAAGCTAGGCTTTTAGTATACACTCCAACAATCTCCCACTTATACTAAAAGACTAAGCTGCCATATCTGTTGCCATACATCTGATTCTCATCCCCTCCACATGCCGATCAAAAGCTTTCGCCGGAAGGGCCTTAGTGAAAGGATCTGCCAGGTTATCTGCTGATGCAATCTTGGCGACGACAACTTCTCCTCGCTTGACGATGTCTCGTATCAGGTGGTACTTGCGCTATATATGTTTACTTGCCTTATGGCTCGTGGTTCCTTCGATTTTGCAACTGCACCGCTATTATCACAATAAATTATGATGATCTTGGGCAAACTAGGAATCACATCTAAGTCCATTAGAAAGTTCCTGAGCCATATAGCTTCTTTGGCTGCCTCAGAGGCTGCCACATACTCAGCTTCCATGGTTGAGTCTGAGACGCATTTCTGCTTAACACTCCTCCATGCAATGACTCCACCTCCTAGACTAAACACATAGCCTGATGTAGACTTACTGTTGTCCCTATCTGATTGGAAGTCTGAATCCGTGTAACCCACAGGGAGCAAATCGTCTGCTTGGTAAACTAGCATATAATCTCTAGTCCTTCTAAGGTATTTCAATATATGCTTTACAGCAGTCCAATGTCCTTGTCCAGGGTTACTCTGGTATCTGCTAACCATGCTCACGGCAAAACAGATATCAGGTCTCGTACACAGTATTGCATACATAAGACTTCCTACAGCCGAAGCATAAGGAACTGCCTTCATTTCCTCCATCTCCTTTGATGTCTTCGGGGACATCTCTTTAGATAAGGCTACTCCATGCCTAAAAGGTAAGAAACCTTTCTTGGAGTTCTGCATGATAAAACGAATAAGGACTGTATCTATGTATGAAGCTTAAGATAGGCACAACATTCTTTTCTTGTGATCCCTTATAACTTTGATCCCAAGAATGTGTGCACATTCTCCTAAGTCCTTCATATCAAATTGTTTGGACAACCATACCCTTACATCCAATAATACCTTGACATTGTTGCCAATTAACAAAATATCATCTACGTATAATACAAGAAATACCACCACGTTTCCATTACACTTCTTGTACACACAAGATTCATCCGGACACTGAATAAATCCATATGACTGGATTACTTCATTAAACCGGATGTTCCAAGACCTTGAAGCTTGCTTCAGTCCATAAATGGACCGATTGAGCTTGCACACTAGATGCTCTTTGCCCTTTTCAATGAATCCTTCTGGTTGCTTCGTATGGATGTTTTCTTCAAGATTTCCGTTAAGGAAAGCTGTCTTGACATCCATTTGCCAAATCTCATAATCCATATGAGCGACAATGGATAAGAGTATCCGGATAGACTTAAGTATAGCTACCGGCGAAAAAGTCTCCTCATAATCGATTCCCTCTTTCTGAGTGTACCCTTTAGCAACAAGCATTGCTTTGAAGGTTTCTACCTTCCCATCTGTCCCCCTTTTCCTTTTGTAGATCCACTTGCATCCAATGACTTTTACACCATCAGGTGGTTCTACAAGCTCTCAGACTTTATTAGAGTACATAGACTCTATTTCAGAATTCATTGCCTTTTGCCAAGATACTGCATCTATATCTTGGAGTGCTTCATCATATGTCCGGGGATCAGGTTCATGTTTACCCGGGATCAAGTCCGAAGACTCTCCCAAAAATATGAATCTCTCAGGCTGCCTTACGACCCGCCCACTACGACGAGGCACCGTCTGTGGTTGTGTATCATGTGTGACACGTGTTGCAGTCTCTTGTGGTACTTCATCTTATACTGTTGGTACTGAAGTAGACGTGGCCTCTCTAAGTTCTTCTAGAACAATTTTGCTACTAGGCTTATGATCCATTATATAGTCTTCCTCTAAAAACTGGGCATTGGTGCTAACAATGACCTTCTGGTCTTTAGGACTATAAAATAAATCACCTTTCGTTCCTTTGGGATAACATACAAACGCACGAACTTCTGTACGAGATTCTAACTTATCAGTGTCTGGTTTCAGCACATGTGCTGGACTACCCCAAATCTGAATATGTCTTAGACTAGGCTTTTGCCCATTCCACAATTCTGTGGGAGTAGAAGATATTGATTTAGAAGGTTAGTAAGTTTAGAATGTGCACTGCCATTTCCAGAGCGTATCCCCAAAACGAATTTGGTAATTCTGAATAACTCATCATCAATCTAACCATCTCCATAAGAGTCCTATTCCTTCGTTCTGCCACACCATTCTGTTGGGGTGTACCAGGTGCAGACAATTGAGATTGAATCCCAGCCTTTGATAAGTAATTCCTAAACTCTCCTAAGAGGTATTCGCCACCACGATCAGACCGTAGTGTCTTGATACTTTTACCTAGACGTTTCTCCACATCAGCCTTGTATTCTTTGAACTTATCAAAGCACTCAGACTTGCGGCGCATCAGGTAAATGTATCCATATCTTGAATAATCATCTATAAAAGAGACAAAATATTCAAAACCACCTCTAGCCTGGATAGACATAGGACCACACAAATCAGAATGAACCAATTCTAACGCTTCTTTGGCTCTATACCCCTTGGCCTTAAAAGGTCTCTTGGTCATTTTACCTTTTAAGCGGGATTCACATGTTAGAAAGTTTTTCAACTCTAATGGACCCAAGAGTCCATCGGCTACAAGCCTTTGAATCCTACTTAAGTTAATACGACCAAGCCTTAGATGCCAAAGATACGTTTGGTTCATTTCCGAAGTTCTTTTCTTTTATTAGAGTTAGAAGATGTGTTATTAATTTTCATATTTTGCTTTGTGGGAGAAATTGGATTTAAAGTATATAAATTGCCAACCAATGCACCAGAATAGATAATCACTTTATTTCTCTTTATAACCACATTGTTACTAAAGGAAACTGAATATCCATCCAAAAACAGTTTAGAAACTGAAATTAAATTCTTTCTAAAACTAGGTACATAAAGATAATTTCTTAAAACCAATTTTCTATTCCTATCAAATGATAAGTAGACGTCTCCCACTGCAACAGCCACCACCTTAATAGCATTGCCCATGTAGATAGTAATCTCTCCTTCAGATAGTCGTCGGGTTTCCTGGAACCCCTGCAAGGAATTGCGGACATGATCAATGGCTCCCGTATCTACACACCAGGTTCTGGTAGATAACACCACTAAACATGTTTCAACTACTAGAGCATGAGATATACCTTTATTGTTCTGATTCCTATATGGGCAGTCTGCCTTCCAATGCCCTGTCTACTTGCAGATGAAGCACTTGCCCTTCGGCTTCTTCATTCCAGCTTTTTGTCCCTGAGGTTTATTCACTCTCTTTGCTGAAAAGACCTGTTTCTTCTTCTTCTTGCCTTTCGACTTAGAAATAGAACCATTTTCAGCATAGTGAATCTGAGAACTGTGACGAAATATTCCTTCTGCTGCCTATAGTTCTGTCAGAAGTTCCGCCAATGTATACTCTCTTTTGTTCATGTTATAGTTCAAGCGAAACTGCTCAAAACTTCTGGGTAGCGTTTAGAGAATTATATCGACCTGGGTTTCCCCATCGATATCTCCTCCAAGGACTTGTATTTCATTCAGATAAGCCATCATTTTGAGGATATGATCCCTTACGGGTGTCCCCTCAGACATGGTCGCTATCATTAGCTTTCTCATTGCCTCTTGCCTAGCAGTCCGACTCTGGTGCCCAAAGAGTTCTTTGAGATTGTTCATTATATCATAAGATGTTGGTAAATCTTGATACTGATGTTGCAATACATTTGACATTGATGCCAAAATGTAACACCGCACCATCTCATCAGCTTTTACCCATTTCTTATGATACTCAATCTCCTCTGGGGTAGAGTCACCGTCAGGTGCATCAGGGCAAGCCTCAGTCAGTACAAACTTATAGCTTTCAGCAGTAAGGACAATGTCCAGGTTTCTTTTCCAATCTATATAGTTGGGTTCAGTAAGTTTGTTTTCTTTCAGTATAATGGCCAGTGGGTTGAAAGTCATCCTAAGAATCACAAAAATAACTTTTGGTCAGGACTCTAAATTTAGAATAATATTGATTCCTCAAATAATACTATTTTAAATTAACCAACACCTTAAAACACCGTGAATTTTGTATGCCACGATAGTGTGGACGTATACAAATTCAACATTTGTAAAAGGAGGGTGTACTCCATTAATTTTATTATCTTGTCAACCTAACTTTTTGACAAATAAAATTAATAGTTGGTTTCCTTTGGTCACACAAATAATAGCAGTGACTCCGATGGGGAGAATACTATTAGACGTGCCTAAGTGTATACCATTACTTGACACTAAGTCCATTAATAAGATTGTGCCCTTTCTGATAGGGAAGATCACACGCTCTTAATTAATTTCGTATAGTCATCCAAAATGGAAGTTTGATCTAGTGATCCGCAAACAAACTCATCCGATATGGAGGAAGGCACTCAGAGCCAACGCGCAAGTTTGTTTGCATCACTTACAAACTAGTAATGGAGACCGTGGAATTTACTAAAATAAATCCCTCTCCCACTTAGTTATTTAAAGTGAGGAATTTTAAACTATCCTAGCATACATCAAATGCATACACACACATCACAGTAAATAAAAGCAATAAATATGGAAATTATTTTCCAACTATTATGGCCTTTTTTCTGTTACTGTCCTCCATGTGCTCTAACCCTAGCTGCTGCCATCTTTAGCCACCACCATCGGGTCGAGTCATCGCATCCATCTTTCTTCTTATTCCGCTGCGCCTCTGGTGCTCCAAAAGTACCACGCCTCGCAAGAATCCGATCCGCGACAAAAATAGAATTTTACATGTATCGATCCTATATTCCACGAGGGAATGTACATATATTCTAGATCGAACAAAAAATAAAATTCTAAAAATAATACAGGTCCTGCTGTATTTGATACATACAATCATGCACACAAATAATGCCCTTGACATGTCTAAGGGTTCAATCACACACAATATCTATATGCCATAATAGTTGGAGCCTGCAACCAAAGAGTTAGCACATCCTACTATTATCCTGCCTAAATTATGTATGACATGTGCATAACCTATTTGAATTCTAAAAATACACAGAGGCAAATCCTAGCTCTGATACCAATTGTTGGTTAGTCCTAGGAAAACGTACAGATTCCACTGTACAAAAAAATTTTGTACAAGTGTCGAACCTTTCCTTAAATAACCTATTGTGTTCTTTAGAAGTTAAATTAGGAATCGCAGATGGAACTTAACATCATTGATTACAAATTTAACTTATCAGTTCTTAATGGTTTAGATTTGCATCGCAAGCGAAACTTAACACTATTGATTCAAATCTACCTAAGTTATTAATTCCATAAATATTAATTTCCAAAATTGGCTTCCAGGACTGCATGGCGAGGCACATGGCCTTCTTGGATATGGGAGCAACCACCACCGCCTAGGCAAAACCTTTTAAGGAAAGCTAATATTTATTTCCTTAAATAAATCTAGGTTAACCAAAAAGAACAATCGAATCACAAATTTGAAAAAGAAGAAAACACAAACTCGAAAAACTATTTTGAAAAACTAGATCTAATTGCCTCTTATATTTAGAATTCTTACAAAGAAAATAACTAGTATGATGCGGAAGAAAACTACTAGTTATACCTTCTCTTTGTAAGCTAATGACCTCGAGATATTCTGTCGTATTCCTCGCCTCGCCTTGGACGTCGTGTGGGCGACGATCGTCCAAGATGAACACCACCCAAAAGAGCTTCTCCTCTTCTTCTAAAATCCGGCCACCAACACCACCAAGGAGAAGAGAGCAAAAGGGAAAAGAGAGAAGAGAGGGAGGGCCGGCCACTTGATGATCTCCAAGCAAGAGAATAAGAATTGTCTCTCATGAAACCCCCTCACCCCTTCTTTTATATTACTTGCCCAAGGCAGATATGGAAAAACTTTTTACAAAAATAAAATCATCCAAGAGTTTTTCCTTTTCCCTTTTAATTTTTCCTTTTCTTTCCTCTTGATTGAATCAATCACCAAAATTAATTTTTGTGATGATTTTATGTTTTTTATTATGGCCGGCCCCTTGCTTGGGCACCAAGCAAGGTGGTCGGCCACCTCATCAAGAGGAAAAAGGAATTATTTTTTCATAAAATTTTACAAGAAAAACTCTTATAAAATTTTACAAGCTCTCTTTCCTAAAGTAGGAGTTAAAAAAGGAAAGTTTCTAAAAATTAAAACCATGTTTTAAAATTTAAAAACTCTCTTATAAAATTTCCTTTTTTAACATGATGATAGAAAATTTTAATTTTAAAACTTATCTCCCTTTTTTTCTTAAACCATGAGGATGGTTAAAAAAAAAAAGTTTTAAAACTTTTAAAACTCTCTATTAAAACATGTGGCCAAATTCAAATAAGGAAAGTTTTAAAAATTAAATTCTCTCTTTTAAAACTTATAGTTTTCTACAAAGAGAAGATTTTAAAAATTCAAAACAACTCTCCTATTTGAATTAATATTGGTCGGCCCCTACAAGCTTGGTCACCAAGCAATAGAGCCAGCCCCTATAAGAGGATGTGACCGGCCATTGCTTGGTCACCAAGCAATGGTCCGGCCCCCTTCTTGGACACCAAGAAGAGCCTTATATTTGGATGGACTTGAGGCTATAATGAGGCTACGACAGGGACCTAGAGGAGAAATTAGTTTTGGCCTTCCGATGAGCTTGAGTATCTCGTGCTTGCCCCGAACACACAACTCAAGTTCACGATAATAACTCATTACACTAGAGAATTATTATCGCACTACCGCACCAATCCCAATTTACATTATGGGCTCCTTCTTATCATGAGTGTGTTAGTCTCCCTGTGGTTAAGATTACGAATGCCCACTAATTAAGTAAGTTACTGACAACTCACTTAATTAATATCTAGCTCCAAGAGTAGTACCACTCAACTTCATCGTCATGTCGGACTAAGTCCACCTACAGGGTTTAACATGACAATCCTTATGAGCTCCTCTTGGTGACATTCTCAACCTAGATGACTAGGACATAGATTCCTTCTATAATCAACAACACACACTATAAGTGACATCATTTCTCAACTTATCAGGCATATTGATTTATCGAGCTAAATCTCACCCTTTGATAAGTCAAAGAAATAAATATTAAATATATGTGCTTGTTATTATATTAGGATTAAGAGCACACACTTCCATAATAACTAAGGTTTAGTTCTTTTACTAAATCAGTACAAAAAGAACTTACCTAAATGGTCCTACTCAATACACTTAAAGTGTATCAGTGTAATTTATTAGTCAAGATAAACTAATACTTAATTACACTGCGACTATTCTGATGGTTTGTTCCTTTCTATCTTAGTCGTGAGCAACTGTTTATAATTTATAGAGAACCGATAACATGATCTTCTGAGTATGACACCACACTCCATGTTATCTACTATATAAATTAATTGAACAATTACATTAAACAAATAAATCAAGATATTGACCAATGTGATTCTTTTATTTCTAAAATAAATATTTACAAAAGCTAGGCTTTTAGTATACACTCCAACATATATCATCCACATAAACCTCCACGTTGCGCCCGATCTGCTCTTGGAAGATCTTGTCCATCATCCTTTGGTGCGTGGCTCCTGCATCCTTGAGACCGAAGGGCATGACAGTATAACAGAATGTATCATTAGCCGTAATGAAGCTAACCTTTTTTTGGTCCTCCACCGCTAAAGGAATCTGATGATACCCCTGGTAAGCATCCAACATACAGATCCTTTCGCAACCGGCAGTTGAGTCCACCATCTGATCGATCTGGAGCAGAGGATTGTTAGTCAGAGCCCTAGAGCCAATTATATGATGATTGTTGTATGAACTCATTGTATCATATTCTTATGTATATAAAGGCATTTATTTTGGTTATTATACTTACTTGTATTAGTGCCAAATAACTAAGTATAATAGCATCCTTGAGTAGAAGATTCTTATCTATATCAATCGATTGATTGAATCGATAGTGAGATGATATAGAGAACACTACTCTTAATCATTCCTAGTCAAGTATTAACATTTAGGGACAATGTTAATGAGATGAGACTAGCATGTAGGTCAACTCGATGACTTGATCTCACAAGTCATGGATATAGGGATATCAAGTTGACACATGGGCATGCATTGGAGAATGTATACTGAACGACCCGCCATGAGAAAGTATCATGGATCGTTATATGAGTGTCATATATTTTCTCATGTGGCTATTAGTATGACTATTAGTCCTTAGACCTGAAGTCACCATGGTTCCCTACATTAGGAGTTACACACTTTGGCTTCGTCAAACGTCACCCGTAAATGGGTGGACTATAAAGGCAATTACTGGGTATGTAACAAATTATGTGGAGGGATGTGAGTGATGTAGATGGGATCTATCCCTCCTATATAACGGGAGTGACATCGTTATTCTTGATAGAGTGAGACCACTAAGTGCATGGCCATGCTCAAATGAGTCAATATGAGATATTGAGCTCATTTGATTATAGTGAGTCTACTTAGAGTTCAAGATTTAGATTGATTAGAGGATGACACGGTCTATGCCTCAAATTAATCAATCTAGATGTCAAGGATAGAAGGACAATTGTCATATATTGTGAAGAGTCACAATTAGTAGTCACAAGGTGATGTTGGATCTCAATATTCTTGTAACTTTGGTAGTAATGATGTGTTGCTAGATACCGCTCGTTACTTATACTTCTAAATGGGTTTAGGAGCATTGCAAACGTTACAAGAACCTATAGGGTCACACACAAAGGGCAATTAGATGGAGATTAGGTTCATTTGATGAACCAAGAGGATTAGGTTCATATGATGAACCAAATTGGATTAAGAGTAATCCAAATTAGATTAATTGAGTAAAACTTGATTGAGTTAGACTTGAGTTAGACTCAAGTGAGGCTAGACTTGAGTTAGACTCAAGTGAGGCTTAATGATGATATTAATTGAATTTTGAATTCAATGATAAATGGAATTCAATTTGAATTTTAGATTCAAATTTCGAATGAGTTTCAAAATGGCCATTTAATGAAGAATATTAAATACTCATTAAGGCTCATTAATGAGGCTCATTAATGGTGTTAATGAGCATTAAGTATTTTCATTAGATGAAAATACTTAAGCCATTTTTTACTCTTATTTTCATTATCGATCATTATTCCTCCTTGCTTCTTCTTCTCTCCCTCTCCTCCTCCTTGGCTGAAACCCTCAAAGAGTGCTAGCACACTCTAAGGTTTCTTATCCACCTAATTGTTCGTGTGGATACACATAGAGGGGTGTTCACTTGACACCCTTGAGATCCGACATCTTCTTGGACGAGCTGGATAAGCGAAGGGGTTCGCATCAAAGGTATAAACTCCTAAACATGTAGATCTAAAGTAGATATAGGATTAGAAAACACGTACATGAAAATTTAATATTCGCACGGATCCGGTGGCTTGGGATTTCGGGGTTTCCGCAAGGCAAAAATCGATTTTTACGGCTCGTATATCCCAACAGTGGTATCAGAGCCACGTGCGAAGCGTATATGAGTTTCATTTTTGTTTTTATGAAAAACATTCAGATCTGTAAGTTTCTGTATATTTATAATTTTTATAGATTTTATGAGTATTTTTCTCGTATAGGCGAAGCAACAAGTGTTTGGACAAGGTTTCGCTCAAATCATTTTGGGACAGTGGCTTAAGGCACTGTAAGATCGTCGTAGGACACTCATGATATTCATTTCATGAGAAGGGGTGTTGCCCCTAACCCCGCAAGGGGCATTGTCCTGCAATCGTGCCCGAAAATCGCTAAACGGGACCGCCGAGAAATTTTGACTCATAAAATTGTAAAAATAGTAGTAAAAATTATAAAAATTTATGAAAAATACATAATTTAGAATTATGTATAATTTTGTGATGGTCATGGCCCAAAAGCCCAATTCGATTGAAAAAAATTATGTTATAATTCATAATATGGCCTGCGTGCCATTTTGTGTGTTTGTGCGTGTTGTATATGATCGTGACCTGCGCGTCGTGCTATCCTTTATTTTATATTCCTATTGTAAATAGTTTAGACTCGAATGTAACTTGAGTTTCATATTTGTAATGTACAAAAATTGAAGCGGTGGAAGGTCCACACGAGGAGGAGTTACGAGGAGGGTGCGAGCAACACATGGTGGTCAAAGGGAGGAGCTTGGAGAAGCTGTTAACCCAAGGTTGACCATCCGATCTTCTCATTGGCTTGAGAAGATCGTAGTAGGGCCATGACTAATCACAATTTAATTAATTGCTTGTGTGTGTGTATGTGATGCATGCTAGAGTAGAGTAATTAATTAGTGCCTTAACGATTAGATTAGATCTAAATCGCATATATGATGCACCACGATTAGATTAGATCTAAATTGTTAGAGTGTATACTAAAAGCCTAGCTTTTGGTATAAACATTAATCTAGAAATAAGAATCGCATTGGTCAAATGTCTACATTTATGATAAATGTAGTTGCTCAATTAATTTATATTGTAGATAACATGGTGTGTGGTGTCACATACAGAAGATCATGTTATCAGTTCCTTATAAATTATAAACAGTAGCTCACGACCAAGATGGAAAGGAACAAACCATTGGAAGGTCGTAGTGTAATTAGGTATTAGTTTATCTTAACTATATGATTACACTAGTACACTTAGAGTGTATTGAGTAGGACCATTTGAGGTCGTTCCTTTTATACTGACTTTATAAAAGAATAAAGACCTCAGTTATTATGGAAGTGTGTGCTCTTAATCCTAATATAATAACAAGCACATATATTTGATATTTATTTCTTTAATTTATCAATGGGTGAGATTTAGTTCGATAAATCAATAAACCCGATAAGTTGGGAAATGGTATCACTTATAGTGTGTGTTGTTGATTATAGAAGGAAACTGTGTCCTAGAGATACTAGGTTGATAATGTCCTCAAGAGGAGCTCATAAGGATTGTCATGTTAAACCCCGCAGGTGGACTTAGTCCGACATGATAATAAGGTTGAGTGGTACTACTCTTGGACTTAGATATTAATTAAATGAGTTGTCAGTAACTCACTTAATTAGTGGACATTCGATATCTTAAACACAGGGAGACTAACACGCTCATAATAAGAAGGAGCCCAAAATGTAATTTGGGATTGGTGCGGTAGTTCAATAATAGTTCTTTAGTGGAATGAATTATTATTGATGAAATTAAGTTGTGTGTTCGGGGCGAACACGGGATGCTTAATTTCATCGGGAGACCAAAACCAATTCCTCCTCTCGGTCCCTATCGTAGCCTCTAGTATATAGAGATTAATACCCACCGCATACCCACCTTCTTACCCATCAAGGTGGCCGGCCAAGCTAGCTTGGAACCCAAGCTAGGGCCGGCCAAGATCAAGGTGGAGTCATTATAGGTGGTCGGCCAAAGCTTGGGTCCCAAGCTTAGGTGGCCGGCCACTAGAATATTAAAAGGATTTTTATTAAAATTATTTCTTATGTGGATATCATGTTTTTAAAAGAGAGTTTAAAAATTAAAAATTTCCTTTTATAACTTTCTACAAAAGATTAAGAGAAGAGATTAATCTCTTTCCTTATTTGTAGATTAAAAGGATGGTTTTAATTTTTGGTAAAAACTTTCCTTATTTGTAAATCATCTACATGTTTAAAAGAGAGTTTAAAATTTGAAATTTTTCCTTATTTGTTGATTAAAGGAGGATTTTAAATTTTAAGAAAACTTTCCTTTTTAACCATGTTCATGATTTAAAAGAAAGTTTAAAAATTAATAATTCTCTTTTATTAGTTTCTACAAAAGATTGAGAAAAGATTTGATATCTTTCCTTATTTGTAGATTAAAAGAGATTTTAATTTTTAGAGATAACTTTCTTTTTATCCACATGTTTAAAAGAAAGATTTTAATTTATTAAATTTCCTTTTTATAAACCAATCATGAAGGGATTAAATTATTGGAGAAATTTTATAAATTTCTAGAGACAAATTAGGAAGTTTTAATTAATTAAAACTCTCCTTGTTTATAGCTTGATGGTGGCCGGCCATGTAAATTGAGAAAAGGAAAATTGGTTTTAATTAAATAAATTTTTCTTTTTCATGGCAAAAGAATTAAGGAAGTTTTTAATTAAATTTCCTTATTTGCCAAGACCAAGGATTATAAAAGAGGGGGTAGAGAAGGCTTCATTAAAGAACAACCTCTATTATTTCTCTCCCTCTTTTCCTTGGTGTTGTGGCCGGCCAACCTCTCTTCCTCTCTTCCTCTTGGTGGTGGCCGAACCTTCTCTATTTGCTTGGAGCTCTTGTGGTGGCCGGATACTACTTGGAGAAGAAGAAGAAGAAGGAGACAAAGCTTGTATCCCTTGGAGCTTGGTTGGTGGAAAAAGATCTTCATCTTTTGGAAGCTTTGTGCTTGGCCGAAACTTGAAGAAAGGAGAAGAAGGTGCTTTGGTGGATTCTCATCTCGGAAGATCGTTGCCCACACAACGTCCGAGGTTAGAAGAGGAATACGGTAGAAGATAAAGAGGTCTTTCTAAAAGGTATAACTAGTATTTTTTTCTTTCCGCATCATACTAGTTATTTTTGGAAATAATACCAAATACAAGAGGCTTACGATTCTAGTATTTCGAATATGTTTTTAGAAGTTATGTTCTTTTGTTTTATTTTTCCTTGTGATTTGATTGTTCTTTTCGGTTAACCTAAAGTTATTTTAGGAAATTAAATATTAAATTTCTATAAAAGGTTTTGTCTAGTCGGTGGTGGTTGCTCCCATATCCAAGAAGGTCATGTGCCTCGCCACGTCAGTACTGGGAACCAATTATGGAAATTAATATTTAATGGAATTAATAACTTAAGGTGATTTGGGTCGAACGTGTTAAGTTCCGCAGGAGATCCAAGTCAAAACCTAAAAGAACAAATAGATTAAGTTTTGGATCAAACGTGTTAAGTTCCGCAGGCGATCCAAAATTTAATTTAAAAGAACACATGGTAGCTAGGAAAAGGTTCAGACCTTTGTACAAAATTTTTGTACAGTGGAACCTCTAGGCTTTCCGAGTAGCAACCAACATAAATCACGTATATGATACACATTAACGATTAGATTAGATCTAAATCATGTCAACTCAAAATGCCTACCATGCCGTGATACCCATCACTACCTCGATCACATGTTGTTGTTGAATCTGCCAAAGCAGAGCAATGCATATTATCTTGGTAGGGTGCGGCGGGACAACCTTGGTCCCGCCTATCAACGCATGGGTGACGACAAACTCAATTAGATTGAGTATAACTAATCAAATCGGATTTAACTGTAGGCATTATCCAATAGTTGGAAGATAGGACAAAATCACATGTATATTACATCTTGGGTGATTTAGCCAAAGCTAACTCAAGTTTTAATATACATGCGGATCTTGATCCTATAAACAAGAGTTGCATAGAGATGTAATTGGTAATTAGTTACCTACCGATCATACTAAGTCTTGGGTGATTTAGCCAAAGCTAACTCAAGGCGTAGTATGATGTGGATCTTGTCGCACAAAAATTATAGCTAGTTGGTTAGAATCTAGTAAGTGTGGTTTGACCACATCCCTGACTTGATTCTACAAAAGTTTTATAATTCAGTGGGAGCATCGTTTAATTAAAGGCCTAATTAAATGATAATTGGAATATGATATTTTCTGCATTTTTCTGTTGTAGATTGTCATGTCGTCAAACACGAACTACTTCTCCTTGCGTTCTGTCCTCGATAAGGACAAGCTCAATGGAGCTAACTTCCTGGACTGGTACAGGAATCTGAGAATAGTTCTCACACAGGAACGAAAACTGTACGTCCTGGAGCAACCCATTCCCGAGGCACCTCCTGCCATTGCCACGCGAGCTGACCGAGATGCTTATAAGAAGCATCAAGATGACACATTAGATGTGTCATGTCTCATACTCACGACCATGAACTCTGAGCTTCAGAAGCAACACGAGTTGATGGGTGCTTATGATATGGTTGAACATCTTTGTCAACTATATCAAGGACAAGCTAGGCATGAGAGATTCGAGATCTCTAAGGCACTGTTTCAATGCAAGATGCAAGATGGGACTCCCGTAGGCCCATATGTACTCAAGATGATTGGGTACATAGAAAACCTACAGAGGTTGGGATTCCCACTTGGCCAAGAGCTGGCCACTGACTTGATCTTGCAGTCCTTGCCAGAGTGCTACGGTCAATTTGTCATGAATTACAACATGAACAAAATTGACAAACCACTGCCTAAGCTGCTTAGCATGTTAAGAACTGTTGAGCTCAACCTTAAGAAGGTTAAGCCCAACTCCATTCTGATGGTACAGAAACATAAGGGCAAGGGCAAGCCTAAAGGTAAGGGAAAGTCCCAAGCCAAGGGCAAAGGCAAGACACTGAAACCTAAAGGAGGGGTTGCCAAGGATGCTACCTGCTTCCACTGCGGTCAGACCGGGCACTGGAAGAGGAACTGCAAAGTTTACCTGGAAGATCTTAAAAAGAAGAGAAGTGAGACTTTCACTTTAGGTATATATGTTATAGAAGTCAATCTATCTATTTCTTCATCATGGGTATTAGATACCGGATGTGCTTCTCACATTTGTACTAATGTGCAGGCGCTGAGAAATAGCAGAGTATTGACGAAGGGCGAGGTGGACCTACGCGTAGGCAATGGAGCACGGGTTACTGTTGTTGCTGTAGGGACTTATTCTCTCTATCTCTTCCCTCTGGGCTTGTACTAGAATTAGATGATTGTTGTTATGTGTCTGCTCTTACTAAGAACATTATATCAGTTTCTTGTTTGGACAAGAAAGGTTTCTCATTTATTATAAAGAACAAATATTGTTCAGTTTATTTAAATGATATGCTCTATTGTAGTGCACCGCTGATGAACGAACTCTATATTCTAGACTTAGAGAACTCTATCTATAACATAAGTACCAAGAGGTTCAAGTCAAATGACATGAACCAAACCTATATCTGGCACTGTCGCTTAGGTCATATAAATGGCAAACGCTTATCCCAGCTCCGTAAAGATGGTTTGCTGGACTCATTTGATTTTGAATCATATGAGACATGCGAGTCATGCCTACTGGGCAAGATGACCAAGACTCCCTTTAGTGGACACAATGAGAGAGCGACTGACTTGTTAGGACTTATACATAGTGATGTATGTGGCCCTTTCAATGTCGTTGCCAAAGGAGGTTATAGGTACTTCATTACATTTACTGATGACTTCAGTATATATGGTTATGTGTATCTGATGACACATAAGTCAGAATCCTTTGAAAAGTTCAAAGAATTCAAGAATGAAGTACAAAACCAGCTTGGCAAGTGTATTAAGATACTTTAATCAGATCGAGGTGGAGAATACCCTAGCCATGAGTTTTGTGACTAACTAGCTGAGTGTGGGATTCTATCTTAACTCACTCCTCCTGCAACACCACAGTGGAATGGTGTATCCGAAAGGAGGAATCGTACCCTATTAGATATGGTACGGTCTATGATGAGTCACACAGATATTCCTATATCTCTTTGGGGCTATGCTCTGGACACAACAGCCTTTATACTCAACCGTGTTCTATCCAAGGCAGTGATAAAGACACCATATAAGATATGGACTAGGAGAGATGCTCAGGTGTCTTTTATGAGTATTTGGGCTTGTGAGGCTTACGTTCGACGTTAAGTCTCGGACAAACTGGGACCCAAATCTGATAAGTGCTATTTTATTGGATATCCCAAGGAAACTAAGGGATATTACTTCTATATTCCCAATCAACACAAGGTAGTTGTGGCAAAGACTGGAGTATTTCTAGAAAGGGACTTTGTTTCTAGAAAAACTAGTGGGAGTACGTTCGATCTTGAAGAAGTTCAAGATGTGAACCATAGCACTGAAGCCTCGATGGAAGTTGAACTGGAACCACAAAGTGTTGTGGATGATGTTGTTCCACAAGGAGTTGAGGAACAACAACCAGTTCAAGTTGGCCTACCTCTTCGCAGGTCTGATAGGGTACGTCATCAGCCTGAGAGATATTCATTTCTCTTGTCTGACAATGATGACATTGTGCTCATTGAGGATGAACCTACCTCCTATCAGGAAGCTGTGATGAGACCAGATTTTGAGTCATTGCTAGAAGTCATGAGATCCGAAATGGAATCCATGTACGCCAACCAAGTATGGACTTTGGTTGATCCACCTGAAGGCGTTAAACTCATTGGGAGTAAGTGGATCTTTAAGAGAAAGACTGACATGGATGGACTTATATATAAGGGTTGTCTGGTAGCAAAAGGTTTCAAGCAAATTCATGGTATTGACTATGATGAAACCTTTTCTCCAGTAGCGATGTTTAAGTCCATTTGAATCATGCTTGCTATTGCAGCATACCACGATTATGAGATCTGGCAGATGGATGTCAAAACCACGTTTCTGAATGGAAACCTGCTCGAGGATGTGTACATGACACAACCTGAGGGTTTTGTAGATCCACAGCATACTAGCAGAGTATGCAAGCTGCATAAGTCTATTTATGGACTAAAGTAAGCTTCTCAGAGCTGGAATCTTTGATTCGATGATACGATCAAACAGTTTAGTTTCATTAAGAATGAAGATGAAACTTGTGTCTACAAGAAGGTTGTTGGGAGCACAGTTGTCTTCCTTGTATTCTATGTGGATGACATACTACTCATTGGGAACGACATCCCTTTGCTGCAGTCTGTAAAGGCTTGGCTAGGGAATTGTTTCTCAATAAAGGACTTAGGTGAAGCAACCCGTATTCTAGGCATACAAATCTATAGAGATATATCTAAGAGAGTGCTTGGCGTAAGTCAGAGTACATACATTGACAAGGTACTACTACGGTTTTCCATGCAAAACTCCAAGAAGAGATTTCTGCCGATGTCACATGGTGTGAGTCTTTCGAAGACTCAAAGTCCCTCTTCTAGAGAGGAGAGAGATCGCATGGATCAGATCCCTTATGCTTCAGCCATAGGATCTATCATGTACGCCATGCTATGTACACGTCCTGATGTCTCGTATGCTTTAAGCATGACGAGCAGATACCAGTCAGATCCAGGTGAAAGTCACTGGATATCGGTTAAGAATATTCTTAAGTAGTTAAGAAGGACTAAAGAATATTTCTTGATATATGAAGGCGATGACGAGCTAGCTGTAAAGGGTTACAGTGATGCTAGCTTCCAAACTTACCAGGATGATTATCGATCGCAGTCTGGGTTCGTGTTTTGCATAAATGGTGGTGCTGTGAGCTGGAAGAGTTCGAAGCAGGACACAGTCGCTGATTCTACAACAGAGGTCAAGTATATTGCTGCATCAAAAGCAGCAAAGGAGGCAGTTTGGATCCTCAAGTTCATTACTGAGCTTGGGGTGGTTCCTAGCATAGCAGATCTTGTTGAGCTCTATTGTGACAACAATGGAGCAATTGCGTAGGCTAAGGAACCTCGCTAACACCAGCGGACCAAACACATACTACGGCGCTTACATCTCATTCGAGAGATCATCGATAGAGGAGATGTGAAGATTTGCAGAGTACCCACAGAAGCTAACGTCGCAGATCCCTTGACCAAGGCTTTGGCACAGAGAAAGTATGATGATCACACTAGGTCATTGGGCCTTAGAGCCTACACTGATTGACACTAGTGCTAGTGGGAGATTGTTAGTTAGAGCCCTAGAGCCAATCATATGATGATTGTTGTATGAACTCATTGTATCATATTCTTATGTATATAAAGGCATTTGTTTTGGTTATTATACTTACTTGTATTGGTGCCAAATAACTAAGTATAATAACGTCCTTGAGTAGAAGGTTCTTATCTATATCAATCGATTGATTGAATCGATAATGAGATGATATAGAGAACACTACTCTTAATCATTCCTAGTCAAGTATTAACATTCAGGGACAATGTTAATGAGATGAGACTAGCATGTAGGTCAACTCGATGACTTGATCTCACAGGTCATGGATATAAGGATATCAAGTTGACACATGGGTATGCATTGGAGAATGTATACTGAATGACCCGCCATGAGAAAGTATCATGGATCGTTATATGAGTGTCATATACTTTCTCATGTGGCTATTAGTATGACTATTAGTCCTTAGACCTGAAGTCATCATGGTTCCCTACATTAGGAGTTACACACTTTGGCTTCGTCAAACGTCACCCGTAAATGGGTGGACTATAAAGGCGATTACTGGGTATGTAACAAATTATGTGGAGGGATGTGAGTGATGTAGATGGGATCTATCCCTCCTATATAACGGGAGTGACATCGTTATTCTTGATAGAGTGAGACCACTAAGTGCATGTCCATGCCCAAATGAGTCAATATGAGATATTGAGCTCATTTGATTATAGTGAGTCTACTTGGAGTTCAAGATTTAGATTGATTAGAGGATGATACGATCTATGCCTCAAATTGATCAATCTAGATGTCAAGGATAGAAGGACAGTTGTCATATATTGTGAAGAGTCACAATTAGTAGTCACAAGGTGATGTTGGATCTCAATATTCTTGTAACTTGGGTAGTAATGATGTGTTGCTAGATACTGCTCGTTACTTATGCTTCTAAATGGGTTTAGGAGCATTGCCAACGTTACAAGAACTTATAGGGTCACACACAAAGGACAATTAGATGGAGATTAGGTTCATTTGATGAACGAAGAGGATTAGGTTCATGTGATGAACCAAATTGGATTAAGAGTAATCTAAATTAGATTAATTGAGTAAAACTCGATTGAGTTAGACTTGAGTTAGACTCAAGTGAGGCTAGACTTGAGTTAAACTCAAGTGAGGCTTAATGATGATATTCATTGAATTTTGAATTCAATGATAAATGAAATTCAATTTGAATTTTAGATTCAAATTTTGAATGATTTTCAAAATGGCCATTTAATGAAGAATATCAAATACTCATTAAGGCTCATTAATGAGGCTCATTAATGGTGTTAATGAGCATTAAGTATTTTCATTAGATGAAAATACTTAAGCCATTTTTTACTCTTATTTTCATTATCGATCATTATTCCTCCTTGCTTCTTCTTCTCTCCCTCTCCTCCTCCTTGGCCGAAACCTTCAAAGAGTGCTAGAACACTCTAAGGTTTTTTTCTCCACCTAATTGTTCGTGTGGATACACATAGAGGGGTGTTCACTTGATACCATTGAGATCCGACATCTTCTTGGACGAGCGGGATAAGTAAGGGCTTCGCATCAAAGGTATAAACTCCTAACCATGTAGATCTAAAGTATATCTAGGATTAGAAAACACGTACATGAAAATTTAATATTCGCACGGATCCGGTGGCATGGGATTTCGGTGTTTCCGCAACGCAAAAAGCGGTTTTTGGGGTTTGTAAATCCCAACAAGGATAGCAATCCTTGGGACTAGCTGGGTAGAGGTCTCGGAAGTCTATGCATACTCTCCACTTATTGTTGGGCTTCTTCACTAAGACCACATTAGAGAGCCAGGATGGGAACTGCACTTCTCGAACGTGCCCTACCTTCCTGAGCTGATCCACCTCGGCTCTGATTATTTTATTCTGGGCGGCTGAGAAATTTCTTTTCTTTTTCTTGACCGGTCAGGAGTTCGGCAGTAGATGTAACTTGTGCTCTGCTACCTCAGGCTTGACCCTAGGTAACTCCTCTGTAGACCAGGCGAAGACATCTCGGTTTCGGATAAAGCATTGAACTAACTCTTCCTTGAGAGGAGGAGGAAGGTATTGGTGCGGGAAGCATCCGACGATCGAACCTGAGTTTTGATAATGGCAAAGGATTCAAAGTTAAGGTTTGTGGTGATCTAACGTGTTGAATAAGTGTTTCAGGAAAGTCCTAGCTGCGGTTAGGCAAAGGGAAAATCCTAAGGGGTGGTAACCTTAGGTCCTAGGGGGCGGTAACCCTATGTGAGGGAAACCCTAACGGGTGGTAACCTTAGGTCCTAGGGAGCGATAACCCTAGGTGGAGGAAAACCCTAAGGGGCGGCAACCTTAGTCCTAGGGGGCGGTAACCCTAGGTGGAGGAAAACCCTAAGGGGCGGCAACCTTAGGTCCTATGGGGTGGTAACCCTAGGTGGAGAAAAACCCTAGGGGGCGGTAACCCTAGGTCCTAGGGGGTGGTAACCCTAGGCGGAAAGTCCAGTCGGTCTGGAGGACCGGACTGGCATCAGGTAATCTCTCCTGAGGGGAGTAGGTGATGACGCGTTCCCCGTAGAGGGAACAGTAGGCGTCAGGTCGACCTAGGGTTTCCGGTTGGAAATCCGAAGTTAGACTCGGACAGTCCGAAGACTGTCAGCTCTTTTTCACTTATGAATTATCAGATTCTAACATTGTCTTGCAGGGTATGCAATTGCTCGGACTAACCTTGTTTTGCAGGAGAAGCGGCTCCTGGAAAAAGGAGGTCCGGGTGCCCGGGACTAACTTTTATCCCCTGCGCGACTTCGCGACGTGGAGCAACCTGGTTGGCTGGCCACGTCACACTCCAGGCGCCCAGAAAGGTCCCAGGCGCCCGGAACCTCATATAAAAGGAGGGTTGAGGTGCAGCTTTAAGGACAACAATATTCTAAGCAATCTACGTGCGACAAGCTGCTAACGTCTCAACTCAGAGGTGCTGCAACGACAACCCGGAGCTTCAGTTTTAGTCCTTTTATTGTCGGTACAATATTATTTACTGCTTAAATTGTACTTAGCTTGTAATAGATTTTACGAATTATAGTTGTTGCCCATCGGAAGCGATCAAGGATCGCGGGCCTTCGAGTAGGAGTCGTCATAAGGCTCCGAACGAAGTAAATCCTTCGTGTCCACTTATTTACTTTCCGCTGCGTTATTTCTGAACAAGCTTTTACGATTTCGAAAAACGAAATAGCCACGAGCGCTATTCACCCCCCCTCTAGTGCTTTCGATCCATCAGAAGGTCGCTTGCTAAGTGAGTCAGACTTTCAGGTAGTTCAGCGTATAGTTGCACCTCCTCCCAGGGGATGGGTTCTTCTGCCATAGGCAAAGGCTCTTCTTGGACAGCAAGGACGCCCCCATCTTGCATCCTTTGATTTTTCCTAGCCTCCACCCATACCATATCAATATAGCATCGGCGAAAGACCCTCTGCTCTCCCTTGACTTCCCCGACCTGCTCGCCCACGGGAAATTTAATTTTTGATGGAAGGTAGAAACAGTAGCCCTAAATTCATGCAGGACGAGCCTTTCCAAGATGGTGTTATAAGAGGAGGGGGAATCAACCACTATAAAAATGCTCCTCCTAGTGCGTACCAACGGCTCGGTGCCCAGGGATATGGCCAGCTTAATCTGACCCATTGGCTTCACCTCATTGCCTGTAAATCCATATAGAGACGTAGCCACAGGCTGGAGTTCAGTGGCATCAATCTGCATCACCTCAAATGCAGTTCTGAACAGAATATTAACCGAGCTACCGGTGTCAACGAAAACCCCAGCCACTCGGCTGTTGGAGATAATGGCCTTAATGATAAGGGCATAATCATGAGGCAGCTCCAAACCTTCCAGGTATGCTAGCCCGAAGCTGATGACAGGGCCAGAAGCCTACTCCTGGCTGCATCCAACAGTGTGGACCTCCAAGCGACGCACATGAGACTTGCACACTCTTCTCGAATCTCCATCAGTTGACCCTCCAGAGATCATGCCAATCTCTCGAACGACAGCGTTGCCTCTATTCTCGGCCTCCCGTACTACCTCCGGCTCTCCCACCCGACTGGGTTGATGAGTACTGGGTCCCGCTAGGTCGGGGCGGGGTTGCCCGGCCTGTCCAGCCGCGGCTCGCTGCTCTTCCATCATCTTGAGTACTTGAGGGGCTAGCTCGGGTGGCGGTAAGCCTAACTCTGCAGCCCGCTTGGAGTCCCGAGCGAACTAGAAATAATGATTAGTATCATGAGTACGAGATCGATGATAGGTGCAATACCGAGTGTTCCACGGTCCAGGTCAGGGAGCGTGCACAGCTGCGACTCGGGGGGTCGATCTAACCTCCGGCCCAGGATGGAAGGTAGGTCTGGCTTCCCGAGCGCACGACAGAGGTTGAGAAGGTGGTTGAGGCACCCTTCTTTCCAGCTTATTGATAGATGGAGGTGGTCTTTCAGCTTTCCTCCAGGCCGCCTGTGCTTCTTCTACTTTGATATAGCAAGCGGCTTTTTCCACCATCTCATCAAAATTTCGAGTGAGATTTTTTATGAGATCTCTAAATAATTCTCCCTCTCCTAATCCGTGGGAGAAAGCGCTCATCAAAATCTCTGAAGTGGCGGTGGGGACGTCCTGGGCCACTTGGTTGAAACGGTTCATATAACTTCTTAAAGGCTCGGTCAGCCCTTGCTTAAGAGCTAAAAGGCAATGGTCCGTCTTCTGATATTTTTTGCTGCTTGCAAAACGCGTAGGAAGGTCATCTTAAAATCCAGGAAATAGGTGATGGATCCTTGTGGTAACCCATCAAACCACTTTAGTGCCGAGCCAGCTAAAGTATTCAAGAAAACTCGACACTTGACAGCATCACTATATTGATGCAACAGGGCTGCATTCTTGAACTTACGTAGATGATCCCCTGGGTCTTTGCTCCCGTCTGTAACGCCCCGCCCCTCCTGCTAAGGTGACGAGGGTTACTTACACATACATATACATAACTACTTGCTACAGCGGAAGTCTTATTTATAGAAATTAAAAACTTTTCTTTTCTTTAAAATCAACATGACTAATCACCTAGACATATAACACCACATAGCATACTTAACATGATTTTTAAGTCATAATGCCAAACACAAAATTAAATGTCATGGAGTCATAAAGCAGTAACATAACTAGGCATAGTTCTTATTAAACAAAAGCAGGTCTTTCTCCTTTAGCCAACACTACCACACACATCCTTCTAGCCCCTCCTGCTGCTCCCCTAGTTCATCCATTCCTTGCCTTTATCTGTGGTACAAGAAAGTAAGTTGTGAGCACTCATGGCTCAGTAAGTTCCTTTCCTACTCACAAAAACCGTATAACATATCAAAGTCACAAGACATAACACATGGAGACAATTCATTATATCATGCAGCATATCATGGCATATCATAACATCAGCGTAAGGTATCATGGCATAACATAACATAAGCGTAAGGTATCATGGCATAACATAACATAATCATCAATTGCACCCTGACATATCATAACATCATCATAAATATCATGGCATAATCATAAGGTATATGCAAGGTGAATTCATAAACATGCATCATGAAAACATATGCAATATGTCCTTTGAAAACTTATAATATTCATGCTTAAACATAATCTTAACATAATTAGGGCCCCGGCTTGTACCACATACATAAATGCGCACGTCCTATGTAGGTCCAAGGTAGCAAGTCTTGAACCCTACAAGGCATACATACTAGGCACGTTTCTTAGTCCATCGACCTAGGGGCACTTAGGAGCACATCCCTAACGAGGCCCGTTTCTTAGTCCATCGACCCCGGGGCGCTTATGGAGCCCACCCTTGGTGCAAGCCATACATAAAGTAAAATAGCATGTTTTTACATATCATGGTTCTTATCTTTTCTTGTACATCGTGTCACTTATCATATCATACCATATAGACTTTTGGGCACACAACTCATCATAATGGTATGTAAAGATTTGGGCACACAGCACATCATATATTTTATGCATAAATTGGGCACACAGCACATCATATATTTTATGCATAAATTGGGCACACAGCTCATCACATATATCATGGATAAATTTGCACATAGCTTCATCATAAATAATACACACCATAGCATAAGAGTTTCCATCATGTATAGATCATAAGTGTGCATAATTAAACATAGAAGCATAGAAATCTCAAAATCATGGCATATAAGATACATGGAAAACATAATTCGATCTCTAACCCTAATGTCTTTTAGTGGCCGAACCATATAGGTTGGGTTTTTGGTAAAACTTCATCCCAACATGTGAACCCTAAGTAAGCATCATTTCTTATACTATCATGAGCAAGTTTAGGTAGAGTTCTAGTTTACTTAAACTTACAACTTATCATGGCCGAACCTTATCAAGCATACATTGGGTTAAAAACTATCATTCAAGCTTGTGAACCCTAAACAACCTTCATAGCAAACATTTCAAGGAATAACATGAGCATGGTTGAGTTAAGTTCCAAGTTTCCTAAGTCCTACATCATGTAATGGCCGAATGTTATAGGGCTTAAAATTTAGGTTCAAGTGTCCTAAAAACATGAGAACCTTAAACAACCTTCATAGCAAATATATCAAGGAATAACATGAGCATAGTTGAGTTAGGTTCTAAGTTTCCTAAGCCCTAAATCTTGAAGTGGCCGAAACATGTAGGGTTTAAAATTAGGGTTCAAGTGCCCTAAAAACATGAGAACCTTAAGCAACTTTCATAGCAAATATATCAAGGAATAACATGAGCATGGTTGAGATAAGTTCCAAGTTTCCTAAGTCCTACATCATGTAATGGCCGAATGTTATAGGGCTTAAAATTTAGGTTCAAGTGTCCTAAAAGCATGAGAACCTTAAACAACCTTCATAGCAAATATATCAAGGAATAACATGAGCATAGTTGAGTTAGGTTCTAAGTTTCCTAAGCCCTAAATCTTGAAGTGGCCGAAACTTGTAGGGCTTCAAATTAGGGTTCAAGTGCCCTAAAAACATGAGAACCTTAACAACTTTCTTAGCAAATATATCAAGGAATAACATGAGCATGGTTGAGTTAAGTTCCAAGTTTCCTAAGTCCTACATCATGTAATGGCCGAATGTTATAGGGCTTAAAATTTAGGTTCAAGTGTCCTAAAAGCATGAGAACCTTAAACAACCTTCATAGCAAATATATCAAGGAATAACATGAGCATAGTTGAGTTAGATTTTAAGTTTCCTAAGCCCTAAATCATGAAGTGGACGAATGATATAGAGCATGAATTTAATTTCCATACAATAATAAACATAAGCACATTAGATTAGCTACATAACATTTCATCAAGGAGATCATGAGCATCTTAGATTTGTTTTAAATTCTCCTAGGCTTTAAAAATCCAAACCTAACTAAACCTTCATGGACATGAAATAGAGTTTAACTTAACATATAATCATGGGCATATCATAATAGTTTCATATCTTCTCTTAAGGAGATCTTGGCATACTTAGTTTTAAATTAAAGCTCTCCTAGGCCCTTAGTTCTACCATGGCCGAATACTCATGAATCTAAGTTCTACCAAACATTTTTAACATAGATAAATCCTTACAATAAAATACATGCTACAAGAGAAATATCAAGCATATTAATTTTAGGTCCTTTCATTCTCTAGGTCCTTCCTTTGGTCTTATCTTAGTTAGAATTTCTTCATGATGTTTTCTTCGCTTTTTATGTGACCGAATCTTCATAGAAAACATAAGAGCTATTGTACCACAGGTGAGGGGAACTTACATCCTTTCGCTTGTGGTTTTCCTTAGAGAGAAAAGTGTTCTAGGTGATAAGGAAGGTGGAAGCTTCTTCTTCTTGTACCTCCTTTTGTTTCCTTTGCTTGTAAGGGCTAGAACTTGAAGGTCTCCTCTTTAACTTAGGTTTTCTTGAAGAGAAGCTTGGCTTAGCTCTCGGACAAAGGAGATGGAGAGAGTTCTTGGTTCGGTGAGGAATGAAGAAGCAAGAGGAAGGAGGAAAAATGATTTAATCCCTTATTTTTTCTTCTCCCAATCTATTTATTTCCTTGCCCATGAAACATGTCCTCATTCACTCCCTCAACTCCTCTTTTCCCCCACTCCATTAATTCCCACGAAAATAGAGAGAGGAAGGGAAGTAGTAAATCCTTCTTTTGCTTGCTCCTTTTCTTAACCAAGAGGGAAAAGAAAGTAAGCAACTTGGTTTTCTCTTGTTCTTTTTGCTTAGTTTTCTTTTCTCCTTTAACTACATTTTTCATTCCTTTCTATCCAATTACTTCTCCTTATCCTAATGGTTATCATTCATCAATTTATCTCCATCAAGTGTGGGAGGTTCAAGGTTCAATCCTTGACCTCACCTCTTCTTATTCTAGATTTTCTTTTGTTTTTTTTTCATTTTCCTTTTTCCCTTATTCTTTTTATTTCTATGCTTTAAGGAAAATAACATTCATATACCTATCTTATAATTTCGTGGGTGTTACACCGTCATATTCCCCGATCGACGAAGCCCTGTAGCCCTTAGGTAACTTTTCGTTCAGAATCCTGGCCGAGAAAGGTACTCTCTCGTCTGGATCTTCCGGGAATACTTCTATTATGATGAGAGCCTTCCCTTTCCTCGAGTCTCTGGGTAGGGAACTCTCAGCCATAGAGGCTTGAGGTTGTTCTTTCTTAAGGCTGAGGCCATGGGGTCCTGGCTAATAATACCCCAAGTCAATCTCGCGATAAGGAACCTGAGGAAACCCCTCGGGATGTTTTCTCTTAGAACCCTGATCTGAAACAGGGATGGGATCCTTGGAAGCTTCGGCAGGAGCTTGGCGTGGTCGCGAGACGGTCGCTTGCTTCTCGGAGGCTACTCGCCTCTTGGCCTCCTTTAAGAGTTCATATTCTCCTGCGGTCATGGTGACATTGATGCGGCCAGACTCCTCCATCTTCACATTCCGGAATAGGTAGTTGTGTTCCCACAGACGGCGCCAAATTTGATCCCGTCCGGAAGCAGAGTCGGATGGAGGCGGGCCTTGGTGTACTGGAAATTGACGGAAAGTCGCCGCGGTGTCTAATCTACCTGGCACCCCTCGAAAAGGTTCGCACGGGCGGATGACAAAGGAAGATGACCAGGATGATGACAATACGGCTCTGCGCACACTCAGACGAGCCCACGAGTCGTTAGAAACCAGAAACCAGGGAAAAAGTCCCCGGGTCAGGTCCTCTGACGCTCAAATCAGGTACTTTTTGTTGGGTTTTTCGGGCCATGAAAACCGCTTTTCGCGTCGCGAAAACCCCGAATCACCCAAAGCCGTAGATCCGTGCAAGGAAAACCAAACGAAATACAAGTACGAGTTTCAAAACGTTGATCTACAGTAGATCTACAAAGGGAAAACATTTATACCTTTGAAGCGTGCCCTCGCAAATCCCGCTCGTCCAACGGTATGCCGGATCTCGAGAGTGTCAACGTAGACACTCCTCTAATGATATCCACACGAACAAGGAGTGTCTCTCACACTCAAAGGATGGAGAAGAGAGTCCCAAGTGTGCTAGCACTTTCTAGAGCTCTCGAATGGGATTGGAAAGGAAGAAAAGAAAAAGGTATAAAAAGAAATCTTATACACTCACTAGTATTATCCTTCCTTTGTGACCTTCACTCGTCCTTTGCTCTTGGATTCACTCAACCATCTTCTCCTCACCATAGAAGTCACGGCAACAGCAGCCAAGAGAGGGAAGAAGCAAGGAATAAGAAGATAGAATGAATGCACACATAACTCCACAAAATCAAAACCCCTCTACCATTAGTGTGGCCGGCCACACAATGTAACCCCCTTCATTAATGTGGCCGGCCACATTAAAACCCAAGGGAAGAGTATAACCCCCATGAGGTGGCATACCTCATGAGGTGGAGGTGATGTGGCAAGGATGAGCCATCCTTATGATGTGGCAATACATCAAGTCAAACTTGATGTTTCAAATTCCATTTAGTCAAGTCAAAATTGACCAATTTCTTCCTTGTTGAGTTAAATCCAACCTTTGATTCAAGTCAATTTCAATTTAATGAATCTCAATTCATTAATATAAATTGACTCAATGAATCAAATTTAAATTAGACTCATTCAACAATTGAATCTAATTGAGTCTAACTCAATAAGTCTAATTTGAATTCAATCTTTGGTGCATCATATGAACCTAATCCAATTGGTTCATCATAGGAACCTAATCTCCATCCACTTATTCTTTGTGTGTGACCCAATAGGTTCTTGTAACGTTGGCAATGTTTCTAAACTCCTTTAGAAACATAAGCAATGAGCGGCATCTAGCAATACATCATTGCTACCCAAGTTACAAGAAATGTCGAGATCCAACATCACCTTGTGACTACTAATTGTGACTCCTCACAATATATGATAATGTCCTTCTATCCTAGACATCTAGATTGATCAATGTGAGGCATAGACCGTGTCATCCTCTAATCAATCTAAATCTTGAACTCCAAGTAGACTCACTCGATCAAATGAGCTCAACATCTAATGTTGACTCATTTGGGCATGGCCATGCACTTCGTGGTCTAACTCTATCAAGAATATTGATGTCGCTCTCGTCATATGGGAGGGATAGATCCCATCTACATCACTCACATCCCTCTGCATAATTTATTACATACCCAGTAATCGCCTTTATAGTCCACCCTGTTACGGGTGACGTTTGACGAAACCAAAGTACATAACTCCTTATGTAGGGATCCATGGTGACTTCAGGTCAAAGGACTAATAGTCATACTAATAGCCACATGAGAAAGTATATGACACTCATATAACGATCCATCATACTTTCTCATGGAGGGTCATTCAGTATACATTCTCTAATGCATACCCATGTGTCAGCTTGATATCTCTATATCCATGACTTATGAGATCAAGTCATCGAGCTGACCTACATGCTAGTCTTATTGTATTAACATTGTCCCTGAATGTTAATACTCGACTAGGAATGATTTAGAGTAGTGTTCCCTATATCATCTCACTATCGATTCAACCAATCGATTGATATAGGTAAGAACCTTCTACTCAAGGACGTTACTATACTTATTTTATCTGGCACTAATACAAATAAGCATAATAACCAAAAACCAAATGCCTTAATATATATACAAGAATATGATATACATGAGTCCATACAATCATCAAATGATCGGCTCTAGGGCTCTAACTAACAATCTCCCACTAGCACTAGTGCCAATCAGTATAGGCTCTAAGGCCTAATGACCTAGTGTGACCATCATGCTTCCTCTGTGCCAAAGTCTTGGTCAAGGGATCTGCGATGTTAGCCTCTGTAGGTACTCTGCAAATCATTACATCTCCTCTATCGATAATCTCTCGAATGAGATGGAAGCGCCGTAGTATGTGCTTGGTCTGTGATATAGCTCCATTGTTGTCACAATAGAGCTCAACTGGGTCAGCGATGCTAGGAACCACCCCAAGTTCAGTGATGAACTTGCGGATCCAAACTGCCTCCTTTGCTACCTCTGATGCAGCAATATACTCGGCCTCTGTTGTAGAATCAGCTACTGTGTCCTGCTTCGAACTCTTCCAGCTCACAGCACCACCATTTAAGCAAAACACGAACCCTGACTGTGATCGGTAATCATCCTGATCGGTCTGGAAGATGGCATCACTGTAACCCTTTACAGTTAGCTCATCATTGCCTCCATATATCAAGAAATATTCTTTAGTCCTTCTTAAGTACTTAAGAATATTCTTGACCGCTATCCAGTGACTTTCACCTGGATCTGACTGGTATCTGCTCGTCATGCTCAAAGCATACGAGACATCAGGTCGAGTACATAGCATGGCGTACATGATCGATCCTATGGCTGAGGCATAAGGGATCTGATCCATGCGGTCTCTCTCCTCTCTAGAAGAGGGACCTTGAGTCTTCGAAAGACTCACGCCATGTGACATCGGCAGAAATCCCTTCTTGGAGTTCTGCATGGCAAACCGTAGGAGTACCTTGTCAATGTATGTACTCTGACTTAGGCCAAGCAATCTCTTAGATCTATCTCTATAGATCTGTATCCCTAGAATGCGGGATGCCTCACCTAAGTCCTTCATTGAGAAGCAACTCCCTAGCCAGGTCTTGACAGACTGAAGCAAAGGGATGTCCTTCCCAATGAGTAGTATGTCATCCACATACAATATGAGGAAGACAACTATATCCCCTACAACCTTCTTGTAGACACAAGGCTCATCTTCATTCTTGATGAAACCAAACTGTTTGATTGCATCATCGAATCGAAGATTCCAGCTCCGAGAAGCTTGCTTTAGTCCATAAATGGACCTATGCAGCTTGCATACTCTGCTAGTATGCTGTGGATCTACAAAACCCTCAGGTTGTGTCATGTACACATCCTCGAGTAGGTTTCCATTCAGAAACGCGGTTTTGACGTCCATCTGCCAGATCTCGTAATCGTGGTAAGCTGCAATAGCAAGCATGATCCGAATGGACTTAAACATCGCTACTGGAGAAAAGGTTTCATCATAGTCAATACCATGAATCTGCTTGAACCTTTAGCTACCAAGCGACCCTTATAGATAAGTCCATCCATGTCAGTCTTTCTCTTAAAGGCCCACTTGCACCCAATGGGTTTTACCCCTTCAGGTGGATCAACCAAAGTCCATACTTGGTTGGTGTACATGGATTCCATCTCGGATCTCATGGCCTCTAGCCATTTCTCGGAATCTAGTCTCATCATAACTTCCTGATAGGTGGTAGGCTCATCCTCTATGAGCACAATGTCATCATGGTCAGACAAGAGAAATGAGTATCTCTCAGGCTGACGACGTACCCTATCAGACCTGCGAAGAGGTATGTCTACTTGAACTAGTTGTTGTTCCTCAACTCTTTGTGGAACAACATCATCCACAACACTTTGTGGTTCCAGTTCAACTTCCATCGAGGCATCAGTGCTATTGTTCGCATCTTGAACTTCTTCAAGATCGAACGCGCTCCCACTAGTCTTTCTAGAAACAAAGTCCCTTTCTAGAAAGACCCCAGTCTTTGCCACAACTACCTTGTGCTGACTGGGAATGTAGAAGTAATATCCCTTAGTTTCCTTGGGATATCCGATGAAATAGCACTTGTCAGATTTGGGTCCTAATTTGTCTGAGACTTGACGTCGTACGTAAGCCTCACAGCCCCAAATCCTCATGAAAGACACCTGGGCATCTCTCCCAGTCCATATCCTATATGGTTTTTTTATCAAGGCCTTGGATGGAACTCGGTTGAGAATGAAAGCTGCCATGTCTAGAGCATAGCCCCAAAGGTATGTCGAAAGATCTGTGTGACTCATCATAGATCGTACCATATCTAATAGGGTACGATTCCTCCTTTCAGATACACCATTCCACTGTGGTGTTCCAGGAGCAGTGAGTTGGGATAGAATCCCACACTCAGCTAAATAGTCACGAAACTCATGGCTTAAGTATTCACCACCTCGATCTGATCGAAGTATTTTAATACTTTTGCCAAGCTGGTTCTGTACTTCATTCTTGAATTCTTTGAACTTTTCAAAGGATTCGGACTTATGTGTCATCAAGTACACATAACCATATCTACTGAAGTCATCAGTAAATGTGATGAAGTATCTATAACCGCCTCTAGCCGCGACATTGAAAGGGCCACATACATCACTATGTATGAGTCCTAACAGATCAGTCGCTCTCTCGCTGTGCCCACTAAAGGGAGTCTTGGTCATCTTGCCTCGTAGGCATGACTCACATATCTCATATGATTCTAAATCAAATGAGTCCAGCAAATCATCCTTATAGAGCTGGGATAAGCGCTTGTCATTTATATGACCTAAGCGACAGTGCCAGAGATAGGTGTGGTTCATATCGTTCGATTTGAACCTCTTAGTACTAACGTTATAGATAGAGCTCTCAAGGTCTAGAATATAGAGTGCGTTCATCAGAGGTGCACTACAATAGAACATATCGTTTAAATAGACAGAACAACATTTGTTCTTTATTATAAACGAGAATCCTTTCTTGTCCAAACAAGAAACTGATATAATGTTTTTAGTCAATGCAGGCACATAACAACAATCGTCTAACTCTAGTATAAGCCCAGAGGGCAGAGATAGAAAATAAGTCCCTACAGCAACAGTAGCAACCCGTGCTCCATTGCCTACTCGTAGGTCTATCTCGCCCTTTGTCAATGCTCTGCTATTTCTCAGTGCTTGTACATTAGTACAAATGTGCGAAGCACATCCGGTATCTAATACCCACGACGAAGAAATAGAGAGGTTGACTTCTATAACATTTATACCTGAAGTAGAAATCTTATTTCTCTTCTTGTTAAGATCTTCCAGGTGTCCTGTGAAGTTCCTCTTCCAGTGCCCTGCTTGTCCTTGATATAGTTGACGAAGATGTGCAACCATATCGTAAGCACCCATCAACTCATGTTGCTTCTGAAGCTCAGAGTTCATGGTTGCGAGCATTAGACAGGACACATCTAATGCGTCATCTTGATGCTTCTTGTAAGCATCCCGGTCAACTCGCGTGGCAGTGGCAGGAGGATCCTCCGGAATGGGCTGCTCCAGAACGTACAGTTTACGTTCCTGAGTGAGAACTATTCTCAGGTTCCTGTACCAGTCCAGGAAATTTGCTCCGTTGAGCTTGTCCTTCTTAAGGACAGATCGCAGAGAGAAAGTGTTCGTATTCGACGTCATGGATATTCTACAACAGAAATAAATGTAGAAATAAATATCATATTCTTTTAAAATCATTTAATTAGTCATTTAATTAAATGATGCTCCCAATGAATTCTATAATTCTTGTGGGACAAGATCCACATCATACTAACCCTTGAGTTAGCTTTGGCTAATACGCCCAAGGCTTAGTATGATCGGTAGGTAACGATTACCAATTACATCTCTATGCAACTCTTGTTTAAAAAATCAATATCCGCATTTATAATAAAACTCGAGTTAGCTTTGGCTAATACGCCCGAGAGTTTATATAGATGTGATTTTGACCTATATTTTCCAACCGTTGGAAGAATGCCTATAGTTGACTCGATCTAACCGAGCAACTAGGAATACTCAATCTAATTGAGTTTGTATTCACCCATGCGTTGATAGGCGGGACCAAGATTGTCCCTCCGTACCCTACCAAGATAATATGTATTGCTCTGCTTTGGCAGATTCAACAATACATGTGATCGAGGTAGTGATAGGTATCACGGCACGGTTAGACATTTAGAGTTGGTTCGATCGAGATCTAATCTAATCGAAAAGGATGCATCTTGTGCACGACTTAGATCTAATCTAATCGCAAGGGTGCATCATGTGCACGACTTAGATCTAATCTAATCGTAAGGCACTAATTAATTAATTACTTATTAAACATGCATCATATACATAAGCAATTAACTAATTAATCTATTTGTGATTTAGTCATGGCCCTACTACGATCTTCTCATGCCAATGAGAAGATCGATTGGTCAACCTAGGGTCAACAGCTTCTCCAAGCTCCTCCCTTTGACCACCTTGTGTTGCTCGTGCCCGCCTCGGAACTCCGTCTCGTGTGGACCCTCCACCGCTCCAATTTGTACATTACAATTTGAAACTCGAGTTACATTCGAGTCTAAATCTAATTTACAACAAGAATATAAGAGAAGGCACGACGCGCAGGTCGCGAATATAATACAACACTCGCAAACACATAACGGCACGCAGGCCGTATTATGAATTACAACACAATCCAATCATATTGGGTTTTTGGGCCGTGACTATCACAAAATTAATATATAATTAAAAATTATATATTTTCATAATTTTCTATAATTTTAAAATTAATTTTTATAATTTTTACGAGTAAAATTTCCCGGCGGACCCGTTTAGCGATTTCGGGCGCAATCGCGGAACGGATCCCCTTGCGGGGCCAGGGGCAGCGCCCCTACCCGCGATCTAACCATCGCGAGGGTTCCTTTGCGATCCAACAGCGCCTAAACCCGCTGTTCCAAAATGATTTGGGCCGAGACATTGCCGTTTCGGAAAAAAATCTTCCCGACGGGTTCGTTTTTAGCGATTTCGGGTGCAATCGCGGAGCAAATCCCCTTGCGGGGTTAGGGGAAATACACCTACCCACGATCTAACCATCGTGAGTTGCTCCTTTGTGATCTAATGGCACCCAAGCCCGCTGTCCCAAACGGATTTGGGGCAAAACGAAGCCGTTTTGGAAAAATCTTTCCGGTAGCCGAAGCCTACAAGTGCCGAGACACTTGTACTTCGCTTCTACGGAAAAATTACCCATAAAAACTATAAAATAATAATTTTACAGAAAATTATAGAAACTTTAGTTTTCATAAAACCAAAAATCAAACTCGTACAAGCCTTGCACGTGGCTCTGATACCACTGTTGGGTTTTTCGGGCCGCGAAAACCGCTTTTCGCGTCGCGGAAACCCCGAATCACCCAAAGCCGTAGATCCGTGCAAGGAAAACCGAACGAAATACAAGTACGAGTTTCAAAACGTTGATCTACAGTAGATCTACAAAGGGAAAACATTTATACCTTTGAAGCGTGCCCTCGCAAATCTCGCTCGTCCAACGGTACGCCGGATCTCGAGAGTGTCAACGTAGACACTCCTCTAATGATATCCACACGAACAAGGAGTGTCTCTCACATTCAAAGGATGGAGAAGAGAGCCCCAAGTGTGCTAGCACTTTCTAGAGCTCTCGAATGGGATTGGAAAGGAAGAAAAGAAGAAGGTATAAAAAGAAATCTTATACACTCACTAGTATTATCCTTCCTTTGTGACCTTCACCCTTCCTTTGCTCTTGGATTCACTCAACCATCTTCTCCTCACCATAGAAGTCACGGCAACAGCAGCCAAGAGAGGGAAGAAGCAAGGAAGAAGAAGATAGAATGAATGCACACATAACTCCACAAAATCAAAACCCCTCTACCATTAGTGTGGCCGGCCACACAATGTAACCCCCTTCATTAATGTGGCCGGCCACATTAAAACCCAAGGGAAGAGTGTAACCCCCATGAGGTGGCATACCTCATGAGGTGGAGGTGATGTGGCAAGGATGAGCCATCCTTATGATGTGGCAATACATCAAGTCAAACTTGATGTTTCAAATTCCATTTGGTCAAGTCAAAATTGACCAATTTCTTCCTTGTTGAGTTAAATCCAACCTTTGATTCAAGTCAATTTCAATTTAATGAATCTCAATTCATTAATATAAATTGACTCAATGAATCAAATTTAAATTAGACTCATTCAACAATTGAATCTAATTGAGTCTAACTCAATAAGTCTAATTTGAATTCAATCTTTGGTGCATCATATGAACCTAATCCAATTGGTTCATCATATGAACCTAATCTCCATCCACTTCTTCTTTGTGTGTGACCCAATAGGTTCTTGTAACGTTGGCAATGTTTCTAAACTCCTTTAGAAACATAAGCAATGAGCGGCATCTAACAATACATCATTGCTACCCAAGTTACAAGAAATGTCGAGATCCAACATCACCTTGTGACTACTAATTGTGACTCCTCACAATATATGACAATGTCCTTCTATCCTAGACATCTAGATTGATCAATGTGAGGCATAGACCGTGTCATCCTCTAATCAATCTAAATCTTGAACTCCAAGTAGACTCACTCGATCAAATGAGCTCAACATCTAATGTTGACTCATTTGGGCATGGCCATCCACTTCGTGGTCTAACTCTATCAAGAATATTGATGTCGCTCCCGTCATATGGGAGGGATAGATCTCATCTACATCACTCACATCCCTCTGCATAATTTATTACATACCCAGTAATCGCCTTTATAGTCCACCCTGTTACGGGTGACGTTTGACGAAACCAAAGTACATAACTCCTTATGTAGGGATCCATGGTGACTTCAGGTCAAAGGACTAATAGCCACATGAGAAAGTATATGACACTCATATAACGATCCATGATACTTTCTCATGGCGGATCATTCAGTATACATTCTCTAATGCATACCCATGTGTCAGCTTGATATCTCTATATCCATGACTTGTGAGATCAAGTCATCGAGCTGACCTACATGCTAGTCTTATTGTATTAACATTGTCCCTGAATGTTAATACTCGACTAGGAATGATTTAGAGTAGTGTTTCCTATATCATCTCACTATCGATTCAACCAATCGATTGATATAGGTAAGAACCTTCTACTCAAGGATGTTACTATACTTATTTTATCTGGCACTAATACAAATAAGCATAATAACCAAAAACCAAATGCCTTAATATATATACAAGAATATGATATACATGAGTCCATACAATCATCATATGATCGGCTCTAGGGCTCTAACTAACACTTTTTCCTCGGAAAATACAGAGAAAGGACGAAAAGTAAAGACTAGTGAGAAATGACGAGTGAGCGTACCTACATAAGGGACAAAGCATCCCTTTTTATACTACAATGGATGTTTCTGGGACCTGGCGGGTGTCAGGGAATGTCGGTTGTCAGGCTTTGTCTGGCAGTGAATGACACGTGGCACCTCCTCATAGGCTGGTGACAGAACCAAAGGGGTAATGAGCCTCGACTGTTAGCATATTCCCTGACACACTGATTATTCTCTAACAAGCAGTTACGATTCCCTTGCTTGCTTGTCCTGTAGTGCCTGTCGTCCTCCGCTCATGATTGCTATGCTAGACCTTTACACTTGCTAACCCCATTCTGATATATTGCTAATCCCGATCTGACGTCGCCTCCAGACCTGTGTTTTGAACCCTGTCTTATACATCTCCTATTGCAAACCCGAAATAGTCTTGTCTCTTATTGGCATTACGTGTCGCGCCCTATATACCTTAGTTCGGTTATGTTTATCCCTGCTTCCCAACTGTGTCTAACTTCATTTGTCCCGACCTATATGCCAGGTCTATATCCCGACCTGCTTCTATCCGCTGCTATCCATGGCTTGTACGTTCTGACCTGTATGCCAAGTTTGTATCCCAACCTGCTTATGTCCACTGTTATCCATGGCTTGTACGTCCTGACATATACGCCGGGTTTGTATCCCGACCTGCTTATGTCCACTATTATCCATGGCCTGTATGTTCTGACCTGTACGCTAGGTCTGTATCCCGACCTGCTTTTGTCTGTTGTTATCCATGGTTCGTATGTCCCGACCTATACGCCAGGTCTGTATCCCGACCTGCTTCTATTTGCTGTTATCCATGGTTCGTATGTCCCAACCTATACACCAGGTCTGTTTCCTGACCTGCTTCTATCTGCTGTTATCCATGGTTCGTGTTATCCATGGTTCGTATGTCCCGACCTGTACGTCAGGTCTGTATCCCGACCTACTTCTATCTGTTGTCATCCATGGTTCGTATGTCCCGACTTGTACGCCAGGTCTGTATCCCGACCCGCTTCTATCTTCTGTTATCTATAGTTCGTATGTCCCGACCTGTACGCCAGGTCTGTATTCCGACCTGCTTCTATCTGCTGTTATCCATGGTCCGTATGTCCCGACCTGTACGCCAGGTCTGTATCCCAACCTACTTCTATCTTATGTTATCCATGGTTCGTATGTCCTAACCTGTACGCCAGGTCTGTGTTCCGACCTGCTTCTGTCGGTTGTTATCCCTGATTTATACTTCCCGACCTGTAAGACAGGTCTATATCCTGGCCTTTTGTGTTTCGCCTGAGGCCTTTCCTTCTGTGCCCTTATCTGGCCTGTGGGCCCACTCCTTAGTTGTACCTGGCCTGTGGGTCTAGCTCTCAGCTGTACCCGGCCTGTGGGTCCAGTTCTCAGCTGTACCCGGCCGGTGAGCCCTGTTCTTGATTGTTATCGAGGTTGGGTTTGGTCCAACTTGTAATCCTATCCTTTGACTGCCACGTCAACTGAGACTTTAACCACAGCCGCGCAAGCTTGACTTCTGACCTCCATGGGAGCTAGACCTCTGACCTCCACGTAAGCTTGACTTCTGACCATCCTGTGGTCTTTACTCCTACCCACATCATCTTACTGACCCCACGACCATGCACCGTATCATAGAGAATTAAAGATGAACTTGCGATAGACTAGAATTGAACCAATTGAACCCAAGGTTAGTTAAGGAGAAGTCAGTTCATCAACATGGTTCAATTGCAGATTTGTTCATGTGTTGAAGGGGTTCATCAAGGAGAAGATTTGGTTCATCATCCAAGGTGGTTCACAATTAGGCGTACAAACAAATTAAGCCAGCCCGATAGCTTTTCAAACAGGTTAGAACAATATTTGATTCGTATTTGAAATTATTGAGCTTGAGCTGAACTCGAACATGTTCGATAATTATTTTGAGTCGAATTCGAATCTACAATAATTTGTTCAAGTGTTTGAGGGCCACTCGTGAACTTTTATTTAATTTATTATATAATTATTTTTTATATATAACTTATTGATTCAACGGGTTAATGGGTTAAGTCATCACCCATCCATTACTATTTGCTCCTTTTATTAACCATCAAAGACTCTAACCCTAACTTTTACAAACCTTAGCCCTTGCTTCGAGCCTTCGACGCCGTCGCTGTAAACATCAACGAGTGGAAGTAGGCTAAAGCCTTGAAGATGATGAGCCGACAATGAAAAGCTGAAGGTAGAATCGCGTCGAGGACTAAGGTCGTACGATCGTGCTTGTAGAGGTCACGAACTTGGGATCTAAAGAGTACAGATCACACGCGAACTTTTTTTTGTGCCTCGATGTTCTTAATTAGGGAAAATCTGAGATGTAAGTCCCTTTTTTCTCTTCTCAATCTCTCTCTCTCTTTTTTTTTTGCTGAAGTATAGGATTACTCCAACATCATTCTCAATTTTTTTTTCCTTCTTTTTTTTCATAGAAAAAAATTACTTGTTGTTTACTTTAATTTATATATTCATTTGATTTCTTGATGAAATAGAAGTTGTTCATGTGACGATGCTTCTAATAGTTGGGAACTCGGGATCTAAAAAGTGGAGACCACACACAAGCTTCTTTCTCTACCTCAAGCCCTCGACATTCTAATCAGGTAAAATGTGAGACGTAAGTCCCTTCTTTCTCTTCTCTATTTATCTCATTTTTTGATTGAAGCATAAAATTGTAAGGAACTAGGGCGCTAAACACGTGAAAGCGCAGCGAAAAATATCTAGTTCCTATCCAGAAGATCCATGCAAAATAAAACCATATACTAAGTTTCTACATGAAAAAGGATTTATACCTTTGTTGCATGCCCTTCATAATCCTGACAACAATGTTTCTTTAGATGCAAATCTTAGCGCGATCAAGTGGTCATGCCTTTATGATATCCACACGAACAAGCCTCGTTTGTCTCACAAACTCACAAAGTGGAGAATGAAATAATCAAAGGTTGTGCTAGCAACTCTTCTTGAAAGTGTCGGTCAAGTGAAGAGAGGAGGAGGAAGAAGAGCAAGAACACGAAAAACTCATCATGAAAATGAATCCAAAATCCCCTTTTTATAGATTCATGAAGTTGTCTTATGTCTGCTAGTCACTATTCCAAAGGCTAGTAGCCGTCTGTGATTTACCTCCTCCGTGTTGGCCCTGGGACGAGTTGGCGGAGGCGTTGGGGGCGAGCATATTCGCCTTTTGCCACAATGAAGTTGTCTTATGCCTTAATGTCAATTGCCTTTATTTATATTAATATTTATTTTCATCCAATGAATCCAATGCATGAGCAATTCAAATTTTTTACTCTTCATCCAATGCATCCAATGCATGAGTAATTCAAGTTGTACACTCCTCTTTGTTCATGAATTCAAATTCATGAAATCACTTAATAAGTTCAACTCATTAATCATCAATCCAATTGACTCAATAAGTCTAATTCAAATTGGACTCAATCCAATAGTTGGATCCAATTGAGTCTAATTTGAATTACATTTAATCCAATGATCTATCATATGAATCTATCTCCATTGACTTGTTCTTTGTGTATGACCCAATAGGTTCTTGTAACGTTAGTAATGTATGCAAATCAATATTTAGATACATAAGCAATAAATGGCATCTAGCAAGGCATCATTGCTACCCAAGTGACAAGAATGTTGAGATTTGACTTAACCTTTCTGTGGCTATTATCTTGTATGACTCAATCCTTTTATCCTTAATATCTAAATTGATCAATGAGGCATAGAGTGTGGCATCATCTTATCAATCTTTGTATTTCTTGATCTCTAAATAGACTCACTCAATAAAATAAGCTCAATATCACATATTGACTCATTTAAGCATGGTCATGCATTCTTGTGTCCTACTAATCAAGAGGCCCATAGATATCATTTCTGTTATATGGAAGGGATATATCCCATCTACATCACTCACATCCCTCCGCATAACTTATTGCATACCCAGTGGTCGACTTTATGATCTACCCTATTACAGGTGACATTTGTCGATACCAAAGTATACAACTCCTTATGTAGGGAACTGTAGTAACTTCAGGTTTAAGGACTATTCATACTAATAGTCACATGTGAATGTTTATGACACTCATTTAATGATCCATGAAATATTCTCATAGCGGGTCATTCAATACATATTCTCTAATATATACACATGTGTCAACCTGATATCTCATATCCATGACTTGTGAGATTAAGTCATCCATTGACTTACATACTAGTCTCAATGCATTGATATTGTCCTTGTATATTAATGCTTGACTAGGAATAGTTAAGAGTAGTGTTCTACGTATATCTATAATATTTTACTATCAATTCAATCAATTGATATGTTGTAGATTAGAACCTCCTACTCTTGGATATTATTATACTTATTCATTTGACACTGAATTGAAGTAAATATAATAACCAACTTTACCTTTATTAATAATTAAATATAATATAAAAGGAGTCCTTTACAATCATCTCATAATTGGTACTAGGACTAATACTAACAAGAATTACTCTAGGTTGGAGTCTCTAGCATCATTTTTTTAGAAGAAATTACTTGCTGTTATTTTAATCTCTCGGCTCATTTTATTTTTTTTTTTTGAAAAAAATAGAAGTTGTTAAACATTATTTTCAGTGGAATATTATTGATTTTGATAACTTTTGGAGTTTACAATTTTACATATTTAAGCACAACATTTAACTATAGTAATGTTCGTTTAAATGAAATTTATTTGAGAAATTTATTCCTAGATCTTGAAGATATGTTAATTCTATAGGATACCAAGAAATTTTAGTATTTTATATTTGAGTTTACTAATATGTGTAACACTCATACATTTTTATCTTGTGATGTTTTGCATAGATTGAAGAGGTGAAAGTCGTTGGATCGGTGGACTGGCTAGAGAGGGGTGAATAGATGATCTACACATCAAATGAAATTTCTCTTGTTCTCGGACTTTGCAATGACACACAATTAATTAAAACAAATAAATACATAAAATAGAAGGGGACTCAGGAGATTTACTTGGTTACAACCTAGGTAGTTGTTAATCTAAGGAAAATGAAAGCACTAAAAGAAAAACTCCTTCGACAATAGTCGGAGGCAGAGAATCCCCTTATAGCAGTTAGAAGCTCAGAAAGTAAGTACAAAATTTGATTCTTAGTGTGTTATTGAACTCCTTACTTTAGGGTGCTATTTATAGTGTTCTGGTCACAAGTAATAGTTGATGACATGGCAATGGAGGTGCCTCCAATGTCATCAAAGGTGCCTCCATGTGGATAAAAATTTATCCATGTTGCAATGGCTACGTAATGTCTCTACGGCATTGGAGGCGCCTTCGATCATCTGGAGGGGCCTCAGCTACTGTTCATCTGAGGCACCTCCAATCAATTGAGATGGCTCAAGTCTCTTTTACAATAGCTACTATGCTAGACATTTGAGGTGTCTCCTATCCAATCTGAGATGGCTCGAGTACTGTTCATCCAAATGGTCAATCTCAGCATTGACTATTATTTTCCTCGTGCTCGCTTGGGTGATGCTCCAGTCATCCAGAGTTGAGCTCATCTAAATCCAACTCTAATCTTTTCCTTGTGCAAGCTTCCTCCCCGGCTGCTCGTCCCTCGGATGCTCTGCGCGTGTCCTTCTCAGTCCACTAGTGAATAACGAGTATTTTGATGCATTACTTTGGCTCTTTTACTTAGCATGTTTTATCTTCTCATATGCTTAATTTCGCATTTATATTATGTTTTACTAGTAGGAACCTATTTAGACTTAATTATAAATTCCCTATAATTGTATAATTAAATATCATTTTTTTAATATGACTTTGTAGGAAACTCAAAGAGCTATGAATTAGGGTCTAATTGGATTGAATCTGACTTGATTTAGAGGTCAAACAGAGGAGATCAAGATGAATTAATATGAACCGTTGATCCTGATCTAGAGAGATCTTGTTCCTTCATTCAAATCTAAGCCATCCAGCCCTCCATCCAGATGTAAAGCTATGTGGACTATCAGATCTAAAGAGCAATCAACCTTAATTTAATCTCAAGATTAATGGCTCAGATGTAGATCCCCTTCATCACTTTAATCAAATGGCCAGGATTTCATCAAATCAGATGGCCCAGATTAAAGGAGGAGAAAAACTCTTTCCTTTACTCCTCTCACGGATGAACATAGAAGACCACGCTTCTTCTTCCTTGCATTTTTTGCTAGGGCACAAACACAGCACCTCTCTCACCTTCTTCTTCTTTCTTTCTCCTCATCTCCAGCCGACGGCTTCTCCTCTTTTCTTCACTACCACTAGCCGGCCATCCATAGTCCATTCCTCTGCTCAGTTCCAAGTGGCAGTGACAGCATGCATCTCTTGGCAGTGGTTGCAAGCTGTTGATACCCCAAGGTAGTTTTGATGTGATCAAACAAATTAAATTAGGTCTAGTTGTGTTTAATCCTGTGTCTAAGTGTGCAGGAACTTTGGAGCACAAGAAGTCAAGCAAAAGATGTAGCTAACGAGAAGAATGGCACGGGAGAGAGCTAACGGGCTTAGTGCGTCTGAGGGACGAGGTACTACGGAAAAGTACACCGGCGGATGAGAAGGGAAAGTGCGGTGTTTCTGAGGGACGAGAAGCCAAAGCAGAAGATTGCTCGAAGAGAAAAAGATGCAGCTAGCGAGAAGGTCGGCACGGGAGAAAGCCGACGGGCTCGATGCGTCCGAGGGACGAAGAGCTGCGGAAGAGTACACTAGTGGATGAGAAAGAAGCACGCGACGATTGGGAGGGATGAGAAGTCGGAGTGAAAGTTTGCTCGAGGAGAAGGCCAAAAGTTGGGTTCGGGTGAGCCCTATTCCGAATGAACGAAATCGCCCAAGCGAGCGGAGCTAGAGCGGAAGACTCAGACCGAGACGAGCGGATCCGAAGAAGGAGGCCCAGACCAAAAGTCAACAAAAGGTTGACTTTTGGGGCTAAGGGGGCCCGGAGCCAGTCTGGGGCGCCCAGAACCCTTCCGGGTGCCCGAAACCCAATTCTTAGCCAATTCGACGTGGCGTTTGAACTTTGCATCAGGGATAAAGTTTTATTCCATTCCAGGTACCTGGAACACTTCCAGGCACCCCGAGTAGGGTTATATAAGCAGCCCTACTCCCAGAAGCTAACAACAACTAGAAATACTCAAGCAACACTTGTAGATGCTTTTATTTTGTTTAGCTTCATTGTTTCTATGCTTTCATTGTTGTAAAGAGGCTTCTCCACCTGAAGGAGAAATTAGTACACTTTACTTCCTTGGATTAACAACCTTCCCGATTGTAACCAAGTAAATTCTTGGTGCCTCTTTCCTTTTAGTTTCTTTATTATACTTATGCAAGTGTTAGATTTATAAAGCTATAAATCTGAGAAAGGTTTTTGTTTGCTTAATTTCTGCAGGGGCTATTCACCCCCATCTAACCGGCCGCCAAGGGTTCTAACAAGTGGTATTAGAGAAAGGACGCTTCAGGAGGACTAACCGTCAATCGAAGCAAAAACAATGGCCGGAGCTAGCATCTACCCACCAGTATTCGAGGGGGAGTTTTCTTTTTGGAGACGTTGAATGGAGGTTTCTTTTAAACCTGATTTTAATATTTATATAACAATTGAGTATGGTTTTAATATGCCCAAAAAGTAAAGAAGGAGAAGAACTTGAGGAGCATCAATGGACTGAGGAGCAACGTAATGATTTTATGGAAAATGGTAAATCTAAGTCCCGCCTTCTGAGTGTTCTACCTGCCCAGGACCTCGATAGAGTCAGAAAATACAAAAGTGCAAAAGAACTTTGGGAAAAGTTCTTGAAGCTCTACAAAGAACCAATTGAAGCTTAATCCAACTCCTCGATGGACACCGAGCCATCGTCAGAAGAATCTGAGACCGAGGAAATTGTCGGGATAGCCCTGATAGCCGAACTCCTTCCTAAGGACACAGAAAGCTTATCGCAGATGAGCATCGATAAAGGAGGAGAGTTTTTAGAAGAAAGCAGCTCCATAGGGGAGCATCAAAAGTCTACAAGGTAAGTCAGGTATGGTCTCTACCTCCTGACCAATTGTTTAAATTTATAAAAATATTGTCGAAAGATTCTTACAAACTTAAAATAGAAAATAAAAAATTATTAACTGAAAATAATGAGTTACAAAGAACTTTAGCAATAGCTTGTTGATTAGAGGATTTCAACAAACTAAAAATAGAAAATAAAATGTTAAAGGAGCAAATACAAACCTTACAAATTTCTGCATGTTCACAAGTCTCTGCTTCAAATTTTAGAAATTATAATGGACTAAATTGGAAATTTAAATATCATAAGGGACAAATCAAAAAATTGTCAAGAAAATATGTACCTAAAGAATTTCTTGTTAATCCGGTAGGAAGGAATCTATTTTGGATTCCAAAATTATGCTTGAATTAATATTTTTTTTTTACAAAAATCCTCATGAGTTTTAACTTGTAAATCCTATTTTTTGAAAGAGGAATTCAATATTCATCTATAGAAAAATCTCAACATTTAAATTTTGATATTCAAAATTTTCAAGAGTTATCCCTGCTATCTAAGAAATTTTTCTAAAAAGTTTTTTGAGTTTTTTATCTAAATACAACTTTTTAAGAATTTTTAAATTATAAATCTTGAAAATATATTTTCTTTTGTCAAAATACATGCTCTATACATTTTTAAGAAAATATTTCAAGAATTCCAAAATTATTTTAAGGCTTTCAATTTCGATTTTTTTTCTCTTGGACTTGTGTCTAAAATTGACCAAAATTTTTAAAGTCATTTTAACCTTATAAATTCAGAATTTTGGTTGTTAAACGACTTAAAATTTTTTGAAAAGTTACCTTTAGATTTTTTTTGGTACTTCATTTTTTATGTGATCAAATGGGGAGAAGGGAAGATTAATTCTAAGGGAAGGTAGCATAATTTTTTCAATTTTTGCACTTTATTGCAAAATTTATTACTTTTACTTTATGTTGGTTTACCCTAACTTAACTTGGGTTGTTCACATCAAAAAGGGGGAGATGGTACTCCAAGGTAGTTTTAATGTGATCAAACAAGTTAAGTTAGGTCCTGTTGTGTTTAACCATGTGTCTAAGTGTGCAGGAACTTAGGAGCACAGGAAGTCGAGTAAAAGACGCAGCTAGTAAGAAGGACGGCACAGGAGAGAGTCGACGGGCTAAGTGCGTCTAAGGGACGAGGTACTACGGAAGAGTACACCAGCGGACAAGAAGGGAGCATGTGGTGTTTCCGAGGGACGAGAAGCCAAAGCAGAAGATTACTCGAGGAGCAAACGACGCAGCTAGTGAGAAGGTCGGCACGAGAGAGAGCCGACAGGCTCGGTACGTCTAAGGGATGAAGAGCTACTGGAGAGTATGCTAGCGGACGAGAATGAAGCATGTGATAATTCTGAGGGACGAGAAGCCAGAGCGAAAGCCTGCTTGAGAAGAAGACCAGAAGTTGGGTCCGGGTGAACCCTATTTCGGATGGCTGAAATGACCTAAGCGAGCGGAGCCAGAGCGGAAGACCCAAACCAAGGTGAGCTGATCCGAAGAAGGAGGCTAGGACCAAAAGTAAGCAAAAGGCTGACTTTTGGGGCTCGGGGTGCTCGGACCAGGTCGGGGCACCCGGAGCTAGTCCGGGGCGCCCAGAACTCAATTCTTAGTCAATTCGATGTAGCGTTTGAACATTGCATCAGGGATAAATTTTTATCCCATTCCAGGTGCTTGGAACACTTCCAGGAACCCCAAACAGAGCTATATAAGTAGCCCTGCTCCCAGAACCTAACAACAACTAGAAATACTCAAGCAACACTTGTAGACGCTTTCATTTATTTTTAGCTTCATCGTTTCTATGCTTTCATTGCTATAAAGAGACATCTATGCCTGAAGGAGAAATTAGTGCGCTTTACTTCCTTGGATTAACAACCTCCCTGGTTGTAACCAAGTAAATTCTCGGTGCCTCTTTCCTTTTAGTTTCTTTATTATACTTATGCAAGTGTTAAATTTATAAAGTTATAAATCCGAGAAAGGTTTTTGTTTACTTGATTTGTGCAGGAGCTATTCACCCCCCTCTAGCCGGCCGCCAAGGGTCCTAACACAAGCTATAGTGATGATTGACTCAGTCAAGCTCAACTCCCCGACGGGGTTCTCCGGTGTTTACCTTCTTTCCTCGAACCCTAGAGGCTGACCATAGTGGGTCGCAAAAGCTAGGTCTTCATGGTTCGATGGTGTCAGCGAGCTCCAACCAACTTCACCTTGTTGGAGGGGTTCTCCTGTGTGATCGCCATTATCTAGCTTCCTTCTGGCAGCTCCACCATTTGGGGTTCAGGCGGCAGAGCAAGGAGGCAGCGATGGCAGTCCATCTCCATCTCTATTTAACTTCCAGCAGAGGGGTTCTTCGTTGGAGTATTCATATCATCTTCATCATTATCGAAGCAAGCAGCAATCCGGCAGGTTGTTACTACTCACCAGAGTTAGGGGTTCTTTCTTTGAGCCTTGGTGTGACGACGAGGGTAGTCTTTGGTATTGGAAGTGGATGTGTGGATTGTGGTTGGGATACTTAGTTTCTTTCATATTTATTGTTGATATTTTCTAATTTTGATTAAATGTTTGTATTGAACTTGATTTTCCATGTTTGAATTGCACTAATCTTGCTTTATTTGTTTCATGCATGTCACATATCCGGTGAAATGTCTCTTTAAATAGTTAGGTTTAATTTGATGCATTTTAATTTGTTTAATTCTTGTTTTGCCTTGTTCTTTCAATTTCGTTAAGTTCTAGTTTTGATTGAATACAATTATGATAGATTAGTTTAGGTTTTGTTACATGTTTTAGGTTTCGTTACATGCTAATTTTGTTAATGCTTTACTTCATGTTGCCCTTTTAATTTCTACAATTGTAGTTAGGTTAGACTTAGTTTTCATTACTTGCATTGTCTTTTATTTACTAGAGTAGATTTCATTTAATGTTTTGTTATTTCATTCCTTATTTTAATTGTGTTGATAGTGAAACCCATAGCGTAGAGTGACAATATGTTGTGAATTAATTGTTGGCACTTAGTTATATTTCATTCCAACATTAGATTAGTTTCCTACTTTGATTTTCATTTGTTAGATTTATAATCAAAACCCAAACCCCTATTTCCATATTAAAAACCTCTAAAAATATGAATAACATACAATCTTAGATTACTATCCTATCATTGCATTCGTTGGGAGACGACCTGAGTCATTTTTATATTGCATTAGTGTAGTTAGAGGGATTTAGTATTTAAATTCTTTTGATATTATTCCACAATAAAAAAATGACTTTATCAAATTAGCGTTGATGTTGGGGATGATGTAGCGGTGTCTGGTGATCTTAGGATTATTTTTTATTTTCTCTCTTATTTCTATTTCCTTGGTTGTTGTAAAAAAAATTTAAAATATTGTTAAGGACTTTATTATTCTTGTGTCTTTTGATTGTATTTGTATGAGTGTTTCAGGTAAGACCAGGAAATCTCCTATGAGTTATTAGCAGTTCCAAAATTTCAATGTGATCAGGACCTCAGATTTGATGAGTAACATGGAAAACAACACTGGAAAGACTCAAATAGTTTTGGGCACTAGACTTGTTAGTTGATTCATTCTGCATTTATTATTCTGATTTGGATGTAGACTTTGAGTTATGGACTATTGTACATTTATTACCGAAGTTTCATGGACTATCTGGTGAAGATCCCAATAGACATCTACAAGAATTGGATATAGTTTGCTCTACATAGAACCCACTTGGTGTATCAGGAGATGATGTTAGACTTAGAGCATTTCCATTCTCATTACGGATTCAGTAAAAGATTGGTTGTATTGTCTCCCACCCAACTCTATTTCCAACTGGTTCGAGATGAAGAAATTATTTTCGGCAGGGTTCTTTCGTGCTTCTAGGATCACAACTATTTTGAGAAGTATTTGTGGAATCCAACAATTCACAAGAGAACCATTTCAAGAATATTATAAGAGATTTAAAGGACTTATTGCTAGTTGCCCTCAACACTAGATTAGCAATCAACTATTGATTATATACTTCTATGAGGGATTGCTTCCTATGGACAGGAGTATGGTTGATGCAGCTAGTGGAGGGACTCTAGTTAACAAGACATCTACTCAAGCCAGAGAACTTATTGAGATTATGACTGTAAATTATCAATAGTTTGGGACTAGACCAATAATTGCTAAAGATGTTCATTCCTTTGCTAGTGTATTTCCAACCAGGATCTAGTATCAACAACCTGATCCTCAGTATTATCAGACCCATCAGCAGGTAAGATTCGGGTGTGAGAACACACAACAAGGGACTTCTAAGTGACCCCAGTATTGTCAGCCTTATTTTTAGTACCATTAGCCTGAGCAGTATGTTAGGGAGTAGTCATAACAATTTTGGCAACATCAAGAAACACGTTATAGCCAAGAACACATTCATCGACATAGTTACAATTGCTATCAGATGGGCCTACTACATCAATTCCTGAGGAGATGGATTGCAGAGTTTGTGATATTTCTGACTTTAATTCTACTATTTTGCATAACTCTTCTAGTTTTTTGTAGCATGATGTTGTAGTTAATCCTGATAATATTCTTGTTGATGATATTGTTGTTCCAGATAGTCTTGATGTTGCAGGTGTTGTTGATGACAATGGAAGTGTAGGGGAGATCCAAGAATCATTTTCTTTGACTATTCTACCACCAGTTGAGCCTATTATTCTACTTTTTGACTATGGAAGTGTAGGGATGACCCTAGAATACCTTTACCTGATCAAGATAATGCCACATTACTATTCTAGAGCCTCCAGGAACCTATCAGGATGGTAAGGTCAATATTTCTTTAGAATCTTTAGAAAATTTCATGGAGGTAATTCATTTTGATTATATTAAATGTGACACATCTTTTGATTCATATTCTATTGATATTGATATTGTTTCTAGTCCATCTTATACATCATGTGTGCAGGAATTACATCTTCTTTTTAGTGCACAAAATTTCTACATACATTTTATTTGTGATCAATAACGTAAGGATGCATTCTACCAATTGAAGAAAGACCTAACACTGTATGTAATAATAAAGCTTCTGGAGTGGATACTCTAACTGAACCGTCTTTGGCCACCAGAGCAAATTTTTAAGGAGTCGATGGTGAAGCGAGCAAGTCTCACTTCACCTATAATCATTCCACTTCTAGATTGGCTTCTAGAACTGAATCAACTCTGACCACCAGATGTTCAGAGGAGTATGTTCCATCTCACCTTCTCTTTTTCTTTTTGCTTGAATATATTTCTTTGTTTTATTTGCTTCTTTTTAGTAGTTTATTTTTAATTTATCTTGTCAGTTTTCATAATAAATTTCCTATGCACTCTTTTTAACATCTTAGAAATTATAAAAGGTAGTTAAATTTTGACCTAGTGATAATAAATTTATTATCATGATTGGATTCTTGGACTGCATGTGGTTATAACTTGGTAATGGATTTCATGTTAGTATATTGAGATGATAATTTTGACCTAGTGAGGATATTTGTAAGCCTATTATTTCCATTGATGTGTGATACATTTGTGGTTAATGTTACTCTAGAACTTTCTTAATTCTTTCGAGACTACATTATCATAGGATTGCATGATTTTTATGAAGGCTATCTCACTTGCTTTTCTTCATTCTTTTGGTTATCACATGTTTCTTGAATAAAATTCATATCATCCATCATATCATTTGTTTCTCTCTTCCATTTATTTTCCTTTATTTATCTTTTGGATGTGGATATTTTGGATGTTGCATGATGAGTGTTTTGCCCTAGACAGCTAAAAGTTTAAGTGTGGGGGAGAGAAATAACTTAGTAGAATTTAGGAGAGATATAGGTAAATCATGCTTGATCATCATAGGTAAACCATGCTATTATTATATTATTTTAGCTATTGATGATGATGTATAGGAAAAATGCACAACATGGTAAAAGAATTAAACAAAAAACAAAAAAAATAGAAACAGAATTGAAAAAAGGGGAAAAAAAGAAATGAAAAAAAACAAAGGATACAGAAATTGAAAAACAAAGAAAAAAAACAAAACAAAACAAAACAAAAAGAAAAGAAAAAAATAGAAAAAGGAAAATGTTTTGACATGTGCTATTTTATATTTGGGATAGAATTTTTTATGAGTGACAATTGTCATTATAGCGATATTAAAATATTGTTGTATATCATGAGTGGATTTTTATTAAAAACCTATAGTAGAGGTTGTTCACATTTTATTGAGTTGTGAAAATCTAGTTTGGAAATTTGGATGAAATATCTTTTGGACATTGTTTTCTTGTACTCATTTATGTAGCATTTCATTATATCTATGTCTTCCACATTACCTTGATTTATCTTCCTCTTTCCTTTTCTTATACTATCATTTGATTTGATTCATGTTTCTTTTATCACATAATTAATGACTTCATTATTTTATTGTGCACTCTTATGTAATATAGTGGTGGAGATTAGAAGCAAAGCAAGCATATGGTAGTGCATGAACCATTAGTAGTTTGAGTGAGCTCCATTATTGCATGTATATGAGAGGAGAGCCACTATTACTTACCTTGTGAGGTTATTTTGTTATCAGTCTCAATTTATCTAATATGTATTGAAATTATCATGTTTGTTAATTAGTGTATGAATTGAATCCAAGATTGCTTGGGCCATTTGTATTTGACAATCCTAGGTAACTTTCTTTTACTATTTTCTAATCATAATTGAGAATTACTAGGGGAATGCATCTTAGTTATTTTCTTGTTTTGTTCACTTGCTTGGCACAAGCAAGAATAGGGGGGGAGTTGATAACGAGTATTTTGATACATTATTTCGACTCTTTTACTTAGCATGTTTTACCTTCTCATATGCTTAATTTCACATTGATATTATGTTTTACGAGTAGGAACCTATTTTGGACTTAATTATAAAATATGATTTTGTAGGAAACGCAAAGAGCCATGAATTATGGTCTGAACAGATTGAATTTGACTTGATTTGGAGGTCAAACGGAGGAGATCAAGCTGAATCAATATGAACAGTTGATCCTGATCTAAAGAGATCTTATTTCTTCATTCAAATCTAAGTCATCTAGCCCTCCATCCAAATCTGAAGCTATGTGGACCATCAGATCTAAAGAGGAAATCAACATCAATTTAATCTCAAGATTAACGGCTCAGATGTAGATCCCCTTCATCATTTTAATCAAATGGCCAAGATTTCATCAAATTGGATGACCCAAATTAAAGGAGGAGAAAAACCCTTTCTTTACTCCTCTCACGGACGAACATAGAAGACCACGCTTCTTCTTCCTCGCATTTTTTGTCAGGGCATGAACACAGCACCTCCCTCACCTTCTTCTTCTTCTTCTTCTTCTTCTTCTTCTTCTTCCTTTCACCTCATCTCTATTGGGTGACTTCTCCACTTTTCTTCACTATTTCCAGTCGGCCATCCACAATCCATTCCTCTATTCAGTTCCAAGCAACGATGACAGCAACCATCTCTTAGCGGCGGCAGCAAGCGACAGTGATGATTCCCTCGGTCAAGCTCAATTCACTAACGGGGTTCTCTGGTGTTTACCTTCTTTCCTCAAACTCCATAGCGGGTTGCAAAAGCTAGGTCTTCAAGGTTTGATGGTGGCAGCAAGCTCCGACCAACTTTACCTCACCGAAGGGGTTCTCCGGTGTGATCTCCACCATCCAGCTTCCTTCCAACAGCTTCACTATTTGGGGTTCAGGCGGCAGAGCAAGGAGGCAGCAGTGGCAGTCCATCTCCATCTCCAGTCAACTTCTAGCGGAGGGCTTCTTCATTAGAGGATTCATATCATCCTAATCGTTGTCGAAGCAAGCAGCAATCCGGTAGTGTGCTACTACTCACTAGAGTTAGGAGTTCTTTCTCTGGGCCTTTGTGTGATAACGATGGCAGTCTTTGGTATTGAAAGTGGATGTGTGGATTGTGGTTGGGATACTTAGTTTCTTTCATGTTTATTGTTGATGTTTGCTAATTTTTATTAAATGTTTGTATTGAACTTGATTTTCCATGTTTGAATTGCACTAATCTTGCTTCATTTGTTTCATGCATGTCACATGTTCGGTGAAATATCTATTTAAATAGTTTGATTCAATTTGATGCATTTTAGTTTGTTTAATTCTTGTTTTTCCCTTTTCTTTCAATTTTGTTAGGTTCTAGTTTTGATTAAATGCAATTAGGATAGGTTAGTTTAGGTTTTGTTACATGCTTTAGGTTTCGTTAATGCTTTACTTCATGTTGCCCTTTTAGTTTATGCAATTGTAGTTAAGTTAGACTTAATTTTCATTACTTGCATGTCTTTCATTTACTAGAGTAAATTTTATTTAATGTTTTGCTATTTCATTCCTTAGTTTAATTATGTTGATGGTGAAACCAATAGCGTAGAGTGACAATGCATTGTGGATTAATTATTGACACTTAGTTAGATTTTATTCCAGTATTAGATTAGTTTCCTACTTGCTTTACTTTTTATTTGTTAAATTTAGAATCAAAACTCAAACCCCTATTTTCATATTAAAAACTCCTAAAAATATGAATAACATATAATTCTATATTACTATATATTATCGTTGCATTTGTTGGGAGACACCCTGAGTCATTTCTATACTGTATTAGTGTAGTTAAAGGGGTTCAGTATTTAAATTCTTTTGATATCATTTCAAGACAAGAAAATGACTTTATCATGTACTCTTTCATATCTCTTCGTTTCTTAGATGCACTAAATCCATCGGCTCACTTTCTGTGTCATCCTTCTTGCTCGTTACGTCTTTTACTCTACTTCTTATGTTCTTAAGTCCCTACACATTCAGATACAAGGCATTAAAAATATAGGACATAACTTAATTTATTTGGTCACATTAAAATTATTCTGAGGTGCTTACAGATATATCAAACTTTTTAATTTTATTAAGCTTTTGTATTTTTTTGCTAACTGAAATTATTAGTAACAGAACTTGGAAATGCTTGGATGATTGAAGAGAGGTAGAAGTATGAACTTTTTATTTTCATCAATTTTTGTAGTTTTCTGGTAGCTGAACTGTTTTTCTTTGTGGGTAAATGTATGTTTTGGCAAATGTATGTTTTTGGAAAATTGTTGCTATTGAAAGATTGTTAGGAAATGTACGTTATTAGTAAATTGCTGCTGCTGAAAGATTGTTGGTAGTTGAACTATTTTTTTTTGAACTGGGAAATATAATGAAAGATTGAATATGGAAGATTGAAGTGAAATGAGAGTATGAACTTTTTTATTTTTATTTGTTTGTTTTTCTGAACTGTGAAATTTAATGTTAGCTAAACTTTTAACTAGCTAAACTTGGATGTTGGGTGTTGTATCTTGTATGTTTCTAAACATATAAGCTAGTGATATTCTATTTTGTTATAAATTATTGAGCTATCATTTTATTTATTGCCCTTCGTTTTTATTAGATCTAGATTTTATTTTATTTTTTCCAAATTGTTTGAATTGAAAATGAGTTTTATATTAAATTTTAATTATGTTTTTATATTATTGATGTGTGCGTATATATATATATCGTGAATCTAAATATTAATATTTTCATAATATTCAACTTGATTGGATTGGTTTGCACATCACAAGTTAAGAGTTGGTTCAATTCCTCAAGCCATCAATGGTTCAAACCTTTAATCCAGTTCAATTTGATTAGGTTCAATTTAATTGGGTGGTTCACCCTCCCTCCCGATCCGGTTCACTAAAGAGGAAAGGAATGCAGCAATCTCAGGCATCCTTCTTCCAACATAACAAATCAAGATCTCATCCCACTGACTTCCTCAAGCATCTCACCTAAAACCTTCCTTCTCTATCAATGCCTCCTCCATCCAAATCTCACACAGCAAGCCACCATCGGAGCTCCATCTTCCTCATGCCACCATCGGGGTAAGGGGATTCCCTTCTCTATCCATCCACATCCATCCGTCGGAGCTGCCATCAACCACCCACAAGCTATCTTTCACAAAGCTTCAGGGTTTTCTAACACCGGAAAGAAGCCAGAGATCTCAACTTCCATCCAAGCACGCCTCCATTCCATCTGAGGAAATGGGTTTCCCTTCCTAATCAGAGGCTACCATCCACATCCAACCGTCGACAGCTCCTTATTCTTCTATCCATTCACAGCTTCACCTACAACCCCTATCTAAAGCAACTTGTCCAAAGCTCCCTCATCCGGATCCAAACAAGAATGCTTCATCCATCCACAGCCCACAACATCTCCACCACATTTGTAAACTCCCTTCGATGTGTTAGTCTTCATGGTTAATTATCTCTAAGAATTTTTGATGTTGGTTATTGATCCTGGCTGAGAATAGAAACGTTTAACTCACCGGTAATGCACTGCTTTTAGTGGCTGCTAGGAGGGTGATGGGGAGGCTGTGAGGAAGAATACTTAAAGAAAGTGGGTTAGAGTGACGGCGAGGGACTTCTCCGATGAGGTCACTCCGACACTCAAGTAAGCTCTCGATGAAGAAGGGTCATCATTGCCCATTTATTTCCACCACTTTTGCCATGATGCCAACATTCATAACAGTTCGTCTGAGGATCATCGGGAATCGATGGCATCTCAAAGCTAGGGATCAGGTGTATCTGGGAGTCAGGCGAAGTCGGGAGTCGATAGTTGGGCATAGCCAGGAGTCGAAAGTCAAAAGTTAGCTGTAGTTGGGAGTCGAAAGTCAAAAGTTAGCCATAGCTGGGAGTCGAGAGTCGAGCATAGTCGAGAGTCAGGAGTCAAAAGTAGGGTGTAGCCGGGAGTTGAGAGTCTGGCGTTGTCAGGAGTTGGGTGTAGCCGGGAGTTGGGAGTCAAGCATAGTCGAGAGTCGGGCCTTGCTAACCCTGGCTCCCATCCTAGCTCAATTATTGACCTTCTTGGCCACGTGACCTTTGGGGAATACTCCTATATTATTAATCCTCTCTTTAAGTCTAGTCGAAGGAGGTGTGATCTCGACCAACTGGATTACAGCATTATGTGACCAACTCTTGGTTTGGTTTGTTGTACACGTGGACAAAAAAATAAAAATTATGACCGATCTTTAATGAGATCCTCACTTTAATTATCAACACGTCTTTTAAATGCTAGACACACCTTGTCAGCCTCGACCTTCCAATCCTAGAGAATACCTTTATCTCCGAGGTTATATCAAATTAATGTAATGTGACCTTTGGCAAAGAAGAACAACCGCCTATCTCCAGCATAATGTTTATTCCATCCTCGTAATGCGAGCTTGATAGGACAACTAATAGTATTTCTCCACTTCTTAATTGATCTCATCCCAAGGGTTCCGATTAATCGCTATCTTATATAAATATGGTGGAAGGGCCCTCATCATTTTATACAATCATGTTTTTGTGTCCGCTAACCTTAGTCTTCACTTCTGCTTCAAGTTCCTTGAAATTTTATATTGGAGTAAGTTCTTAGCTTCTTCCGCTGCTTGCACATTCACCGGTCTATCTTTGGTTCTTTACTATCATTTTAGCATCGATCTGTGATGGCAACAAGGTCTTCCTTCTCCTGTATTCCTTGCTATCGATCCATAGAGTATAGTTTTAGTAACGTTTCCTTATCTCACCAAAGGACCATATACAGGATTCCAGATAACCATGCCCTAATACTCCCTAATGGTAATGATCATCTTAATCGTCCACCTCCGGGATATGTCACTTTCTTCCACAATCACATGATAAGCAGACAATGTTTTCCCATTCATCTTTTTTTCTCTGAAATATCATAATATTTCCGCATTCCTTTGTCCTAATTGGGGCCTAACTCCTTCTGTATCTTTACCAGAATAGTTATTTTGTGCCATCCTTTGAGTGCTCATCTTTTCTATTATTTCTTTTACCCTGAGAAGATGGAAGATGGGGTGATATGGGTTATATCAAATGGGCCCAGGAGATGATGCGTTAGTCAAAGTCAAGATAAAGGAATATTCTACACTTGGCTCTGTTGACCGTTCAAATGCAAGGATCTCGGGACCTGTACATATGACCCTAAGGTAGGACGTTTGTGTAATGTTAATCAGTTGTAATCCTGGTCGGAGGTAAGGACTATCGGATTATTATGGTAATAATTAACGAAATAATACACTCCAAGTGATAAATGGATGGACAGGTTTAAAGGAGTCTAGTCGGAACAAAGTCCGATCAGGCCCAAAAGCACTTGGATTCATAAAGCTCTCAGTAGAAGACTGGTCGGGCAAGGGCCAGTTGAACATGAGACTCTCTATATGTGCATGTCTGGACAAAGTTCAGCTGGGCCCAAAAGCACTTGGCTTCATGAGGCTCTAAGTAGAAGACTGGTCGAGCAAGGGCCAGTCAAACATGAAACTCTCTATATGTGCTCGCCTGGACAAAGTTCAGTCGGGCCCAAAAGCACTTGGCTTCATAAAGCTCTCAGTAGAAGACTGGTCGAGCAAGGGCCAGTCGAACATAAGACTCTCTATATGTGCCCGCCTGGACAAGGTCTAACCGGGTCCAAAAGCACTTGACTTCATAAAGCTCTCAGTAGAAGACTGGCCGGGCAAGGACCGGTCGAACATGAGACTCTCTGTATGTGCCCGCCCGAACATACTAGGAGGAATTAAGGACCCTTATCGTCAGGAGATTCTACATAATCAATTGACTGGATAAAGGTTGACCGAATATAAATTACTCCATGTTATACATGATTTACCACATGATTTCCTGAATGAATCTTTGACATACCCTGGACGTTATATTAGTTTTTGAATAGATCTTTGTAGTGTAATAGAATAGATGGACACAAGGGCAAGTAATATAGCTGTCCTAATGGATCGACTGAGATACATGCAGCAAAAGATATTCTAAGCATGCGATCATCTTAAGGATCGTCCTAAATATGTTCAACAGAATACATTCTGATCAAGTGAATGGCTTGATGACTGATCGAGATATATCTAACGGATAAGCAGTCAACAATATTCTAACAGCCTAGTAAAATTATCGGGGAATATTTCTTTGGAACCTTCTTCGAAAGCTATTCTATTTCCCATTGATGAATTACTTATAACGGCTTTCTCCTCTAATGATATCAAAAAAGGTTTAAGTTACAAACGACAAAAGAGGTACATCTGGGGTAGATGAAAGACTCCTCGAAGAATTATTTACACGATGCCCAGGTTGTACTTTTTCTATCTTCTAACAAACTCTAACGGACCGAGGATCATCTCACGATCGTGGAGGTTATGTGAGGTGGTATAAAAAGGGGGATCTTCTTCGCCTGCAAGGTACGCAAACATCTGCATTTGAGCCCTACTTTCACAAAAGCATTTCCCCTACTGTTCTTCTTCCAGCTTCTTGAGAAGAGACTGAATTAAATGTTGGAGAGCCTAGCCAGGGATCCCCGCCCCGGTCTTAGGTCACTGATGTTTTATTAGATCATCTAATTATGCGGAGGATCATTGCGGAGTTTCTTTAGATCTCAAAAAGTCTTCTATTCGTCAACAAATCATCGACTAGAGCTAGCACGCCATCTCCCTAACCTTCAGACAGGATCAAATTTGGCGTCGTCTGTAGAAATCTTCGCCAAAATCTAAATCTACGAGATGGAGGAGGCTGGAAAACTCAACATCGTCACCTTAACACAAGAAGATCTGGAGTTGCTCACCAACACTAGAGCACAAAAACTACTTCAACAACAATAACAATCTAACACTTTTGGTAGTTGCCACCACCAATCTGGTAGCATCAACAACAGTCCATCAAAGTGAAGAGGAGTTCAAGAGGAAGACCCTGTTCACTTGATTCCAGCACCCCTCTTGCCAACTTGTCACCCTCGAGCACTTTTTTGTACACCATTTAAATAGTTGGGCCAAGGAAGAGCACTCCAGGAATCTTCTGGAGAAACACCTATGCAGGATAAGTGCAAGTGAAAGGTCATAGCAAGCGATAGTTCCTTGGAGCGGATCATCACCCCATTCTCTCAATGGGTGTTCAACAATCCATTGCCAAAACATTATTAGAATCTAAATATAGGAGAGTATTCAGGGATAACTGACCCAAAAGACCATCTCCTCAAGTTTGAGAATGCTGCCTCCTTCAACAATTTACGGACGACGTTAAGTGTCGAATGTATCTCACTACATTCGGTGGATCAACCCAACAATGGTTCAAACGGCTGCCAGATATTCGCTATTTCAAGGACTTCCTCAAAGTATTTCTTTACCACTTCTCCATCAACAGGCGATATCACAAAATCCCTTGGAGCATTTTCTCCATTAAACAGGGGCCCAAAGAAACCATTCGAGCATATATCAAGAGGTTTAATCAGGTGGCTATAGATATTCCCACGGCTACTACAGAGATTTTAGTGAGTGCCTTTTCTCAGGGACTCGCTTATAATGATTTCTTTCAAGATCTAATTAGAAAACCTCCAGCCAATTTTGATCTGTTGATTGAGCGGACAACTGAATTTATCAATGTTGAAGAAACCTAGGCTACCCGAAAGAAGGAGGGTACTACACCCGCTCTTGCTCTAGCCACCGAGCGCCCAGCGTTACCTACCCCTCCACCCAAAGGACCTCGAATAGGTCCTCAATATCATCATCAAGAATCGAGGTCGCAAGCTATACAACATGTGGAGGTTCCTCAGGAAGTTCCATAAAAGTGGTGCACGTATCATCAGGCAACCACTCACAATATGGAAGATTGTTATACTCTGCGGAATCGAAAAAATGATAACCCTAGATATTGTCGGCATTCACTAGCCCCAAACTGACGACATGTACAAAATAGCCCACTCAAGATTGAGTATCGGGCGACCAAGCCAAAGCAGGGAAACCTACATCTCCAGGCCGAGCAGGCCCAAGCATCCGCTCGAGTGCATCAAGAACAACCCTCCGCTCGGCATGAAGAAAACTACAGTAATGCCTCTCGAGGTAATATCAACATGATAGCTGGAGGGTCAAGGAATCTTCCATTTACTTATATGTATACCACTTTTATCATTTATAGGTTATGTCGTTGCTGAGGCCGTTGAAGGAATATGTTGTTATAAGTGGTCGGCTGATGAGAGACACAATAATTCTTGAAGAAGGTTCTAGCAGAATATTCTTTGATATATGGTTGTTATTCTGACAGATTATTAGGATTTTCTACTCATGTTATCGACTAAGTATATCCCGGCCGACCTATAAGACCAACCGTCTTTGTGTCTGTCCTCGTATTAAGCTGCTTTGTTATATATTGAATGCTATTAAAAATCCGTTCGGAGAATAATATGATGCATTGGGCGTATTGGAAATCCGTTCAAGAATCCATATGATAAACTGTGTATGTTGGAAATCCGTTTGGGGGAGTCAATATGAAGTTAAGTGCCTTAAGCCCGGCCGACCTTTTATTTAGCCGGGCATGCATAGAGAGATTTATGAGCATCAGGGATGTAACGACCACCCTTCTTACTACTACTACTACCTAAGAGTGACCATTACTTAACTACTAACTCTACTTAACCGGTATGATTAAAATCACAAGGAAACCCTACCGAAAAATTTCGACAGAGTCTCACCTGTACCGGTAACCTTAAACTGACATACATACATAATATACATCAGCCACAGGCGGCTGGAATATATATCAATCACTCACGCAGTTAAATAAATGACAAACATCAAAATAATTACTTATTAAACAGAACTCATCTCCATGCAATCTAAACAAAAATAATCTCAAATGACATGAATATAAAATACAACCTCAAATGTTTATTAATGACTAAAATGCGGAAAACTTAATAACGTCCCAAGTCTCTTCCATAGTCCTGGCATCACACATTCATCCGCACCTCCTTGTCGCCTTCCTTTGCTAAAACTTTTCTTTTCCTGTATCTGCAGTAAGAGGAAATGCAATCTATAAGCAAAATGCTTAGTAAGCGCTATCTAACTCACAAAAACTCGATATGCATGTGAATATACTGAAAACTAAAACTGAATGCTCAAAAGGAAACCTACTCATGCTCATCTACTAGTAAATAAACAAACATACTGAAGTGCTAAACATATAAAGCTACTCATGCTCTTCTAATAGCAACGAACAGTAAGCTAATCTAACTAACATGCTAGCATAAAAGGAAACTAAACTTGTTGATTTTAGAACAAAGTGAAACTTAATTCATTTGTTCTAAACTTATTCTTTTATACTTTTATACTTATGTGAAACTTATTTTGTTTGTTCAAAAACTCATACTTATAATACTTCAAAATAATAATCAACTTCTTTTTGGGCCCGGCAACTGTACTTGCTATGCGCGCATCCCTAACTAGACCCGAGATAGCTGGTCCCGAATCTAGTAGGGTTTACTAGGTTATCTAAACATAGGGACCGACTATGGGAGCCCAGCCCAAGGACTACTGAGAGTCCTGCATACTAGGTTATCTAAACCTAGGGACGACTATGGGAGCCCAACCCAAGGACATCTGAGAGTCCAGTACAGTGCCACTGATAAAGGTAAAATACTTGTTATCTTTTAATACTTCTAATATATATTGCCTTGGCATTTTAATAAGCACCTTGTGTGCCAAAATCCCTAAAGTCTTGACTTTGGGATCTACTTAAGGCCTTGGCCTTTTTCTTTCTTTCCTTTATCTTTCTTATACTTTTCTTTATCTTTTTTATACTTTTCTTATAAAAGAATGTCTCTTACAAAACTGAAATGTTTAAACAAATTCTAACACTGAAATGCTTAAACAAAAATCTGTATACAAAGCATAACATAAATCTGCATGCAAAGCTTAACAAAAATCTGCATATTAAGCTTATCTAAAATTTGCATACTAAGCTTAACAAAATCTGCATACTAAGCTTATCTAAAATCTGCATACTAAGCTTATCAAAATCTACATACTAAGCTTATCTAAAATCTGCATACTAAGCTTATCTAAAATCTGCAAGCAATACTTATGAAAGTTTGCATATCATACAAGCTTAAACTAAATCTAAAACTTGTTGGAATTAAAACCTTAAATCTTGCTACAACAGAGATAAAGAAAGAGAGCAAAGAATGCATACTACTCAATAATCTCTAGCTATTCCAATGCTAAACCAACAAAACTGAATCTGTTTAAGGTCACAAGCAACCTAAAAGCATAAAACTATCTCATACTAAAAAGAACTAAAAACAATTGAAACATTGCATACTATACTTATAAAAATCTGCTCATGTTATTCCAATAGCAAGGAATCTAAAAATCTGCACATGTTCAGCACACTAAAATGCTGCATATTAAGCTAACACAATTCTGCATACTAACTTAATTAGATTCTGCATTATAACTTAATAAAATATGCATGCCATACTAAACTGAAATGCCTAAAAATAACATGGTACAATGCTTAAAACCTCATGATCAAGAACTCCGAACACTTTAAACAGAAATTAAACATAATAAGAGCTTCTGTAACATTCATCTAGCATTCGTCTAGCATGGAAAACCATTCTTCTATTATTAAATCTATTAGTAATAGAAACCATTAGGGTAACAACATGAAGGAAAATACATGCTCAATACTCTATTCTTCATGCTCAATGCCACAGTAAGGGAAAGAAGGTATAACTGTTCTTCATGCTCAATACCACGGCAGGGAAAAACAAAACAAAAACTCCTTCCTAACTATTCTGCAAGAATTCACAAAAAGAAACACAAAGCTACATGCTCAATCTATACTAACCATCATCTTTTCTTCTTTGGGGTTCACGGCAGAAGGTTTCGAGACAACAAACTTTACAACATAACTTGAAGTCAAGAAGGAACAAAATCCAAAACTACTACTACATGCTTCAGAAATCTAACTCACGGCAGTAAGCATAAAACCAAAAATCTCTACAACCTAAAATCCGAAAGCCATGAAAACAAATCAAAACTTGGAACTACTCCTACTGCAGGTGAGTAGCAACTCACTTGACTTCTTGGTCTCACAACCGGAGGAGGAGAACTTCTAGGGTTTCGGCTGGCTCGAGTTCCCGACCCCTCTTGTGCCCACGGCTTCCCTTTGACGAGAGGGTCTTAAGGGGGTGAAGAACTCTCGGGACTTGCCCTTCGCCGGCCGCCGGAGAGGAGCTTAGCTCCGGCTTGTTTCTGCCCGAGCCCTGTTGTCGCGAGCGAGAGAAGAAGAAGAGGGTTTTTTTTTTTCGGTCACGGGCCAAATCAACATCCTCTTATTCCCCTTTTATAACCTAATACTTTTGTTACAGCTTAAGACTATTTCGCTTCCTTCTTATTACGAAATTCCCGTTGGATCACCTGGTCATCCACGTTTGATCAAATCAAACCGTCGCTGGTTTGATTCCCCCGCAGCGCCCTTTTTCATTTTAATTAATTTCAATTTCCTAACTACGGCTTAAGTACAATTTCGACCATTATTTGATTAAGTAACAATTGCTAGCCCAGTTGGTTAGTTAGATTTTGCTTGGGTCAGGGGTTGCCGGTTCGAGCCTCGGATTGGATATTTTTTTGTCACAACTTCTTTCTTTTGGTAAAAATACCAAACGACCTCCAAAAATTACATAAAAATATTCTATAAATTTCTAAAAATCTCTAGAATTTTTCTAAAGCATTTCTAGATTTTAATAAGATCTTTTGGGACTCTAAATCATGAAATTTGGGGTGTTACAAGGGAGGCCGACCTTTATTCTGACCATACCTATGGCTGGTTGATTGTGAGGTGGGTCAAATATTCCGGCCGACCTAAAAGGCCGATCATCTTTAAACCCGGTTGGCTATTAAATGTCCAAACACGCTATCTTTCAATTCAAAAGTAAAAGCACTAAATCCCTTATATTCGACCGGTTTAAGGGACAGTCGGCCTCTGCCAAATGACTTGTAATTCGGTCGGGCTGGATATGAAAGCCTTAGCGCTGGGCCAACAACGAAGTCAGGTGGGGAATACTCTTTTCCCTTAACTTTAATTATCATATCACCCTAATTTTAATCATCACATTATCTTGGCCTTGACCGTCAAACCATCTTCTAAGTTCACTCATTACAATAGACATCATATGTAAGTGGAAAATGGTGCCTATACATATATACGAGAGTTATCTGTCTACATTTAGCTCGAATAATTACATTTGATAGTCTTACTAATATTTATTTCAAAATTCTAAATGGTTGGCATTAAAATCTCTGTATTATATTATTAATTTTCTTCTAGATGACTTTATATGCCTGAGAGTAACTCTGCATATTTTATTTTTTATTTTTTTTCTTTTGAAAAATCAGATTGCTTGATATATCTAATTAATGTGTATTTAATATGCGTTTAATATTACCCTATATTTATTTGACAGTAAATGATCTATTAACAAATGTTTGCTGTAGACATTAATCTCTTTATTGCTTTTGTAAAGGGACAGCGGATACAGAAATTGAGTTACATGGTGCCCATTGATGATAGAGGCTCAAATAGGGGACAACTCAATACTCTATTAAAGTAATAATTAAAAGGTCCATTATTAAAGTTTTTATTAAAAAAACTTAATATCTTTAATTCCACTATACTGGGGTACAAAAATTTCTTGATCCAACTCTAGTACAAAGATTAAATGACATATATTACATGAAGATAAAAAAACAAGAGAAATAAAAGGTAACTGGGTCATTGAATGATTCATGTTGTGTTTTTTACCTCAAGAAATTTATGATAGTCAGTTATAAATCTAGCATGAGTAAAATATATTTAAAACAACATAAACTTTTTTTTGCCTAATATGTATAACTTCTCGTTTTTTTTTGCAGATCAAATGACAAAACGTTATTATTCTTTCTGCAACAAATATTTGTACATTCTATTATCAGAATATTGTAGAATATAATTACCGCAACTGTTTTCAGACTATTTTTATTGGTTAATTTCAATATATTCTGTTTTTAATCCATAGTCCATAGTGAAGAAGTTTAATTTCTTCTTAATGAAATATTAAGTCATTTTGTATTGACCTATAAATTTTTGTTAATATTTTAATTTGTAGTATCAATCAAGAATCAGTATTATAATCAATCTTAGCATGATGAAGTAAGAAGTAAATGAAATAAATATGTCTACACCTATGTGTGCATAAGGGTCATGCAGGCTGTGACCCTTATAGTGTCCATTTTCATATAGTGTATAGAAGTAGAATATTCTGGTTCAGAAATATGAGTTATTTATTCATATGTCGTTGGTTTGACTCTATTAAAGGATGAAAGTGCATCCATGGTATAGTTTAGTTGAAATAAATCATAAGAGATTGTATAAAAGATATGAACTATTTGTATTATCACAACAAGCGATTCATGTATTCTATACTTCATATCCTAGTTTGAAACATGACAAAATTGAATGGTGGGCTATTTGTAAAATGAAATCATGGGAACAAATTGAGGAACATTGGGAAGATATTGTATATCAGCAAGAGAAAGTTACGAGTACATTTCAGATCGAGGAATATATTATTCCAACATTATGAGATCCCAATGGATTAGTAATAAATGTGGATGCAAGTAAAATTCATAAGAATGATGATGAAGAGGAGGAGGACAAGGACAACGAGGATGAGGATGAGGATGAGAATGACAATGAGGACTTTGATTTTTGACGATGGTTAAGTTTTGTTATTTTAATATGACAAAAATTATCATATTTTATTTTCATATATGATACTCTTTTTTTACAAGTAAATTTAGTTTTAATCTGCAAATTTTCCAAACTAATAACTCAATTAGTTGTTTATATACTGTCTTATTCTTAAATTTATATATTTTATCTGTTAATGTACTGTATTTTTTCTTATAGGTGATTAAAGGTAACATCTTGGTATTTTCTTTCGCGCATTTTTTTATTTATTAGTAAATATGATAAGTTTTTTAATGTTCTTCATTATGCATCAAATTTGCAATTTACTTTATCCTATATTTGAATTTTGAGAACATCTTTCAACGGAGTTCTCAGGGACAGTCGGATTCAGTACCTACCCTGTACCTACGCCACCTGATCAGGCAGGACTTTCTCATGCACCTTCGCCATCACCTTCTTATTCACTATCGCTAATACCATCACCAGTACCATGCATCTTCCTATTTTGGCCAGAAACTCAGCTGCTGAGTTTATAGACTCTCGAGAGTTTATAGTCCCACTTGGAGATTTGTAAATACTATAAAAAAAAAATTATTTTTTCAACTATCTTAATTATTTAACATTGTTTGTTTGTAATGATAGATTTGTAAATTCTGTACAGGTTATTCACGATATTAATAGAATAGTGAATAACTATTAGGGAGATGTTTCAATGACATATACAAAGCACTCCAACACCCACTAAAGAGCTATGATGGAATGAATTTAAGATATATCCCTTTCAGTTTATATATGAAATTAAAGTGAATATATAATTAATTATTTTTTTTCATTTCAACAAGCATTCAATTTGGACCATTGAAGGGATGGAAATATTTAAGAAAAATGTGACGATCACATCTACTACATAATATTAAGAATAGGGGAGAAAAACACTCTGCATCACCGATGAAAATTGAGCCAGAATCTCTAATGTTTGGGCAACTAAGGAGAGCAAACAAAGGACAACATAATAGAATGAATCAAGCTTATAATTCCGGAGACTCATCTACTATATATATATGAGAGGCTCTATTAATATCGATGATCATACACGTAGATTGATAATATTTTAATTCTCTCACTATTTTTTAATCTATTTAAAACTATTTTATTATTTCTAACCATATTTTTTTAGACCAAAGAAATGGGGAAGGAGTATGCATTCATAGATACTTTCATTCGTACATTTAAGAAAAAAGGCAAGACTTAGAGGTGAGATAGAACTAAAGCAATAAAGGTTTGGATGAATATTTATTTGATCTGAATTTATAAATTAGATTTTATTAGTTATGTACTTGTTATCTCTTAATATTATATGCATTTTAAAAATATAGGATAAATATGATGAGCTAGAGCTAGAACAAAGATACTTACAGGCCAGTGATGATACTAATGGATCTGAGCCATCTATTGGCAATAATATTAGGTTATGGCTGGAGGCAAGTGGGGGGGCCCTAAAGGGGGAAGGATATTGGGAATGAGTTCTTTGAGCAAAACCCATAAAGTTACTAGTACGTCTTATTCCACCCCACTAGCAGTAAGGGCTCAAATAAATAACTTGACTAAAGAGATTAGCCATTTGAAGGAGATAATATTGCAAAGGAATCAACAAATGGCCCAAATGGATCAACAAATATTGCAAAGGGATCATGAAATTAGCTAGTTGTGCTGACAACATGACTTCATAATGTGACATCTTTAGTTAAGTTCCGCTCCATTCCGATTTTGGTGATGGTGACGACGATGATAGTGATGATAGTTCTTCATGATTTTTTATGTTTGAATGTTATTTGTTATATAATTAGTATTTTTGAATATTAATTATTTGATTACCAATCTTTCATTTTTGATTAATATTGTTAATTTATTTCAAACAAGGTTGGTGATGACAAGCTAGTACAAATTGAAAATCTATGTCAGAGAAAATAAGTATTAAGTTTTATTTTAGTTTATAGGATTTTCTTTCTAGTTATAAATGATACCTTTTGTTTGTTTATTTTGATGCAAAAAAAAAATAATAATAGAAGGAGAAGAAAGTTTTTGTCAATTAAGAAGAAGATAATTTGGTGATGTTTATGTATCAAATATTTTCATTTGGATTGACTTGTTTAACTTTTTGGAGAATGTTAGATATTTTTCGATACCATGACTTGTATGGATTTGATATTTTTCTTTTGACTTCTTTGTATGATTTCAAATTTGATATGTTTCTTTTGACTTGTTTGTATGATTTCATTTTGACAAATTTTATTTTTAACTTGTATGATTGTAGATTTGGTTTGGAATATAAATAGAATGTGTATGTTGTGAATAAGATGTGATGTGTATTTTAAATAGGATGTATTGGATTAGGGATGTAACCGAGTCAAGCCGAGCTCAAGTCAGCCTAACCTCAGATCGGCTCAACACGATTTATATTGGCTCGGCCCGAGCTTGAGCTTGCTCAAGCCGGTAGAGTTGAGCTCAAGCTCGAATTTATATATATATATATATATATATATATATAAAAGAAAAATATATATTATTACAGCTGGCTCATTTGGCTCGACAAGCCACCGAGCTAGTAATAATTAGGTTGAGCTCAAATCGATTTCTAATCAAGCTTCCTCGAGCTCAGCTTGAGCTCGATCAAATTTGTACTCGGCTTGAGCTCCGTCAACTTCGAGCTCGAGTCGAGTTTTGATCAAGCCGCTCATGAGTAGCTTGGCTTATTTGCACCCCTATGTTGGATGTATATAAATAGAATGTGTTATAAACAAGTTTATATTTGGATATGATGTATTGTATTAACATGGTAGAATACAAAAATGACTAGAATCTAGCCAAAATAGTAGCGTTTTAAGACAAATTTGGCGACAAAAACTTTTTTCCGCCAAATTATCATAATACTGCGATGAAACCACAAATTCGCCGCCAATTTTGCGAAAAATCCATGGATTCGTCATAGAATTGATGATGAATACGTGGATTCGTCACATAATCTGTGACGAATCTGTGGATTCGGCACAGAATTTGTGTCTGAGACGAATCTGTGGATTCGTCACAAAATCTGCAACGAAGCCATGGATTTGTCACAAAATCTACGATGAATCCTATTTTTGTTGCCAAATCTGCAACAAATCGTATTTTTATCACAGATTTAGTGAATTAGCAGATTGACGACAAATCCGTATTCATTGCAAATATGCATATTTGCAATGAAACCATTCGTCCTAGACTTGCGATGAATGGATTTTCATTGTCAAACCTGCGACAAAAATCGTTTGTCTCTAAATTTGGGATGACAAGAGAATTTCATCACAGATTTGTAATTGGTAATTTTATGATAAATTTTATTTTTTTTGTAAAATTACAACATATTTGGTGAAAAAATTGTCATAGAATTGATAACAAATTTACATATTTTTGTCGCAAAATTTGGGATGCCTTATTTGTAAGGAAATTTTTTTTGTCAGAAATATTTTTTGTGATGATTTTTTTAATTTCATCATAGAATTCGTCCCAAATAGCCTCTTTTTCTAGTGTTATAAACGGCCAGATCAAAGAAAAAATAAAAGGAACATGGTCCTTCAACATATTCACTTTTCTTGAATGGACATATTTTTTTAAAAAATTATATATATTCTTTTATAATTCAGATGTACCACTTGATTAATCCTAGAGATAAACAATTTTCCTCCTTGGTTCACATATTAGATAAGTCCAGAGAACAAAATATGCATACTTATAGGCCGACCTTCAAAATATTCATCCTGAATTCGAATTTTGATGTATTTTGATGTTATTCCCTTAAGTGCTCTACTATTCCACACATATGGGATTGAGTTTTCTATATTCACGGGACTACATTAAATAATGCTACAATATGATAGTGAATATATTTTTTCATGTTTTATGATTCGTAGCATAAGAACTAGAATTTCAATATCAATTTTCATCACTCTTAAATCTAAAGATAGAGTTGAAGTAAGAATTTTTCAGAAAACTCTCATATATGAAACATGACGACTGCAAAATTGATAAAGAAATAAAATGAAAACAATAACGTCTTCTTACCAATTGAAGGTCGATGATGAAGAAAATCATTCCTACAAAAACATGGAAATCAATTTTACCCGAGCAGATCAAAAGTACATGCTTATTGTTTAGAATTACCAAAATTAATGTTGATGTTGGAATAACTAAAGCACTAGAAAAAGATACAGATTAAATAAATGCAACTACAATACCTTAACAATTCAATGGCAAAATGCCTCTAAAACTATAACAAAGAAGAGTTAGCTTCTATGCTTTATATTGATCAGAGTGATGCCCAATAAAAAACACAAACATATACAACAAAGCTAAGACTATTGTGATTTTTACAAGATTACTGAAAGAGATCAAGTATAAGAAATATTATTATTGGATATCAACTACATATACAATTTGTAGTCGAGTTTGTACTCAGGTGACAGAATTACTTTATTTGACAAAGGTTGATTCTCTCGGGATTCATTCCTCTGAATATTAAGGTGACGTTTGGTTAAATGATGAGAATGACTATGTATATAAGTTTGATAATAAAGTAGAATGAGAATGGAAATGAAATCCACTTAATTATATGAGTTTGGTTTATTCTCATAAATCTAGAAATTATTCTCAAATTGTTATACAATTTCACGCTCGGGGTGAGGCAAAATCACTTTTTACTTCATTCATAGAGATGAAATGAGAAGTATGTAAAATGATATGATTTTCCGTAGTTTGAAATTAGGACAATTTACTACGGTAGCAATACATTTTTTCCCCCAAAATTTAAAACAAATGAATACACTGTGTAGTCATAAATGCTATACTATCTTGGTTGAATTGTATGCATTAGTTAAGCTACTCCATGTACCTCCGTCCAACTTATTTAGATGGCCTATTGATCTGAATATCTGATGTGATATATGAATTTACATATATAAACTCTCAACAAAGTTAAATGAAAATTTTAAAAATATATATCATTTAAATTTCTCATATTTTGTTCACCTAATAAATTATATTTTTAATTATTCTGTTCCATATCAGGTAGGTTATATGGAACATACAAGGGTGCATATACCCTAATAAAGAACCCCATTCTGCTAGCTAGGGTTATATCTTCTAAAAGGGAGACCAAGATGCATTTCAGTTTCCCCATGAGACAAAGCTAAATTAACCAAATCATTGATGGAATTCTCCGTACCATGTTGATTAAGTGGGAAAATTAACAAAGAATGTAAGTAGTGTGATCTATCCCAAACACTGTGGTAAAAATATGAAAAAGCAAACAATCTGAGTAGAGATCAAATGCAAATTACAACCAGGAAATAAGCAATATAAATGGACAATTCGAGATGATATCAATATCAGACAAAAAGCAAGACAAACACATATGCTAAAGGTTTATATACTAGTAATTTAACGTAGCTAAGTTCCTCACACAAACTAATCTAACTACTAAAGTTGTCAAAATTTCAGTGCTAAATCACCATTAAGCTAAGTTTCACGCTGAAGTTTCTATAATTAGATAACTCAACTTATATTTAGATAAAGAGGCATAATGCAATCACCTCAACTCCAGGCAATAAACTCACAGCAATTGGTCTAAGTAATTAAGCATGGAACGTGTACCTAAGTTTGGGTTTTGCCATCCCATATTATCAAGAAAGCGCCTCAAATTTAAGGTTTCGCTTATCAATGTGTACGTTCTCTGCAGCAACAAATGGTTATTTTTCTAACCCAGCAAAGACGCAAGGTCTTCAGAAATGAGAAAGCAACAGATTACCTAACAAGAACAAAATGGGAACGGCAATTTACCATAAAGAGTACGTGGTATATTAAATTTATCAAAAGACGCATCACCGTTTGGTATTTATCAAAAGGTACAGTTTACAAAAATCAATTCCCAGATTACCCCTCTGGCTAACCTGACAACCGCCTTTTTCAAACACAATTTTCCAAGCATTCAAGCCGAAATTAGAATTGAAAAATATTTTGTGGTTCGGATGCACGTCTTCTTACCGTCTCTCTCCCTCCATCTCTCTGCGTGGTGTTATAAACTTGCAAGAAATATGAACCCTGCGCTTGCCATTACTGTTCGTGCTGATTGGCGGGATTGCAATACACCAGTTAAGTTTATGGCATAATGGCGTAAGAGTTGCTAGAGGAGACCAAGGACAAATTAAGTTAAGAATGTCAGCCGAGAATGACAAACTTCTTGCAAGAGGAAAATTAGTAGAAGCACACATTTAAAGATTTAGACATGTATGTATTAATTTTTTTTACTGTAAATTAGGGTAGTGATGGTAAATAAATATGACAGTATTGGTGGGAAGGATGGCGGGAAAAAGTGTTGTTATGATTTATTTTGGTTACGTGGGGAATAAATATTCAACAACACCTGAATTATGATGTAATAGAAGACTTAATCGATTTAAGTCTTGTTAGTTTCTGACGTTGATAGTTTAGTTGGGCTAAAAAATTTTTATTTATGGTTTAGGGTTTAGTCAGTGGTGGTCCTAGTTTACAAGAAGTATTTGCTTCAAAAGGGGCCTGATATCTATGATATCAGGCCCACCTTGGGCCTGATATCATCGACATCAGGTCCAACGTGTTATGTGGTTAAAATTTTGCTTTTACATTAGATAGTTCTTTTCCTCGCTCAACCCTTCCTAGTTTGAGCAAAATTGTAATTTAACTACAGCAATAGATTATGTAGTTGCAAAATTACTAAATTAGTTTGTAATTTATTTATCAGGGATGATCATATAACTGAAGAAATTCTCTCTGAGATATGGAATACTCTTGATGTAAATTCTAGCATTGGACATGTAGCTAATGTAGGAGAAGTATCTAAAACAAATATTCCATCATCTTCGCAGTATAGTTGTGTACCTAACACAAATAGAAATACAAGAAGTAATTTCACATTTGATCTAAATGAAGAAGCTAGTATTCAAGAAGATGAGGTTCTGAACCCGTGTGCAACACTTGTTGATTACTATGAGCCTACTTGGAGTGAGGAGGAAGGGTATTATAACCAAAATGGAGAGGAAATGCAATGCAATACAGATGTATAAGAATTTTTTGCTGATGATATGCAGATTAAACAATATAAAATATCTCAAGAACAGTACAGTGACTTAGAGGAGGAGTTTCCAATAGCTGATGATCCATATATTCTAAATTCTCGATTGCTCCAAAGGCCAATTGAAGAGGCAACAGATCAGCATAAATTTTTTGTAGGACAGATATTTCCGTCTCGACAAGAGTTCAAGAATGAACTTGTGAAGCATGTCATGGTTAAACATATGAGATATAACCCAGTTGACACTCGGAAGAATAAAGTAAAAGCTGTCTGCTTCAATCAACCGTGTAAGTGGAGAGTAGTTGCCCGGGGGGATGTAAAGTTCATTGTTACGAAATATATAAAGGAACACCAATGTGGCACCATTAGGGAAAGTGATGATCATCAAGCATGCTTTTCATCCTTTGTAGCTTCTTTTGTTGAAGAGCAATTTCTTGCTAATGAACAATACAAGCCAAGTATGATTATAGCAGATATAAAAGCTAGGTTCAGAGTGACCATATCCTACAGAAAAGCATACATAGCTCGAGAGAAAGCGATGAATAAAGTTGTTGGAGATTATGACCAAGCATATAGAGATCTTCCACTATATCTGCGTGAGTTAAGAGTCAGGGATCCTGAAACCTATGTGGCACTACACAGGAATGGGGATAATCAGTTCCAACGCTGTTTTTGGGGTTTTGGAGCTTGTAGAAAAGTATTCAGGTCTTATCTTCGTAAATTAATTGGAATTGATGCCACACACCTAAGAGGCAAATATCCGGGTGTGTTGTTGATGGCTACATCAATAGATGCTAATGACAATGTCCTCCCAGTAGCCTTTGGAATCGCTGAAGTTGAATGTGGGTCTGCATGGGAGTGGTTTCTGAATCATACGAAGAGATTCTTTAATGTTGATCCAAAGTCAATGAGTATAGTATCAAATAGACATCGTGACATTATATCAGCAGTTAGGAAAGTCTACCCTACTGCCCATCATGCTTTTTGTTGCCACCACATGTCTTGCAATATGGTAACAGATACTGCCAGTAGGTTAGGTTTAGGGTTGTTTTGGGCAGCAGCTTGAGCAAACACAACACTACAATATGATATCATAATGCAGTCCATGCTTGAAAAACATCCAGATGCTCAAAAGTGGCTTCAGAACATTGACCCTAAAAGATGGGCTAATGCACACTTTAGTGGCAGAAGGTACATAATGCTAACCACCAATTGCGTAGAGAGTTTAAATGCTTTGTTCAAGGAGACGCGTGAACTTCCCATAAACAGGTTAATTGATAATACCAGAAGAAAGGTAGCTCAATGGTTCTTTAACCATAGGGAGGAAGCGTCGAAATGGTATGTTGGGTTGACACCTCATGCTACCAAAGAAATGGAATCAAGGAGGGAGAAAGTCAAACGATATAAAATCCACCCCTACTCTCAATCCGAAATGGAAGTAGAGACATGGGGTGCTTCATACATTGTTGATTTGGAGAGAAAATATTGTAAATGTGGGGAGTTTCAAATTTCAGGATTGCCTTGCTCACATGCAATTGCCGTCATAATTCACCGGAACATGGATATACACCCATATTGTGAGCATTATTTTCATTCACAGAATTAGAAAACGACATACATGGATCGTATTTACCCCTGTCGAAGCAAGGAATTTTGGCCTAGGGGAGTAAACAACATTATAGTGCTATATCCCCGTAGCCTTGTGCAGCCTGGTAGGTGAAAGAAGGCAAGGATCGAGTCGAAACATAATGGGAAGGTAAAAATCAAATGCAGCAGGTGCAAACAACTGGGCCATAATCGGAGGACCTGTAGAATGCCGCCAACCCCTGGTTATTGACTGAATTGTAAATTGGAGGAGTTGAGGCATATGTTTTGTATGAAGTACATATCTAGGATTGTAAGAAAAATAGTTGTGGAAAGTGATGTTTCTGTTATATAGGTTTATGGAGTATTTATTTTGTGTTACAGTGTTATTGTATGTATGAGAAGTGTAAACCATCACCTGTAAGGCAGAAATAATACTTCACACCATATCTCCATTGTGTAAAATAAAAATGCGATACATTTCAATTCAACAGGAATGAGTTAGTAATTTCAAAGTCACGTAAATATGTTGTGAAATATAAATGAGTTAATAAGATAGGACAGGGATTGTAGTAATCCTTGCAAAATAAGATAGGACAGCAGTTCTCGGTCATTGAAAAATAAAAGAGGTGCACTGTTCCGTGCCAACTAGCACGGAGCTATACCTTCTTAAACAGGGGGCATAAATACGTTTTGACACCATATATACCATCTCCCCAACAAGATCTTCACAGGGAACGTGATTTCAGGTAAATCCAAGTAGGGGAGGGCCATCAGTGGGTTTTGGTCAAAATCCACTGATGGACCTAGACACATCTGATTGGACCCATTTAAGTTCTACTGGGATTCTGGAGTTGCAAGGACTCCAACTCTGCTGGCAAATCATTATTTAAAGCTCTATAGGTGTCTGAAAAAAAATAAAATATAATCATCCTCCGTTGGGCCTGATATGCTTGAATATCAGGCCCAACATGGGCCTGATATGAGTGCATATCAGGCCCAACGTGGGCATGGTATCGTATCGTTTCATAAAGCTTGATTCTATCTCCCCTTAATATAAACTCCAAACATTCTAACAGGGGCCTGATCAAAAAAATAAAATAAGATCAATTTTAAAAGGTGCTTCCATAGGGTTGAAAAGAAAAGTTGTGCATTGTTCCGTGCCAACTGGCACAGAGCTATACCTTCTTAGACAGGGGGTATAAATACGTTTTGACACCATATATACCATCTCCCCACCAAGATCTTCACAGGGAACGTGATTTCAGGTAAATCCAAGTAGGGGAGGGCCATCAATGGGTTTTGGTCAAAACCCACTGATGGACCTAGACACCTCTTATTCGACCCATTTCAGTTCAAGTGGTATTCTAGAGATGTAAGGACTCCAACTCTATTGGAAAATCCTTATTTAAAACTCTATAGGTGTTTGGAAAAAAATAAAATATAATCAGCCTCCGTTGAGCCTGATATGCTTGAATATCAGGCCCAACGTGGGCCTGATATGAGTGCATATCAGGCCCAACGTGGGCCTGGTATCGTATCGTTTCATAACGCTTGATTCTATCTCCCCCTAATATAAACTCCAAACATTCTAACAGGAGCCTGATCAAAAAAATAAATTAAGATCAATTTTAAAAGGTGCTTCCATAGGGTTGAAAAGAAAAGCTGTGTACTGTTCCGTGTCAACTGGCACGGAGCTATACCTTCTTAGACAGAGGGTATAAATACGTTTTGATACCATATATACCATCTCCCCACCAAGATCTTCACAGGGAACATGATTTCAAGTAAATCCAAGTAGGAGAGGGTCATCAGTGGGTTTTGGTCAAAATCCACTGATGGACCTAGACACCTCTAATTCGACTCATTTCAGTTCTACTGGGATTCTGGAGATGCAAGGACTCCAACTCTGCTAGAAAATCCTTATTTAAAGCTCTATAGGTGTTTGGAAAAAAATAAAATATAATCAGCCTCCGTTGGGTTTGATATGCTTGAATATTAGGCCCAACGTGGGCTTGGTATGGTATCCTTTCTTAAAAATTGATACTATTTCCCCCTTTCTATAAACTCAAAATATGCTACCATGCTCCTTATAAAAAAAAAATTAAAATAAAATAAATTGATTCACCATAATTTTAATTTACACAAATAGTAAATCATTACAAGAATAGTATATTACAATTGTTCAGTATCTATAGTTTAATGTTTTTGTCAGACATGATTTTATGTCCAAGTCTAAATCTATAAGCTCTCATATCAGCTTGTACAAAGTCAGCAGATCTTTGGAACATCAAACTCTCTGCATAGCGCTTTATAAAAAAAAACACAATCCAACCTATAAAACAAAAGCACAATCCATCATAAAAAAGCCAAATCCAATTATTATGGAACATACACAAATACTTACGATTTGCTTTGTATGGGGTCATTAACTTGAATTGTTTTATACTCTCTCCTGGAGAAAGGTCCTAAACCTTTATGCCATCTGTGATAGTATGACCAGTTTAGCTCCTTAAAAAACAACACCTACAAATATCAAACCATAGTAATTAATACATAACCAATGATTATTGGATATAAGAAATTTATTACTTACAGTTTGATTAAAAACAGAAGTGTAATTTTCTGTGGTACCAAGAGAGTTATAATGAATTATTTGACCTTCCTCCAGGTCCATGACCATTAGATGCCAATGATCATCTTGGTTATTTAGAGGACAGAAAATATATCTAATGTCCTTGTCCTCATCAGTTTTTGCAGTTTGTTTCAATGCATCCACGTGCATCATTCCAAACAAGTCCTATGCAAATAATAGAGCTATTTAGGTGACTGCATTATAAACAATTTATAATGAGATAAGGGACATACTCGGAATCCAACCCCACAAAATATGGATGGGTGGTACGATGAGTTAGAGTTTTTGGCTTCATTAGCAAGAATATTCCAATAAACATTTATGCAATCCTCATTGGTGTATTGCATCCAATCAAATATCGTCATAAAAGATTGCAATCTAAAGAGAAATTATCATTTGTCCATATTGGTTGCACCATCACCCTACACACAAGGATACAGTCAATGGTATTTAATAAATTAAAAGTATAAAAAATATCATTAAACTCCAATAATAATCCTTCGTTGACATGTGGTTTAAGTATTTAGGCTAGCAACTACGTTACCTTAACTGTCTGAGCTTCAATAATGCATCAGCTATCACACCATCTTTACTCTTTTTTAAAAATGTCTTCGCTTGCTGAGATAATTAAAATACTTCTATGTCATTAAGGTTTATAAAATAACAACTTACCTACTCTCGATCGTACCTTCAATATTTTGGTTTTGACCTTGTTCAGTTCATGACATTTTGTTTCTAGCTGTGATGAACTTGTATCCTCGGTCTTTGATGGTGCAGGAGCATCTGGTTCGATAGTAACAACATGTTGTTTGCCTTTTTTTTTTGGTGCATTCGGATATCAAACTTCTCTGAGTTCTCTTTCTTTTGGGGCCTACCCGAAAATTAGTTGGAATTATAGGCAGATTAGGGTCTATGCCTTCTGATGCTCTTGGCTCCCCTGATATGCTTTGTATGACTTGTTGGAGCTCTTTAATCTTATTTTCGGTATCGGCGATGATTTTGTCTTTTACATTTAAAATTCTGTTATCCACGTCAGAATTTATAGTGTCAGCCTTGGTGCCACTCGTATCCCGTTCCTTACGTAGTTCACTTATTTGTTGATCCTTTTCTTTAAGCATAGATTCCATATCAGCAATCACAATATCCTTTGCTGCTACTAGACTATCCTTTTCTTCTATCACCGTTGCCAGGTTTTTATTAGCTTCCTCCAAACTTTGAGTAGCTTTATGTAATTCTTGCTTTAAACTATCAATTTTTTTATCCTTTTCCTTGCACAAAATACAATCTATCGTATCGTCACACTACAGTAGACCTTCTTCGGCTTGCTGTAAAGATCCTTGCCCAACCAACTCAAGAGACTCAGTTGGCTGAGGCCGGTTTGGTAGTAAATCCAACTCTGATTCTGTCGGAATTAAATCTACTAAAATTTTATCTGTAGTTACACGGTCTATCATTTTTTTTACTGTGTCAACATGATAGTTAGGCCACCTCCACCGTAGTATTCTTGGCAATTTTTCTAGATGGTCTGGATCAATAATGCTGATGTGCTCACACACCCATTCCTATAATATGATTATAAAAATAATTCATAATCTTTACAAATATCGTGATATATATGTAATCAGACTTACAACCAATATATTTGGAAACCCCTTGAGCAAGGGGGCCTTGGGCGTTGCATCAGCAACCTGTGGTTTTGGTCTTAATGTAAGCTCCAATCCAATGGAGTCTAATTGTTGAGCCATGAAACTGTATACCGCATTGCACCAGTTAAACCTAGCTAAGTTGTCAAAATCATCTACACAGTCAATTAGAGAGAGCATAGGTATTCTGAGAACATTGCTACTCCCACAAAACAGAATAGTTGCAAAAAAATACAGGATATACAGCTGATAGTACAGCTTGTCATTTGATCTCGACTTCTTAATCAGTTTCTCCAAATGTCTGGTAGAACAATCTGAATCTCGAAAAAACTCCTTGTACAGTGCGCTTGAAGCCTCATTTAAATCGAGACGAACTATCTCTCCATTGTCGGGTAGGCCAAGAATCAGTCTCACATCTACCTTTGTAAATTTGAGCTTCTTCCCATGGAAAATAAAGTTTTTTTCCTCATGATCCCAATTATCAAACATATTTTGTACCTGAGCTCTTATAAAAGAACTATCAGGGAGATCGAGGATCCACGAAAAAGGTGTGCCTCGAATCTTCTGTTCTTGTTCTGCAGTCGGGTTAACAGAAGAGATAAACTTTCTGAAGTGGCAAATGGTACTTTTCCAGTTCATTCTTTTAGATCTTCCTCTGTTGACATAACTTGGATAATTTGGTCGATCAACACTCACACTTGTCAACGCTTCTTTTGTTGCCATTGCAAACCTAGCTACTGTATAACCACACCAAGAAAAACAACTCTTAGATCCCGTAATAACGACTACGCTCTTATTCTAACATGCACATAACAGTAACACAAACCCTAGGTTAAACGGTTATAGAAAGCATAACTAAATGAGCAACCGATCTACGTACGAAACTGATTCTCGAGCGCCGATGAAGGTAGAGTCACGCCTCGAACGGAGTTGCGTAGAATGGCTTCGAGAAGAAGATGACAACCCAAGCAGGAGAGTGTGCGCTTTTGCAGATTGAAACTTGGGCCTGATATCCCATTATTTTATTTTAAATTTAACCGACTCGATTTATGTGTAAGATTAATTATTATTATTATTTTGAAATAATACTCTTTAATATCAGGCCCCACATTGGGCTTGATATGGTAGCATATCAAGCCCACGTTGGGCCTGATATTTAAGCATATCAGGCCCAACGGTGCCTGATTTTTTTTCCATCACTTGCCACCACACCTATGGAGATTTAAACCATTATTTTCTAGTACCAATGGAGTCCTTGGAATTCCAGAATCCCACTCAAATTGAAATGGGTACAATCAGAGGTGTCTAGGTCCATCAGTGGGTTTTGACCAAAACCCACTGGTGGCCCTCCCCTACTTGGATTTACCTGTAATCAAGTCCCCTGTAAAGGTCTTGGTTGGGAGATGGTATATATGGTGTCAAACAGAATTTATACACCATGGATTAGAAGGTATGACTCCGTGCCAGTTGACACATATTCCACTTATGGCCATGCTATAGACTTAAACCCTATGGTAGCCCCTTCTAATTTTATTTTTTTTATTTTTCGATAAGGAGCATGGTAGCACATTTTGAGTTTATAGAAAGGGGGAGATAATATAAATTTATAAGAAAGGATACCATACCAGGTCCACTTTGGGCCTGATATACTCTCATATCAGGCCCACGTTGGGCCTGATAACGGTGCCTGATTTTTTTTCCATCACTTTCCACCACACCTATGGAGCTTTAAACCATTATTTGCTAGCACCGATGGAGTCCTTGGAATTCCAGAATCCCACTCAAACTGAAATGGGTACAATCAGAGGTGTCTAGGTCCATCAATGGGTTTTGACCAAAATCCACTGATAGCCCTCCCCTACTTGGATTTACCTGAAATCAAGTCCCCTGTGAAGGTCTTGGTGGGGAGATGGTATATATGGTGTCAAACAGAATTTATACACCATAGATTAGAAGGTATGGCTCTGTGCCAGTTGGAACAGAATAGTGCCTCTTGCTGTTTCAGGACTAAGAAGTTCTTTGTCCGTATCATTTGGAACACCATGTGTTTCTTGCAGTTTCAGGACTAAGAACCAATTTTTTTTTTCTCATAACTTAGTTACATTGGTGTTCCATATTTACATGCCTAATTCAAATTTCAAAGCCTACCTTGTGCTCTTGAAATCGAGTGTTGGTCCGAGCCTATTTGATTTTCTAAACAATCTCAACCGTTACCATGTTTTTAGTTTTGAGAAGATAGATATGGTCTGCAGTACAACTTATATACATTATCTCTCTTTTCACTGATAAGCACCAACATCACAATTTGGATGTCACAGGATATTGTGACTTATATTTGACTAATTACTATGCAATATAATTAATATTCTAGTGTCACAGGATGTCACAAGTTTTTGCCTTACAAGACTAAGGATATTTAATGTTTTATGAAACAATACAATACCAGGCCCACGTTGGGCATGATATTCAAGCATATCAGGTCCAACGGAGGTTGATTATATTTTATTTTTTTTCCCAAACACCTATAGAGCTTTAAATAAGGATTTGTCGGCAGAGTTGGAGTCCTTGCTGATAGATCGTTTGAAGCGATAGAGGGGGGGGTGAATATCGCTCCTTTTAAAAACTATTTCTTTTCTTTTATATCAAAGTCGTGCAGCGAAAATAATAAATAAGACAAGGTTATTTACTTCGTTCGGAGTCTAGCTCGACTCCTACTCGAAGGCTCGCGGTCCTTGACCGCACCGGTGAGCAAGACACTATAATCCTTCTTTCCGAAATTCTTGGAAAGAAGTGAATCGTACAATGGAGCAAGATAGTAACACACTACTATCTTGCTTTAAAAGAAATTACAATGCAAGTTTTAATTAAAATATACCAACAACGAAATTATAGATGGAGCTTAGGTCGGCACTTTAGGATGCAGTAGCTTGCTGAGCTGATGAAGACGAGTTGTTCGCAGAGCAGGAATTTTTTATCATAAAGTTGTTGTTTTTGCTTCTGGCTTCGAGCATGTTTTATAAGAATTTTGGACGTTCGGTCGACCGATCCCTCTGTTTGGTCGACCGAACCTGCTCCCTTCCATTCTGGCTGAAGTCCGAAGCTGGCTCGATCTTCTGCATTTACTGATCTTTAATGGTTCGGTCGACCGATCAGCCCTTCTTTCCTTTGCTGCTGATCGGTGCTGATGAACTGGCTAGGCTGAGTCATCATGGTTCGATCGACCGATCTTACGGTTCGGTCGACCGATCAGGCTTTGATCTGACTTGGACTCGGTTTTGTTTGATCTGATCTCTGGTCTGAGTTAAGCTGGTTCGGTCGACCGATCCTCCTGTTGGGTCGATCGATCAGGCCGAATCTGTAAAACAGAGTTTAAACAATATTCCTGCAAAACAAATGTTAGCACAGTAATATAATGCATGAGTAATATAGACAGTAGAACTGTCTTGATCTCAACTTGGAAACCTTCCCGGTTTCTTCAGTTGGATCAGCGACCTAAGGTTGTTCCCTTCGAGAACCCAACCTCACTGTCGCTCCTCTAGTTTGTTTACCTCAACCCACCTGCCAAACTCTGATCCTCCAGATCTAGTTTGGACTTTTCACTTAGCCTTGATTGGCTCCCCAGGACTTTCCTTCGATCTTCGGCCCTCCAGACCTCTCGATCATACCACCAAGCATTGGGTCCCCTTGACCTGCTTGGATTTGCACCTGGGTTCCACAATCTGCTAAGACTTTTCTGCCTAGCCTCCAGCTAGGGCTTTCCCAGTTGAGTAAACATCCTGCACACTCAGTCAACTTGTTAGATCATAAAAAGACTTAACTTGAACCTTTGACAATATCAAAACTCAGGTTTGATTCTGGTGCAGCTTGCACCAACAATCTCCCCCTTTTTGATGTTTGGCAACCAAGGTTCAAAGTTAAGTTTAAAAATATGCAATAAGTAAATAAACAAGCAATTTAACTTTTAATTCACCCTTTGAATTAACTAACTCCCCCTGAATTCACTATCTCTCCCCCTTTGACACACATTAAAAATAGGGGCAGAACCAAAAACCAAGTAAATTTTGAATAGACTTATCAAAGAATTTACTAATATATTGAAAAACATTACTAAAAATATACTAAGTCAAGAAATTGAAAACATTTACTAATGTTTTAAATTTGAAAGATATTTAAAATTAAAACATTTTATATTTTGAAAAGAATAAATTTTTAAACAACATTATGAAAAATTATACTTTGAATTTTGAAAAACAATTTAAAATATATTGAAAGATAAAAAAAAACTTTTAGAAAAAATATTTTGAAAATAACATTTTAAAATAGTTTGAAAATAACATTTTAAAATATTTTGAAAAGAATGAAGTTTAAAAAATATTTTGAAAAGAATGATTTTTTTTTTAATATATTTTGAAAATGGTTACTAAAAAAATAATATAAGCTTAAAAAATCTTGTTTTGAAGCTCCCCCTAAAATTGACAAATTCCTAAAGTCCAAGCATGAGTATAGAAAAACTAAGGAAAAATTGTCCTTATGATGAAATGTCCAACCCTTGTCCAAGGCTAGCTATCACAAGATAGTAGCAATTTGACTCAGGTTGGTCAATTTGAGCATTTATAACTAGCAAGGTTTTACTTACTAGTCAACTCAAATTGATCAATGTTTGTTATTTAAAGCCCAGATTTATAGCGATGCACTGACATAAGCATCTGAAATCTAGGGCTAGGACCTAAGCATCTCACTCATTCTAAGTTATCAAACAAGGGATCCTACTGTGCTTGTGAGATGCTGGCTCCTAGAACTATAGGATCATGCAATTCTACGGTAAAACCTAGGCTATTTCATAAAATGAAAAATAGTTTCAAAGAATTTTGAAAAAATTTAAATTGGAATTTTTACAAAAATAAATTTGAAAAATAAACTCGGTAGTAATTTTCAAAATCAAAGAACCTATTCTACAAAATTTATCAAAAGCTACAAAAGATTGAAAAACACTGAAGATTAAGCATAGTCATAATTCAAGTTAAGTAATAGATACAATAAGTCACAAAAGATATATCCTTAAATCACTCATCCTCGTCCTCATCATCTCTCAGATAATCAAAAATCCTCTGCTGCTCCTTCTGTAAAGCATCAGTACGCTCTATCATCTCTTGACAAAAATCAGCAACTTGTCCCTGAAGAGAGCTGTACTGATCATCCATTTTTGTTTCCAAGGAGTCAAAGCGACTGGAAATATCATCTCGCGGACGGGTAAAGAAGTCACTAGTTGGAGGAGAAGGAGGAGCATATGAACTGCTTTGAGGAAAATCGAAGAAGGGTGTCATGGCAAATCCAGGATCAATGACCACAGGAGGAGGCGCAGTAACGGGAACCGGATCATCCTCATCAATAGGATCGTCGACAGCTGGTGGGATGTAGTGTGGATGTGTTCGTTTGTACACAAGCCCTTCGGCGCTTGTCTTAATCCCAGCCAAGGATAATTGCCTAACCCCGACAAGATCAAAGTCAGACAACTCAATCAACTCGCCTCGATGAACCCCTACTCCGAGATTGGCAATATAAGAGTGAGAACATGACACTGAATCATATGAACCTTAAATGAAGTGTTGTACCCTGAATAGTAAATGATAGATCTGAATACCCAGTAGCCTAGGTCAAAGTCTAGTCTATGTCTAAGGGCGTACATCAGAAAAAGATGAACTGGACGCAAAATGCCCTGATCTCCAGATGATAAAGGATAAATGCAAGACACGATCATCTTATAAAAAGCGTTGTCTCTTGGACTAAGGGGTACAGTTGACATCTTTTTAGGACGAGGTCCCTCAAAGAAGTCAGCATACATGAGGTCTAGAGTCAGATGAGAGAAAGGAGCAGGTAACGGATTTGGAAGGGACGCACTAAAAAAGAGACGGTTGACCGAAGGTCGGATCCGTAGAAATCGAAGGAACATGTCCAGATCAAATAACATATCTCTAGTGGAGACCCTAGTCCTATAGTGATGGGGGTCAAGCTCGCACAAGTTGTGGTAAAATTCCGAACAGAGAATAGGATTGTATGCATGTCTACAAAAGATGATGCTATCAAGTTGATAGTGTTGATTGATCTCTATGACCTCAGGACAAAAGGTTTGATAGAATTGGAGATCCAAACAACGAGTACTTATAACCTTAAATTTTTTATTAGGAAAAGATAGACGCAATTCTTCGGTAGAGAACCTAGCATCTTGGCTAGGATTAAGAGAGTTAGCCTCTCTTTGTGCAATAGCTCTACTTTTCTCACTATAAGAAATAAAATGCAATAAGTAACTTGCGCAAAAATATTAAAAGGAATAGAATAAAAGGAAGTTACCGAGGTATTTTCGGATGGTAAGAGGCTGGAATCGGCGAATAGTATAAGAGATAGAAGAGTAGAGGAATGGATTTGGATGAGTTGTGAGGGTTGCCCGCTTCTGCTTATATAGAAGATGATCGGTCGACCGATCAAGGGTTCGGTCGACCGATTCCTTAAATCTCTCGTCCTTTTGACCGGTGAGCAGACGTTCGGTCGACCGATAAAACAGTTCGGTCGACCGATACTTTAATTTTGGCACAGATAGAGGGAAGGTGAAGGGCAGTTGAACGGATGAGATTTTATGTTTTCGGTCGACCGATAAACCGGTCCGGTCGACCGAATAATTGAATCAGTCTTTATGTGCCATAAACAGGGTTCAGTCGACCAAACCAATTGTTCGGTCGACGGAACTTTTAAATAATTTTTTTTATTATTAAATAATTTTAATTAAGTTTTTAATTAATTTTTAATAAATTTTTAAAATAAGTTTAATTAAGTTTTAAAATAATTTTTAAAAGGTTTAAAATAATTTTTAATAAGTTCTAAAGTAATTTAAAATAAGTTTAAAATAATTTTTAATAGGTTTAAAATAATTTATAATAAGTTTAAAATAATTTTTAATAAGTTAAAATAATTTTTAATAAGTTTAAAATAATTTTTAATAAGTTAAAATAATTTTTAATAAGTTAAAATAATTTTTAATAAAATAATTTTTAATAAGTTAAAATAATTTCTAATAAAATAATTTTTAATAAGTTTTAAAATAATTTTTAATAAGTTTAAAATAATTTTTAATAATTTTTAATAAGTTTAAAATATATTTTTTTGAATAATTTTTAAAATAATTTTTAATAAGTTTAAAATAATTTTCAATAATTTTTTAAATAAATTTTAAAATAATTTTTAATAAGTTTAAAATAATTTTTGAATTAATTTAGTTAAGTTTCGAATTAATTTTAATTAAGTTTTGAATTAATTAGATTTTGAATTTATTGAAAGAGGTTATTGAACCCATGTTAGATTCAAACTTAGCTTTGGGTTAATCAAGCAGGCGTCCTAAGAATAAACTTTCAGTTCAGTGGCGAGACATACGGCCTACTTGAATATCATTAGACCACTTGCTGAAGGCTTTCCAAACTGTTCCCGCTCAAAAACTTAATACTAAATTTTGGTCTAACTAGCCCATGTTTGACTGGGGTAGCTTCGGTCAGATCCACTAAGTCTAGTGCACCAAGTAGAATTTCATATTCAGCCTAGACATGCCTTCGACAAAGTTTCCTTGACGTACTATCATCTCAATCCATTCCGGTGCTATGTTGTAGGGTTTGGTAAACCTTTTTCATCTAACCGTTCTAATAATCCTAATCCTAAGTATTGAGTTTGTTTTAATTAAGTTGGTTGGATTGTTTTTCTAGTTGCTCCCCCTGAATCATAGCTTAGATAAGGTCTATCTAAGTAATGGACTTGACTCTTGGGAACCAAGTAGAAATTTGGTTTAATTGGTTTGATTAACTGTTTTGTTTGATCCCATGCTTGGACTTGCCTTCTAGTATTTTGACTGATTAAGGATAAGTATGATTTGTTTGTTTGTTTTGGTTTGTAACCGAGCCCCGATTTGTTGTACACGGCTCGTTGCGATCCAAGTACCATATTTAGACACTTGGATCCCATTTCGAACCTTTCCAACGTTTTCTTGAGTCGCTCAACTTGACCTTTCAAATCAGAATTTTCTTCCTCAAGTTTTTCAACTTGAGTTGAAGTTCCGACTTGAACTCGGTTAGTCGAGTCACTCAAGTTAACTTGTTGCTTAAGGTGGTCTATTTCCTTAAGTAACAAGTTATTTTGTTTTTCCGATTTTGCTAATTTTTTAAACAAACATTTAACTACTTTAAGTAAATTTGACTTTGAATAAATCGTTACCATATTCGGATCTTCCGATCCGGGGCTTCTCTCGGAATCGAGGTCGATCTCGGGCTCGTATTCTTCGTCGGACTCAGACTCGGAATCTTCATTTCTTGCAATAAATGCAAGGTGACTCGAGTGCTTCGTTTGCTCCGAGTCAGATTTGTCGGAAGAAGTTTCGTCCCATGTCGCTTGAAGAGCCTTCTTCCGTCTTGTCGATTTGGGTCTTTCTTCTTTCTGATTTGGGCATTCATTTTTGAAATGCCCCTTCTTATTGCATCCATAACAAATCATTTCTGATTTGTTTTGGATCTGGTTTGGTGGAGTCTTTTTGGAGCTTCTTCTAAACTTCTTTTTAGTCAACAAACTTCGGACCATGTTGACTAATTCTTCTTCATTTGTTGAGTCTGAGTCTGGTTCTCTTTCTGACTCGATCTTCTTTTTAGATTTTGTTTCCTTGCTCGATCCTGCATACAAAACAATACCTTTCTCGCCATGGCTCATGTTAGATTGCTCGTGTAATTCTAATTCACAGAATAACTCGTCTAACTTAAGAACTTAAAGATCCTTAGATACTTTATAAGCATCTACAATTGATGCCCACAAAGTATTCCTAGGAAAGGCGTTCAGAGCGTACCTTATAGTGTCATGATTTTCGAGATTGTGTCCGATCAGGTGAAGACTGTTGAGGATGTCCTTCAGTCGGGGCGTGTAGTTGCGAGGCCGTCTCTCCAGGAAATATTTTTATATTTAACAAATTATTTAAAAGTAGATCTCGTTTGTTTACCTTTGAGTCGTCTGTTCCTTCGTGTAGTTTGACTATCGAGTCCCATAATTCTTTGGCGTTGTCGTAGGGACCAACTCTATTCAACTCATCCATTGTGAGTCCGTACTGAATGGTATTGATTGCTTTGTAGTTCAGTTGTGCCTTCTTGATCATCTGAGGTGTCCATTCTTCTGATTCTAGGATTGTTCCGTCCTTCATTGGAGGAGTATAGCCTTTCAAGACTGTGAACCAAAGCTCAATGTCGGACTTTAAGTAGCACTCCATCCTATTCTTCCAGTAACTGAAATTCTCTCCTTTGAATAGTGGAGGTCGAACCGTACTATAGCCTTCTTGATATGAGTTCGACATCCTTGCAAAAAAAAGTTAAAGAACAAAAATAATTCCAAGACTTTCGTCTTAGGATTAGTAGTGTTTGAAGAAAAAAATATTCTAAAAGAAAATAAATTGAAGAAAAGAGAAAAAGTTTTTAAAAATGCATTGAAAAACGGTTAAGAAATTTCAGAGCTAACCCACTCTGATACCAATTGATAGATCATTTGAAGCGATAGAGGGGGGTGAATATCGCTCCTTTTAAAAACTATTTCTTTTCTTTTATATCAAAGTCGTGCAGCGGAAATAATAAATGAGACAAGGTTATTTACTTCATTCAGAGTCTAGCTCGACTCCTACTCGAAGGCTCGCGGTCCTTGACCGCACCGGTGAGCAAGGCACTATAATCCTTCTTCCCGAAATTCTCGGAAAGAAGTGAATCGTACAATGGAGCAAGATAGTAACACACTACTATCTTGCTTTAAAAGAAATTACAATGCAAGATTTAATTAAAATATATCGACAACGAAATTGTAGATGGAGCTTAGGTCGACACTTTAGGATGCAGTAGCTTGCTGAGCTGATGAAGACGAGTTGTTCACAGAGCAGGAATTTTTTATCAAAAAGTTGTTGTTTTCACTTCTGGCTTGGAGCATGTTTTATAAGAATTTTGGACGTTCGGTCGATCGATCCCTCTGTTCGGTCGACCGAACCTGCTCCCTTCCATTCTGGCTGAAGTCCGAAGCTGGCTCAATCTTCTGCATTTACTAATCTTTAATGGTTCGATCGACCGATCAGCCCTTCTTTCCTTTGCTGCTAATCAGTGCTGATGAACTGGCTAGGCTGAGTCATCATGGTTCGGTCGACTGATCTTACAGTTCGGTCGACCGATCAGGCTTTGATCTGACTTGGGCTTAGTTTTGTCTGATCTGATCTCTGGTCTGAGTTAAGCTGGTTCGGTCGACCGATCCTCCTGTTCGGTCGACCGATTAGGCCGAATCTGCAAAACAGAGTTTAAACAATATTCCTGCAAAACAAATGTTAGCACAGGAATATAATGCATGAGTAATATAGACAGTAGAACTGTCTTGATCTCAACTTGGAAACCTTCCCGGTTTCTTCAGTTGGATCAGCGACCTAAGGTTGTTCCCTTCGGGAACCCGACCTCACTGTCGCTCCTCCAGTTTGTTTACCTCAACCCACCTGCCAAATTCTGATCCTCCAGATCTAGTTTGGACTTTTCACTTAGCCTTGATTGGCTCCCCAGGACTTTCCTTCAATCTTCGGCCCTCCAGACCTCTCGATCATACCACCAAGCATTGGGTCCCCTTGACCTGCTTGGATTTGCACCTGGGTTCCACAATCTGCTAAGACTTTTCTGCCTAGCCTCCAGCTAGGGCTTTCCCGGTTGAGTAAACATCCTGCACACTCAGTTAACTTGTTAGATCATAACAAGATTTAATTTGAACCTTTGACAACATCAAAACTCAGGATTGATTCTGGTGCAGCTTGCACCAACACTTGCATCTCCAGAATACCACTCGAACTGAAATGGGTCGAATCAGAGGTGTCTAGGTCCATCAGTGGGTTTTGACCAAAACCCACTGATGGCCCTCTCCTACTTGGATTTTCCTGAAATCACATTCCCTATGAAGGTCTGACTGGGGATAAGGAATTTCTGGTGTCAAAACGTATTTATACCCCATTTCTAAGAAGGTATTGCTCCGTGCCAGTTGGCACGGAACAGTGCATAGCTTTTCTTTTCAACCCTATGGAAGCAACTTTCAAAATTGATCTTATTTTATTTTTTTGATCAGGCCCCTGTTAAAATGTTTGGAGTTTATATTAGGGGGAGATAGAATCAAGATTTATGAAACAATACGATACCAGACCCACGTTGGGCCTGATATGCACTCATATCTGGCCCATGTTGGGCCTGATATTCAAGGATATCAGGCCCAACGGAGGCTGATTATAGTTTATTTTTTTTCCAAACACCTATAGAGCTTTAAATAAGGATTTGCCAACAGAGTTGGAGTCCTTGCATCTCCAGAATACCACTCGAACTGAAATGGGTCGAATCAGAGGTGTCTAGGTCCATCAGTGGGTTTTGACCAAAACCCACTGATGGCCCTCCCCTACTTGGATTTACCTGAAATTACGTTCCCTGTGAAGGTCTGACTGGGGATAAGGTATTTCTGGTGTCAAAACGTATTTATACCCCATTTCTAAGAAGGTATTGTTGGAACCCCAAGGTTGTTTTGGTGTGATCAACAAGTTAAGTTAGGTCCTGCGTTGTTTTAACCTTGTGTCTAAGTGTGCAGGAGCTTAGGAGCACAGGTACTCGAGCGGAAGACGCAGCTAGCGAGAAGGACGGCACGCGGTGCGTCCGAGGGACGAGGCGCTGCGGAAGAGTACCCCGGTGGACGAGAAGGAAGCGTGCGGTGGTTCCGAGGGACGAAAAACGGAGCGGAAGATTGCTCGGGGAGCAAGAAACGCAGCTAGCGAGAAGGTCGGCACGCGGTGCGACCGAGGGACGAACACTGCGGATGAGTACGCTGGTGGATGAGAAGGAAACACGCAGCGATTCCGAGGGATGAGAAGTCGGAGCGGAAGGCTGCTCGAGAAGACCGGAAGTTGGGTTCGGGTGAGCCCTTTTCCGGATGGCAGAGATCACCCAAGCGAGAGGATCCGGAGGAGAAGAACCGGACCGAGGTGGGACTAAACCAGAGAAGAAGTCCCGGACGAAAGAGTCAACAACTGTTGACTTTGGCCTCCGTGGCGCCCGGAGCCCTTCGGGGCGCCCTGAGCAGTAAAATTGACCAGATCGAGTTTTGACTCGATCTGAACGTTGGGGGATAAGTTTTATCCCCCCAGGGCGCCCGGAACCTTTCCAGGCGCCCCGACCAAGGCTATAAATATAACCTTGGTCCAGAAGCTTTTCAATGAACTCTAAATTGTAATTCCAAACACTTGTGCGCCTCAGTTCTAGTTTAGCTTCTGTTTTCTGCACTACATTGCTGTACGAGGCTTCTCCGCCTGAAGGAGTTTTAGTGAGCTTAATCTTCCTTGGATTAACAACCACATCGGTTGTAACCAAGTAAACCTTTTGTGCCTCGCTTTTTCTTTATGCTTTTAATTTATCAGCTTACTTTATATATGCAAGTGTTAGTTTAAAGAGTTCGAGGAGGGTTTATCTTTTTGTGTTTGCAGGATATCCAATCCCCTCCTAGTTGGCCACAACGTTCCTACAAGTGGTATCAGAGTCGAGACCTCAGAAGGACTAACCGTCGTCTGAAGCAACAAAGCAATGGCCGGAGCTAGCGACTACCCACCAGCATTCGAGGGGGAGCTTGCTTCTTGGAAGCAACAAATGACGATATTTCTTAACTCTGATATTGGTATTTCTCTAATAATGAAAACAGGTTATGAAGCACCAAAGACAATGAATGGAGAAGAACTCGATCTACGCCTATGGAACAAGAAGCAACGTGACGAGTCAATGGCAAACGGTCGGGCAGAGTTTCACATTTTAACCGCAATACCAAACGAAGACTTTGACAGAGTTGGCGAATACAACAGCGCAAAAGAACTTTGGGAAATGTTCTTAAAACTCTACGAATAACCAATTGAAGCCGTCCCCTCAATAGACATCGAGCCGTCATCAGAAGAATCCGAGACGGAAGAAATTACCGAGACAGCCCCAACAGCCGAAGTACATCCCGAGATCGATGAAGGGGGAGAATCTTCGGAAGAAATTAATTCAACAGGGGGAGAACCAATGGCTAACGAGGTAAGTAAGGTATGGTCTCTACCCTCTGAACAACCGGTTAATTCAATAGAAAAATTGCCTGAAGATTTTTGCGATTTAAAAATTGAATTACCGAAAAAGTTTTTTGAATTAGAAAATCAATTGTCAAATTTATCTTGCAAATTAGAAATATTATCAAAAGAAATTTGCAAATTAAAAAATATTTTGACAAAAGAATTATGCAAATTAAAAGAATTTTTTGAATTACAAATTATTCTCTCGAAAGAATTTTACGATTTAGAAATTGAGTCACCGAAAAGGTGTTTCGGATTAAGAAATCTATTGTTAATAGATTCCTGTAAATTAGAATTTTTGTTGTTAAAAAATTCTTGCAAATTACAAAATATTCTTTCGAACGAATTTTGCACATTGCCGAAAGAATTTTTTATATTGTTGAAAAATTTTATCAAGTTAAAATCTATGCTATTTGAATATTTTTGTGAAGTTGAAATTCAAAAAATAATAGAAATTTACATGATATAAATTATTGCATGTTTAATATCTGTGGCTTTAAATTTGAAAAAGTGTAATTTGAGAAGTTATGAAAAATTGAAATGGAAATTTAAAACTTGCTGATATAAGTATCAGTATAAAATAAATAAATAAATGCATAGAAAATTTTTTTTAATGCTATCAATTTTCTTAAATTTTCTTGCATAAATTTTTGGGCTTAGAAAGATTTATTTTTGGTGAAAACTTAGAAAATTTTCAAAAGTCATTCTTTGACTTAGAATTTTTTTTTCCCTTTAACTTGGAAATATTTTTTCTCCGAAAAACATTGAAATAGATTTCTATAATTTTTTCTAAGTGTGAAACCCTTAGATTGTTTTTCTTGAAACCCCATTTTTATTGTGATCAAAGGGGGAGAAGGGAAAGTATAAGTCTAGGGGGAGGTAAAAAATTGAAAATTAAAATTTAAAAATTTTGAAATTCAATATTTTCTATCATGTTGCATGTTATTGCAATAAATTATTTTTATTCTATGTCTATTTGTAACCCTAGCTTAACTTGGGTTAATCACACCAAAACGGGGGAGATTGTTGGAACCCTAAGGTTGTTTTGGTATGATCAACAAGTTAAGTTAGGTCCTGCGTTGTTTTAACCTTGTGTCTAAGTGTGCAGGAGCTTAGGAGCACAGGTACTCGAGCGGAAGACGCAGCTAGCGAGAAGGACGGCACGCGGTGCGTCCGAGGGACGAGGCGCTGCGGAAGAGTACCCCGGTGGACGAGAAGGAAGCGTGCGGTGGTTCCGAGGGACGAAAAACGGAGCGGAAGATTGCTCGGGGAGCAAGAAACGCAGCTAGCGAGAAGGTCGGCACGCGGTGCGACCGAGGGACGAACACTGCGGATGAGTACGCTGGTGGATGAGAAGGAAACACGCAGCGATTCCGATGGACGAGAAGTCGGAGCGGAAGGCTGCTCGAGAAGACCGGAAGTTGGGTTCGGGTGAGCCCTTTTTCGGATGGCAGAGATCACCCAAGCGAGAGGATCCGAAGGAGAAGAACCGGATCGAGGCGGGACTGAACCAGAGAAGAAGTCCCGGACGAAAAAGTCAATAACTATTGACTTTGGCCTCCGGGGCGCCCGGAGCAGTCCGGGGCGCCCGGAGCCCTCCGGGGCGCCCTGAGCAGTAAAATTGACCAGATCGAGTTTTGACTCGATCTGAATGTTGGGGGATAAGTTTTATCCCCCCCAGGGCGCCCGGAACCCTTCCAGGCACCCCGACCAAGGCTATAAATATTGTCTTGGTCCAGAAGCTTTTCAATGAACTCTAAATTGTAATTCCAAACACTTGTGCACCTCAGTTCTAGTTTAGCTTCTATTTTCTGCACTACATTTCTGTACGAGACTTCTCCTCCTAAAGGAGTTTTTAGTGAGCTTAATCTTCCTTGGATTAACAACCACATCGGTTGTAACCAAGTAAACCTTTTGTGCCTCGCTTTTTCTTTATGCTTTTAATTTATCAGCTTACTTTATATATGCAAGTGTTAGTTTAAAGAGTTCGAGGAGGGTTTGTCTTTTTGTGTTTACAGGATATCCAACCCCCTCCTAGCCGGCCGCAACGTTCCTACAGGTATTGCTCTGTGCCAATTGGCACGGAATAGTGCACAACTTTTCTTTTCAACCCTATGGAAGCACCTTTTAAAATTGATCTTATTTTATTTTTTTGATCAGGCACCTGTTAGAATGTTTGGAGTTTATATTAGGGGGAGATAGAATCAAGCTTTATGAAATGATACGATACCAGGCCCACGTTGGGCCTAATATTCAAGCATATCAGGCCCAACGGAGGCTGATTATATTTTATTTTTTTCCAAACACCTATAGAACTTTAAATAAGGATTTGCCAACAGAGTTAGAGTCCTTGCATCTCCAGAATACCACTCGAACTGAAATGGGTTGAATCAGAGGTGTCTAGGTCCATCAGTGGGTTTTGACCAAAACCCACTAATGGCCCTCCCCTACTTGGATTTTCCTGAAATCACGTTCCCTGTGAAGGTCTAACTAGGGATAAGGTATTTCTGGTGTCAAAACATATTTATACCCCATTTCTAAGAAGGTATTGCTCCGTGCTAGTTGACACAGAACAGTGCACAGCTTTTCTTTTAAACCCTATGGAAGCACCTTTTAAAATTGATCTTATTTTATTTTTTTGATCAGGCCCCTGTTAGAATGTTTGGAGTTTATATTAGGGGGAGATAGAATCAAGATTTATGAAATAATACGATATCAAGCCCACGTTGGGCCTGATATTCAAGGATATCAGGCCCAACGGAGGCTGATTATATTTTAATTTTTTTTCAAACACCTATAGAGCTTTAAATAAGGATTTGCCAGCAGAGTTGGAGTCCTTGCATCTCCAGAATACCACTCGAACTGAAATGGGTCGAATCAGAGGTGTCTAGGTCCATCAGTGGGTTTTGACCAAAACCCACTGATGACCCTCCCCTACTTGGATTTACCTGAAATCACGTTCCCTGTAAAGGTCAGATTGGGGATATGGTATTTCTGGTGTCAAAACATATTTATACCCCATTTCTAAGAAGGTATTGCTCCGTGCCAGTTAGCACGGAACAATGCACATCTTTTCTTTTTAACCCTATGTAAGCACCTTTTAAAATTGATCTTATTTTATGTTTTTGATCAGGCCCCTGTTAGAATGTTTGGAGTTTATATTAGGGGGAGATAGAATCAAGTTTTATGAAACGATACGATACCAGACCCACGTTGAGCCTGATATGCACTCATATCAGGCCCACGTTGGGCTTGACATTCAAGCATATCAGGCCCAACGGAGGCTGATTATATTTTATTTTTTTCTAAACACCTATAGAGCTTTAAATAAGGATTTGCCAGTAGAGTTGGAGTCCTTGCATCTCCATAATACCACTCGAACTGAAATGGGTCGAATCAGAGGTGTCTAAGTCCATCAGTGGAGGCCCTGTGAAGATCTGACTGGGGATAAGGTATTTCTGGTGTCAAAACGTATTTATACACCATGTCTAAGAAGGTATTGCTCCGTGCCAGTTGGCACGGAACCTAGTGACCTTGTGCTCTTGAAACCCAGTGTTGGCCCGAGCCTATTTGATTTTTTAAACAATCCCAACCGTTACCATGTTTTTAGTTTTGAGAAGATAGAAATGGTGTGCAGTATAACTTATATACATTATGTCTCTTTCCACTGATAAGCACCAGCATCGCATTTTGTATATTGTGACTTATATTTGACTAATCACTATGCAATATTATTAATATTCCAGTGACAATTTATAATCTTCTCATATACTACATACCACTGTATTATACAACAAAGACTACATACAAAGATATTAAACTACCTACACTATGTAATAAATTCATTTACATTCTATACAAGTTTTTGCCTTACAAGACTATAGATATTTAATCCAATGTTTTAAAATACTTATCCCTCAAAATTGATACCATTACATCAATTCTAATCTTTTTCATGTCTCCTTGTTTGAAGTTCATCTTCATATCATATAGGAGTCATTGAATGTATTACATCACAAAGAAGCCACAATCAACGCTATAAATAACAACAACATTTTTATGGTCAATATTTTTTTATCAATAATTTATATTCACACTCTGTGCTCGATTTACCTTGCTTGTTGTTGTGGACATTCTATTGTGCGAGAGACCCATTTATCGAACGCATAATTCCTTTCCAAGTTTGGATCAATAGCAGCAACGTGCTCACGACTATATAGTTTAAAATCTGATACCTGAAGATTGAAGAGGAAATTTCCATTTTCTATCAACTAGCATTTATATTAGAATACAACCATACACATTATTATTAGATGCTCATCGCTGCTTCAAATTCATATTTGTATTTACTTCCACTTGCTAGAGAATTGTACTGATTGAACGTCATTTATTTGGTGTCCACCAGCAGCAAGTGAAAGTGTGCATTATCACTGCACAAAGGTATAAAAATATACCTTATCTCTTCATCTCCTCTATCTGTCTTTATCACGTGTTGGAAGGCAAACTTACTTGATGATTTCATTAATGACTACAAATATGCAAAGTCATACATACATAACCAAATAATAAAAAGAATTCTAATTTTTACTATACTCAAATCAATTCCTTACTGTGAAGAATATTGAACAATATATTGACTTGTTGTATGTGCTCCAGACGGGAATGCCCCCCTAAATAGAATTTTACAATACGTGTCGATTACATCCCCTCTTGTCAACATCTCTTCATTCACACGAGATAAAAGGGAATACAAATTTAAACAAAAGGGTGGTTCCTCCCAAACTATATCATTTGTAAACCTATAAATTAAACAAATCAGAGATTATTTTTACAAATTTAATTTTGATAACCTTAGCTCAACTATGTAATTAGAGAAGCATATAATAGTCTTGACTAATTAACTATGTAATTTACACACTTTATTTTCTCCAAGGCTTTTAACAAGTACGCCACCTCTTCGTCTTGTTTTTTTTTTCTTGGAAGACTTAAATTACTTCTTCACATACTATGCACACAAACAAAAAAGGCAATTAGATAATCCATTACATCTAACAAATTATAATGAAATTTGCAGATATCGTCTTACAGCAATGGCTTGTTTCCTCATTTTGTCATATTTGGCAAACATATCTACATCATTCTCTGCCTCTTCATCAGATTTGTCTTCCATCAATTGTACAATATTAATTTCTTCTTCCATTTCATCCAAATCAAATTTTCCTTTCCCCTTGCCCACAACATCAGATTCTTTGACAACTTTTTTCCTTCTCCTAGACTTGTAACTTTCTCCGCAGGTTCACTTATTTGTATATTTCTACGCTGCCTCTTAGGTAAAGTTTTGAGCCACAATGGACTATCAATTGGAGTATCCCTATAATCATAGCGACTTCTGTCACATCCTCTCCTACTTCTTGTTGTAACACCTACAGGTTCAATTTGACGATCGTCTACAGGCTCTCTATATTGAGATTCCATGCCTTTATTTTCAACTATTTTAAGTAATTCTTTCACCCTCTCCTTCAATTGCATGTTCTCCATTGTTAGCTCTTTAATTCTGTTTGCTTGAATAATACAATTACAACACTCCTTATTAATCTGCCTTCCTCCTTCAGTGACTTCAATTTGTGATGCCTCCATTGCATGTGGACTGTCATCAACGCCATCAAGGTTCTCAACCAATGATTTTTCATCTTGGTTAGGGATTAGGTCAATCACAACCTGTAAGAATATTAAATCACATGTTAAAATAAGACTTTTTAACCAAACTATAGTCAAAGTATTCAAAATTTACCTCTTCAGATGAGACTTGGTTAATCAATTCCCTCACCTTACTAATATGTGAAGGAATATTCCTCCACTTATTTATTCTTGCTCTGTTTATTTTGTATGATTTTTGGATTGGAACATGCTCCAAAAACCATGCCTGATTCACCATCACAAGGGTTAACTATTTAAAAATGTCCGCAAAATATTAATAAATTTCACATAAATTATACACTTATTGCCAAAAGACCAGCAAATCCCTTTATGTAAGGGAGGTTGGTGTTAGATTGTTTTGTCTCTCAGTTGATGAAAATATGTCTCCAATCTTAGGTAATTGTGGAGTCATAAATTCATGGATTGCTTCAACCTAGTTGAATCTATCAAGATTCTCAAAATCATCTACTATATCTATAAGACATAACGGGACCTTATATGTACTAGAAGAAAATAAGACACAAACAAATATATACAAAATATAGAATTTACAAAATAATAAAACATCATCTTCGCCTTCAACGCGATTGTCATAAAATTTAAGCAACTCCTCAATTCTTGATCTAGTAGCTTCTTTTTTGTTTGAGAAGTAAGTTAGAAAGAGGCCACCAGATGCTTTAGCTGAATTCATTGGAACTGAAGCTCCTCGGTCTGCAGTACCAAGCAGCAATGAAACGTCTCCTCTTGTGAAGCCAACCGGAACACCTGACCAAGTTAAATTATTATTAGACTTCTAACAACACATACAAAAGTATTAGGAACACCGTGGACATGATACGATGCCATATCAAGCACACGTTAGGCCTGATACGACATCGTATCAGGCCCAGGTTTAGCAAAAATTAAATTTTACCATGCAACTATTTTGTGATTAAAATATGAAATTATAAATTGTACATGCGAATCTAAAGGTTTGACTACTTGAATCCCAATTTTGAAATATATTTACCAAAATCCCACTGATGTGCTGCATATCTTCTATGTCCAAAAAAATATGAAATGGTGACTGTTTGATCAGCACTATATGTCAGTCATGTAAAATAACAGACCCTTCATGCGTGCCTTTTTTCGTGGATGCTTGAAAAAAACTTTTAAAGTGACCGAGGATACTGTTCCAATGCAGTTTCTGACCAATATCAACTGAACCCTATACTTTATAAAAATAAAAAAATTTAAATCATACTAGTTCTGCTTCTCAAGATCACAGAGTTTGTAAAATGATAACATTTACAGCTAATTGATGTGGAGAGGATGATGATACACCCGATCAACGTCTTTGCGCCATTATGATACTAGATGATTGACGTAAACCCTAGAAACCTTCACTGGTGGCTCGCGAACAATCCTGATTTTTAATTGAACTGAAATGCTTGATGCCGCTTAAGAAACACTCGAGGTCACTAAACTAGGATTTCACAAGAGAGAGCTGCACTCGCATGTCATGAAGGAGGGAGGTACACTAATGATCGAATTTATTTTTTAAAAATCAAAGTTATTCAAAAATGTAGTTCGGATGCCTAGGAAATGACGACTGAACAGAGGAGATTGACGGGAGGGTTATATTCAGTATTACACATCACTTACCTACGTCTTTTGGTAAATACCAAACGGTGATGCTCCTTTTGATAAATACAGTATACCACGTACATCTTATGGTAAATTGCCGAAATGGGAACAAGAGCAAATTGTACATCTAATGAGAAAAAAACAGAAACAAGTAGTGGCACATTAGGCACAGACACGGGCATATATACTGTAACATTGTAAAAAGTGGAATCACCATCTTAACGACCCCTGGATCCGGCCCCATATCTACTGTAACATATGAGAGAGAGAGAGAGAGAGAGAGAGAGAGAGAGAGGAGGAGGGATGTAATTACATAATCGGGAAAGTGGATGAAGACAGGGAAATCGAAGCGGGAACTAAGCTTCATCTCAAAAGTCACGCTCCTTGGCGCGACGGTACCCCTATTAAGTTTGCCTCTTCCACTTGCACCTAAAATAGCAAAAAAAAAAAAAAAGATGAAACCCCTCCGTAGACGTGACATCAGAAAAGAATCAAATTTTGAATAAAATGAGAAAAGGGAGGGGATTCTGCATGCTCTGCAGCTCTGTTCTGTCAAGCTCGTTTCTTTCCTATCGTTCGCCCCGATCCGGTGGCTGAACACTTCTCCGAGGCAATCATTGATCAGGACCGAGCAACGCCGGGCAGATCGCCTGCGATGACAGACAGAGCAGTGAGCACGCATCAGAGCGCCAGCGACCCACCGATTGCCGCTACGTGCTCACTCTCTTCTGTCAACCCGATCGATCCCCTCGACGACGCCACGAACGAAACCTCGTGAACTAAAAATAAAAAACCAAAGCTGAAAAATCAGGAGGATGATCGAGACGAAGAAGAAACCAATTCGAATCGAAGAGATCGAGAGCCGCTCGCTCCATCGCCTCCGCCGTCTCGTCCAACGTTAGGGTTCTACAATTCTACTACTACACTCTCTCGACCCTACTCTTGCACAATGCGTAACGGTAAGCACGTGTCGGCTAATGGCGTTTCCCGTCGCTTGACTTGTCGACTTCTGATTGAGCGGAAAATCGTACGCTGCGTCATTTCCGACAGCCTCGGGAACCGGGAGGACGACTCTATCCGTGTCTCAGGGAGGTAGAACTGTGTGGGTCCCGCAGCAGACAGATAGTGATTGGCTAGCGTTCTCCATGGAGCACATATTTCCGGCAGCTGGACAGAGGCGAGGATTATTTTTCTATTTTGTCTAGTGGTACGTGAGCTCATGTTGTGCGTCATTGTATTTAATGGTCGCACACGCACAGTGAACCCAGAGGCTTTGATGCTCTTCTGTGAGTCCCAGCTTTGAATAAACGGGTGAGATTTGTTTACAAACTAATGAAACGTCGAATCAATGAAACTCATATCGATTAATTTCACAATACCGAACCCACCAGTTTTATATTTTTTATATTATAAGTAAGCAAATTTTTATAATATTCAAAAAAATTACTCAACTTTTATATTTATTAAAATATATAATCATTTTTAAATATTAGAAACAATCACCACCGTACTTAGTATAGTAAAAAATAATTATATTCATTATAGAAATTTTTTATAATCTATTTTTAAATTATACAAAAGGAATGTAAATCATATAATCAATTTTTGATCGACTGTCAAGTGATTATAGAGTGGGAGGAATTTTTTTTCCAAAGACATATATCCTCCAGAAATTAATTTCAATCCCATTATAGTAAATCTATCACTCTCTAACCAACTGGATACTCCGTAAAGAGAACAATTAACTAAACCAATCAGATGATGTATTATCAATCAATTACTATGCAATAGTCCAATTTATAAGTCAATTGTTAAGTTTATTATGCTCAATTTATAATTATTAGTCTACTGTTATATGATAGTCGAGTTCACCAATAAATTCCTAAATTATTGTACTCAATTTATGATCTATAGTCAACTACTTATAACTCATCAGTCGATTGCTAAACTTTCTGTGCTCCCATTTTATGATCGGACGATTACACAACTTTTAAAATATCTCAAAATTGAATCAATTTAAAAATGTATAACTCTCCATGTAGGCTATGAAATCTATATCTAAGGGCATAATAACATTCAAGATGATTTAAAGAATGCAATGAACTTGATTTAAAAATAATTTTGAGATGTCTAAATCAATAATGAGTTTTGGCAAAAACTCGCTGATAATCTTAAAAATATCAAAATTGTTTCAAACCAATATCATTACACTCCCGATAATTTCCTGATTGTAATTATAACCTCAAATCTCAATTCCACTACTTAGATTGAGAGATGTGAATTTTGAAAATATTCACAACATTAAAACAATTAACACAAGCTTATTAAAGAGCTTAGATCTATCATGCTTACTCACCAACACCATAAAAGCGTTCATAATACTCCCATTATTCTGACCATATCAATATTTAAAATTTTGAACATTGTAATGTCATCAATAAGTTTTGATCAAAACATACTAATGGTCTTAGGAACATTAGAATCATTTCAAACCAAGACCATTACACTTTTAGAGCCTCTTGAGTGTAACCATGTACTAAGACATAATTCCATAATCTAGATCGAGAGATGTGGATTTTTAAAATTTTCACAATTTTAAGATAATTTAACATAAACTCATTAAAGGGCTTAGACTTGTCATATTTACTAATACCACCAAAGGGTTCATAGTGTTGGGATCGACGTTGCTAGAGGAGGGTGAATAGTGATTCACTATGTTCATGTTCGTTGTCCTCGTCTATGAAGAGATTAACACATAGTGGAAAATACAAATAACAAACACAAAACAGAATAAGAATGACACCTTGATTTTTACATGGTTCGAAACCACCAATTCCTACTCCATGGCCAAGCATCCTAGCGGTATCACCACTATGTTTTTTTTTACTTGGACACCTTCTATAGGAAAAGAAATCATTTACAATCATGTTAAGATAAAACAATATAAGCCAAACACAAATATACAAATGATATCAAATGCAATCAAAATAAATAAGTTTACACAAAAGATCTTAACTTTTGATCATATTGTGGTTACTTTAGAATGTCTCTTGAAGGTCTAGAATACAACAACACTTCCCCTCAAAACCTACAAGAATCAACATTTGAAATCTACCATGAAATCCTCTTTTATAGGGTTGTTGTTGTTGGTCCCGATAGCGGACGACTAGGAAGGGGGGGGGGGGGGGGGGGTTGAATAGCCCTACAAACAAAAATTAGACGAACCTTTCTCATTCTCCAACTTAGATTAGTAGCAATATCACAATTAGAATGAGTAGAAATGAACAACTAATAATTTAAAGAGCTTAATAGATTTACTTGGTTACAACCTAGATGGTTATTAATCCAAGGCAGGTAAGCGCACTAAAAAGTCTCCTTCTTTGAAGGTGGAGAAGTCTCTTACACTCATGAAAAACTCAGACAATTGCTAGGAAATGATTACAAGAGTTGTTCTACTATTTCTTAGGTCCAGGGGTCTTTTTATAGCCCCTATGAAAAGTTATCCGTAGCTGGAAGGCGCCTTCCATAGGGCTCGAAGGCGCCTCCAGCGAGGCAAGCGAGGATAAAGTTTTATTCTAACCAACGTTCACTTCTGACTTGTCGAAGGTCCATTCCATAAGGCTGGAAGGCGCTTTCGTACTGTTCATCAAAGGCGCCTTCCAGCCATGGAAGGCGCCTTCCACAATGAGGAGCGGAGGCATGGCGCAGATGCCTTGGAGGCACCTTCAATTCCCTTTGAAGGCGTCTCCAGCATCATTTCTAGCCTCCTTTCACTCTTCTACTGCTCCAATCGCATGGGTGATCACAGCTATCCAGAATAGTGTTGGTTGCTACTCGGAAAGCCTAGAGGTTCCACTGTACAAAAATTTTGTACAAAGGTCTGAACCTTTTCCTAGCTACCATGTGTTCTTTTAAATTAAATTTTGGATCGCCTGCGGAACTTAACACGTTTGATCCAAAACTTAATCTATTTGTTCTTTTAGGTTTTGACTTGGATCTCCTGCGGAACTTAACACGTTCGACCCAAATCACCTTAAGTTATTAATTCCATTAAATATTAATTTCCATAATTGGTTCCCAGTACTGACGTGGCGAGGCACATGGCCTTCTTGGATATGGGAGCAACCACCACCGACTAGACAAAACCTTTTATAGAAATCTAATATTTAATTTCCTAAAATAACTTTAGGTTAACCGAAAAGAACAATCAAATCACAAGGAAAAATAAAACAAAAGAACACAACTTCGAAAAACATATTCGAAATACTAGAATCGTAAGCCTCTTGTATTTGGTATTATTTCCAAAAATAACTAGTATGATGCGGAAAGAAAAATACTAGTTATACCTTTTAGAAAGACCTCTTGATCTTCTACCGTATTCCTCTTCTAACCTCGGACGTTGTGTGGGCAACGATCTTCCGAGATGAGAATCCACCAAAGCACCTTCTTCTCCTTTCTTCAAGTTTCGGCCAAGCACAAAGCTTCCAAAAGATGAAGATCTTTTTCCACCAACCAAGCTCCAAGGGATACAAGCTTTCTCTCCTTCTTCTTCTTCTTCTCCAAGTAGTATCCGGCCACCACAAGAGCTCCAAGCAAATAGAGAAGGTTCAGCCACCACCAAGAGGAAGAGAGGAAGAGAGGTTGGCCGGCCACAACACCAAGGAAAAGAGAGAGAGAAATAATAGAGGTTGTTCACCCAAAAAGCCTTCTCTACCCCCTCTTTTATAATCCTTGGTCTTGGCAAATAAGGAAATTTAATTAAAAACTTCCTTAATTCTTTTGCCATGAAAAGGAAAAATTTATTTAATTAAAAACAATTTTCCTTTTCTCAATTTACATGGCCGGCCACACCAAAGCTACAAACAAGGAGAGTTTTAATTAATTAAAACTTCCTAATTTGTCTCCAGAAATTTATAAAATTTCTCCAATAATTTAATCCCTTCATGATTGGTTTATAAAAAGGAAATTTAATAAATTAAAATCTTTCTTTTAAACATGTGGATAAAAAGAAAGTTATCTCTAAAAATTAAAATCTCTTTTAATCTACAAATAAGGAAAGATATCAAATCTTTTCTTAATCTTTTGTAGAAACTTATAAAAGAGAATATTTAATTTTAAACTCTCTTTTAAATCATGAACATAATTAAAAAGGAAAGTTTTCTTAAAATTTAAAATCCTCCTTTAATCAACAAATAAGGAAAGATTTCAAATTTTAAACTCTCTTTTAAACATGTAGATGATTTACAAATAAAGAAATTTTTTATCAAAAATTAAAACCATCCTTTTAAATTACAAATAAGGAAAGAGATTAATCTCTTCTCTTAATCTTTTGTTGAAAGCTATAAAAGGAAATTTTTAATTTTTTAAACTCTCTTTTAAAATCATGATATCCACATAAGAAATAATTTTAATAAAATCCTTTTTAATATTCTAGTGGCCGGCCACCTAAGCTTGGGACCCATGCTTTGGCCGGCCACCTTCATGGCTCATCCACTTGGACTTGGCCGGCCCTAGCTTGGGTTCCAAGCTAGCTTGGCCGGCCCCATTGGATGGGTAAGAAGGTGGGTATGCGGTGGGTATAAATCTCAATATACTAGAGGCTACGATAGGGACCGAGAGGAGGAATTGGTTTTGGTCTCCCGATGAAATTAAGCATCCCGTGTTCGCCCCGAACACACAACTTAATTTCATCAACAATAATTCATTCCACTAAAGAACTATTATTGAACTACCGCACCAATCCCAAATTACATTTTGGGCTCCTTCTTATTATGAGTGTGTTAGTCTCCCTGTGTTTAAGATAACAAATGTCCACTAATTAAGTAAGTTACTGACAACTCACTTAATTAATATCTAGCTCCAAGAGTAGTACCACTCAACTTCATCGTCATGTCGGACTAAGTCCATCTGCAGGGTTTAACATGACAATCCTTATGAGCTCCTCTTGGGGACATTCTCAACCTAGATCACTAGGACACAGTTTCCTTCTATAATCAACAACACACACTATAAGTGATATCATTTTCCAACTTATCGGGTTTATTGATTTATCGAACTAAATCTCACCCATTGATAAATTAAAGAAATAAATATCAAATATATGTGCTTGTTATTATATTAGGATTAAGAGCACACACTTCCATAATAATTGAGGTCTTTATTCTTTTATAAAGTCAGTATAAAAGGAACGACCTCAAATGGTCCTACTCAATACACTCTAAGTGTACTAGTGTAATCATATAGTTAAGATAAACTAATACCTAATTACACTACGACCTTCCAATGGTTTATTCCTTTCCATCTTGGTCGTGAGCTACTGTTTATAATTTATAAGGAACCGATAACATGATCTTCTGTATGTGACACCACACACCATGTTATCTACAATATAAATTAATTGAGCAACTACATTTATCATAAATGTAGACATTTGACCAATGTGATTCTTATTTCTAGATTAATGTTTATACCAAAAGCTAGGCTTTTAGTATACACTCTAACAAATAGGGCTCACCCGGACCCATTTTCTGACTTTCTCCTTGAGCAGCCTTCCGCTCCAACTTCTCGTCCCTTGGACCGTCACGCGCATCCTTCTCGTCCGCCGGTGTACTCTTCCACAGTACGTCATCCCTCAGATGCACCGAGCCCGTCGGCTCTCTCCCGTACCATCCTTCTTGCTAGTCGCGTCTTCCGCTCGACTTCTTGTGCTCCTAAGCTCTTGCACACTTAGACACAGAGTTAAACACCAACAAGACCTAACATGTCTTTGGTTGATCACATCAAAACTACCATGGGATACCAACAATCTGTTGACAGTTCTAAAGCATGAAAAATAGTAAACACTTACAGTGATCTCCTATAGATCTGCAATCGACGTCGACAAGACTTGCTGACGGAAGAACGATCACAGAATTGAAAAGCTCTTCATGGTTCACAAACCAAATCCCTCTTGCGAGATTGGACAAACCAATCTTGAATATTCTTCTTTGCCCACTTACAATCTTGTTCACATAGATGAACCTTGCACAGAGACCTTTTCGATATGGGGCAAGCCCTTTCTCGAACCTCGCACACAGCAAGCCCCCTCTTCCTTTCTCTCTTGTGCACCATTTGCCTTGGATGCCTTTTTTTTTATAGAGGAAGATGACTCTTCATCTTCCTCTACCTCCATTAATGGAGGAATGACAAAGGGTTGGAAGGTGAAGGGGAAGAGGCACCCTTTCACCTTCTTAACACCAACATCTTCTACTCATCCAAGTCAACCCATAAAGGTTATCTAGTCACATAGACTACAAGATGATCATGTCACAGGGTCAAAGCCAAATATTAATTGGTCATAAAGACCAAATAAGTCACATAGACTATACGAAGGCCAGACCAAAACACTAATTAGTCACAAAGACTAAATAAGAACATTCAATTCATACTTTAGGGAAATGGTTCGTGGGACAACAAGCACATTGAGCGATAGATGCTAAGAAGATTGTTACACCTTACATAGCCACTCTTTGAGCAATGAATTAGAGACATCGTCATAATGACACATAGCCTCTTTGTCTTGGTGGCACATAGCATTTATAGTCATACAGCTAAATAGTCACTAAGGTCAAAAACTGAGATTAACTTATAATCTCAAAGATCTCACATAGTAGAGAAACAGGGATTCATTCTCCTACTATCCTTATTATTGTCATAGCACATGTGGTATGAATCACATGCTACGATGCAATTCTCTTTACTAAAAAGAGTGCATGTTTTTCTCAAATTTTAACATCGTACAGATTTCGATCTAGACATACCTAATGTCTAATCCTGAATTCAATATATAAATTCCAATTAAGCTTTCAATAGGTTTAGTAAATGGTGGGTTCATTTACTTCGATCATTACATAAATGATCTCATCTTGACACAATTATCAAGGCGACCTTAACTTATAGGTATGTCTCTATTCATACTGTAACGACCCATTTTTCCCTATTTCGAGTTCTAAATATCTTTAAAAAAGATTTTGAAATGCTTTTAAAATATTCTAGAGATTTTTGGGAATTTTTAGAGTATTTTTATGTAATTTTTGGAGGTCGTTTGGTATTTTTACTAAACGAAGGAAGTTTTGACAAAAAAATGTCCAAGCCAAGGTTTGAACCAGCGACCTTTGACTCGGTCAAAACCCGACTGACCAAGTGTGCTGGCGATCATTACTGGTAAATTAGGAAGTGAAATATATTTAAGCAGTAGTTAAGAAATTGGAAATAAATTGGAATAAAAAGGCACGGCTGAGGATTCGAAACCATGACCAAGGGTTTCAACGAAAACGTAGTCAACCAAGTGTGCCGGCGGGTGGTGTTAATTAAGGAACGAGGGAATAATATTTAAGGTATAGTAATATAAAAAACCCTAGTTATAAGAAAAGGGTTTAGGTTTTTCCCGAACCCTAATCCCGTTCCTCTCCTCTTTTGCGTGCGACGGTGACTTGTGCTTGGGCGAAACCAAAGCCGGTGTTAGGGCTCCACTTTCGGCGGCCGACGAGGATTTCTTTTTGGGAGTCGTTCACGGATTCGTGGTCTCCTCGTCAAGGAGAACACGCGGATAGGAAGGGATCGCCGAGATCTTCACTGCCGAAAACCCTAGAAGCCTTTTCCCATACGGTTGTAAGTCCTAAAAGCAAGGGTAAGTCGCTACTCACCTGCGGTAAGAGTTGTTTGAGTTCGGTTCGGTGTTTTCCTTGTGTTTTTTTTGGGTATGCCGTGAGAAAGGATTGAACTTTGAAGTTCTACCGTGGGTTGAGGTTTCAGATTAGATTTTGCAAGCTTCTTTTTCTTTCTTCCTTGCAATTCTGCTGAAGCAATGAATCAGTTTATATAGTTTTGTTTTAAGTCTTCAGCAAGTTTAATTTGGTCTGTTTTGTGCTATGTATGGCATTCATGAAAGCTGTTTTGCTAATTAAACTGCCAACATATATAGATATTAATAGTGGTTGTCTATTACTTGATGGTTCCTGGTTTTCATGGAGGAAAAGAACACGAAAGAGGATAGGTGTGAGGAGCATTTAGCTCCTTTTGGTTACCTGCCATGCCACAGTTCCAGGAGGAATTGCTCCCTTAGTTTTAGGGATTTTAGCACAGCATTCATTATATGATTTTAAGAAATTTGAACATGTAGTTTAGTTAATTCTGGTTGGATTGATGTGGCTGTCGTGCACCTCAAAGAAGGGAATTAAGGTTGGTTTGGTTGATTGTTGTTTGTTTAGCATGAGGTAGGCAGCAGTAGCTCCTTTTCTCTTGTGTAATTCCCTTTGCTGCCATGAAACTCAATTTAAATTGTTTAGTTTCTAACAGCCTATTTGTAGCTTAGTTTTTTAGTTTTTCCGTGCCAATACTGAGTAATTACCTTTTTCCCTCATGCTTTGCCTTGTTGGAAACAGCTTAGAAGAGTTGACCCATTAAGTGCAGATTTTTACAAGTAATGTACGCAGATTTTTGATAAGTATAACATTGTAGATTTTGCTTAAGGAATTTTATAGTTTTATGAAACCCGAACAATCCTATTGTCTAATGGTGGCTGCAGCATGCTTACTTTAGATAGCTTCCTATTGTAGATGGAATTGTTTTTACATTCATAGCATGCTTACGTAGTGATAATGGTCTTCTTGTACAACATGTTTAAAAAGACTGTATTTCCTCTTTACTTTCACAGCAAGTATTAATAATTGTGTTTATTCTGTGAAACTCTAGAATTTTCATGCATATAGTGTTCTATTAAACTCTTTTAGGGGTTATGAGTGATTATAAGTAAGAAAAGACCAAGGTCTTAAATTGATCCTAAAATTCCAGAAGTTTAGGATTAAAAGCACACTAAGTGTTTGAATAAATGCCAAGGCATTTTGTTATAAGATAATTAAAGAATAACATGTATAAGGAAGTTATAGTTAAAAAGAAAATAAGTATTTTAGTTTTTAATGACATGTACCGGACACAAGGTCCATTGGGTGAGCTCCTAGATCGCCCCTAGGCACAAGATCGCCTAGAAGTACCTTAGTAGTTTCGGGATTAGCTACCTCGACTCATATTAAGGATGCGCGCAAATTGGTACAATTCCGGGCCCAAGAGAAGTTTATTATTATTTTAAAGTAATAAAGTATAAGTTTTGAAACAAATTTCACATATGCTTAGAGTCAGTAAGTTTAGCTTCTTTTAATTCGAAGCATACAGTATTGTTTCAGTATTAGTTTTATTTGTTTCCTGATTAGTTATTTAGCATGATTAGCTTTATCTTCCAGCATGCAGTTTTATCCTTGTGTAGCATGATTAGCTATTAGAATTACATGAGTAGATTCCTTAGTTTTTCTTTGCTATTAGTTTGACATGAGCAGATATGTTTATGCTTTACTTTCTTTTAGAGCATATAGTTTCTAGTTCTTTCTGTATACATGCATATTCGTGTTTTTGTGAGTTAGATAGCGCTTACTAAGTAAATTTTGCTTATAGATTGCATTTCCTCTTACTGCAGATAAAGGAAAGGAAAGGATATAGCAAGGGAGGCGACAAGGTGGTGCGGATGGTGTGTGATGCCAGGACTGTGGGAGAGAACTGGAAGTTTTGCGTTTTCGTGTTTAGTGGATAAGAAGTAACTGAGTTGCACTCTATGTTTGATGTCGTTGAGACTGTATTTTATATTCTATGTCCCTATTGAGTTTATTCGTGTTTTAGTTTGCTTGTTGTGATGAGTTTCTATGTAATAGGTAGATATTATAGTTTTTGTCACTTATTAAACTTCGTGGGTGTTTGATATATGTTCCAGCTGCCTGTGACTGTGTATTATTTGCATGTATTGAGGAATTTGGTCACCGGTACAGGGGAGATTTTGTCGAAATTTTTCAGTAAGGACTCCTCGTGGTTTCGATCATACCGGTTAAGTAGAGTTAGTAGTTAAGTAACGGTCACCTTTAGAGAGTAGTAGTAGTAGTAAGAAGGGTGGTCGTTACAGTTGGTATCAGAGCAGTCTCCATTCTCCAGCATCACACATCAACACCATCTTTGCCGTCTTCAAGTAAGAAAGTATTTAAGTTTTCCTTTTATGCTTTCTTTATTATTTGCAGTATAGAGTATTTGCTTATATGCGCTTTAGTAAGATAGAAGTTTTATTTCTCTTTTATCTATATACATAAGTTTGTTTAGAAAGGATAGAGAATATACCAAGTCTTTTCTTTGCATAAATAGATGTCAAGAAAAGGACGTCCTCGTACTGTTCGTACTGAGAACCAAGATCAGGAGAATGAAGAGCTTAGATCAACTGAGTCCAATCTCTCTGAAGTTGTTGCCCAACTCCAGAGACAAGTAGTAGAGCAGTAGCAAGTGATTGCCAATCTGATGGCCAATCAATAGCCAGTTCCTCCCACTCCTCCAACCATCAATGTGGAGACTCCAGTGGTGACTGAAGTTCCACCAGCCGCCCTGGAAGTCGCCACAACACCTAGAAGATAAGAAGCATACCTGATACAGTGGTTGAAACTGAAGCCAGAAAGTTTCACAGGCACGACTGAGCCCTGGGATGCTCAGGCTTGGTTCAAGACACTGGAGAGCACCATAGAGCTTCTGGACTGGCCAGAAGTCGAGAAGGTCAAGTGTGCCTCATTCTGCCTATCTGGAGATGCTCGTATGCAGTGGGAGAGAGTTAAAAGCAAGAGAGAAGTCAAACAGATGAGCTGGACTGACTCCGAGACAGAGTTTCACGAAGAATTCTTCCACCAACGGATCACCAATAAGCATTATGAAGAGTTTATAGAATTCATAAGGTGAACCATCTTTTGAGTTCACGGGAGTACCAAAGAGGAAGACCCAAAAATTCCTCTCCTCCCTAATAACTCACCAGATGTTAGCTAAAAGATGTACTAATTTTCTTGCGTACATTGTGAATACAGAAGAACAAGAAAGACCCAAGCAGGAAGATGTTCGGGTAGTCTGTGAGTATCCAGAGGTATTCCCAGAAGAGCTACCTGGACTACTTCTCAGTAGAGAAGTAGAGTTTGAAATTTAATTGGTTCCTGACACCAGCCCAATTTCAAAAGCTCTGTACCGAATTTCTCTAGAAGAGCTAAAAGAGTTGTTCGTTAAGAAGAAAAACGGATCCATGCTAATGTGCATAGATTTTAGAGCGCTGAGCAAAGTAGCAGTTAAGGACAAGTACCATCTTTCCAGAATAGATGATCTATATGATCATCTAAAGAGGGCAATAGTGTTCTCTAAAATAGACCTGCGCTCTGAGTACCATCAGTTGGAAGTGAAAGAAAGTGATACACCCAGAATAATTTTCAGGACCAGATATGGACACTACAAATTTGTAATCATGCCTTTTGGTGTGACTAATGCACCTACAGTCTTCTTGGACTTGATGAATAGAGTGTTCAGAGAATACCTTGACAAGTTTATCATCGTGTTCATCGACGATATTCTAGTCTATTCCAGAACCCCAGAGGAGCATGACACGCACTTGAGAGTAGTACTGCAGACCCTACAGTAGAAACAGCTTTATGCTAAATTCTCAAAGTGCGAGCTCTGGTTAGATCAGGTGGCGTTTCTAGGTCACATAATTTCTAAAGAAGGTATCCAAGTGGATCCAGCCAAAATAGAAGTGGTCAACAATTGGAGTAGACCCAAAAATGCTAGGGAGATCAGAAGCTTCCTCGGTTTAGCTGGGTACTACAGGAAATTCGTGGAGGACTTTTCCAGGATAGCTTCTCCACTAACGACCTTAACCAGGAAGAACAAGAAGTTTGAATGGTCAGATAAATGTGAGCAGAGTTTCCAAGAGCTCAAGAAGAGACTGACCAGTGCTCCTATTCTGACGGTTCCAGAAAGTGACAAGAGTTTTGACATCTACAGTGATGCTTCCAAGATGGGCCTAGGAGCTGTATTCATGCAAGAAGGAAAAGTGATAGCTTATGCTTCCAGACAACTCAAAGATTATGAAAAGAACTACCCCACTCATGATCTTGAGCTGGCAGCTGTGGTCTTTACGCTGAAACTCTGGCGACACCACTTGTATGGAGTTCAGTGCAGAATTTTCACAGATCATCAGAGTCTTAAGTACTTATTCACCCAGAAGGACTTAAACATGAGACAACGTAGGTGGCTAGAGTTGGTCAAGGATTATGACTGTGAAATCCTCTACCATCCAGGTAAAGCTAACAAAGTGGCAGATGCACTAAGCAGAAAATCCAGAGCATCCCTGATGTCTTTATCATCATTAACCCTGCCACTGCAGAAGGAGTTGTCAGATTTTGGACTTGAAGTTATTTATGGGCAACTCTCTGCATTGACCTTAGAGTCAACCCTGCTTGAGGATATACAGAGAAAGCAAAATGAAGATCTAGATATCCAAAAGATCAAGCAAGGGATACAAGAAAAGGGAAATTCAGAGTTTCGAGTATCAGATAGTGGAATCCTCTACCAGGGGAACCGCATTTGTGTCCCCAATGACGAAGAGTTGAGAAAGAAGATTTTAGAAGAAGCCCATAGTACTCCTTACTCCATGCATCCTGGTTCCACCAAGATGTACCAAGACTTGAAACAAAGGTTCTGGTGGTCTGGACTCAAAAGAGACGTTGCTAAGTATGTCAGTACCTGCCTGACATGCCAGAGAGTCAAAGAAGAACACCAGAGACCAGGAGAAATGTTACAACCTCTCCCAATACCAGAGTGGAAGTGGGAAGACATATCCATGGACTTCATAACAGGTCTTCCAAGAACTACAAATGGATATGACGCAATATGGGTAGTAGTGGACAGATTGACTAAGTCTGCTAATTTTCTAGCCATCAAGGTATCCCACTTTATAGAGCAGTTGGTACAAATGTACGTCAAGGAAGTGATCAGACTTCATGGAGTTCCTAAATCTATTGTTTCTGATAGAGATGGACGTTTCACCTCTCACTTTTGGGAGTGTGTTCAGAATGCACTAGGCACCAAACTCAAGTTCAGCACAGCCTTCCATCCTCATACTGATGGACAGACAGAGCGAGTAAATCAGATTCTAGAAGATATGCTCAGAGCTTGTGCACTAGATTTCAAGGGAAGTTGGTGCAAGTATCTATGCTTAACTGAGTTTGCCTACAACAATAGCTATCAGGCCACCATCAAGATGGCACCTTATGAGGTGTTGTATGGTAGGAAGTGCAGATCACCCATTTGCTGACAAGAAGCAGGTGAAAGAAAAGAAATGGAAGTAGAACTGGGCATTCAGACAGAGCTGATAGCCTGAGTCTAGAAGATCAGACAGAGGATTGAGACTGCCTAGAGTAGACAGAAGAGTTATGCTGATACACGCCGTAGGCCACTTGAATTCCAAGTAGGGGATTCAGTCTTTCTCAAGGTTGCTCCTATGAAGGGAGTGATGAGATTTGGCAAGAAGGGCAAATTAAGTCCTCGTTATGTAGGACCTTACCTAATCACAGAAAGGATTGGGAAAGTAGCTTACAAGCTGGACTTACCATAGAACATGTCAGCAATACATAATGTATTTCATGTCTCTATGCTAAAGAAGTGTATTCACGACCCTAGCCAAGTGATTCAGCCTCAGTCAGTGCAGATCCAAGAGGATCTTAGCTATGAGAGCAGACCTACACAGATAGTGGACAGAGAAGTCAAGAGACTAAGAAACAAAGAAGTGCCACTAGTGAAGGTCATCTGGCAGAACCAGAAACACGAGGAAGTCACTTGGGAGCATGAGGACAGTATGAGACAGAAATATCCAGAGTTATTCTAAGTTCGAGGACGAACTTTTTATAAGGTATGGGGGATTGTAACGACCCAATTTTCCCTATTTTGAGTTATAAATGTCTTTAAAAAAGATTTGGAATGCTTTTAAAATATTCTAGAGAATTTTAGGAATTTTTAGAGTATTTTTATGTAATTTTTGGAGGTCGTTTGGTATTTTTACTAAACGAAGAAAGTTTTGACAAAAAAATGTCCAAGCCAAGGTTTGAACCAGCGACCTTTGACTCGGTCAAAACCTGGTTGACCAAGTGTGCTGGCGGTCGTTGCTGGTAAATTAGGAAGTGAAATATATTTAAGCAGTAGTTAAGAAATCGGAAATAAATTGGAATAAAAAGGCACGGCTGAGGGTTCGAAACCGTGACCAAGGGTTTCGACGAAAACTTAGTCAACCAAGTGTGCTGACAGGCGGTGTTAATTAAGGAAAGAGGGAATAATATTTAAGGTATAGTAATTAATAAAAAACCCTAGTTATAAGAAAAGGGTTTAGGTTTTTCCCGAACCCTAATCTCGTTCCTCTCCTCTTCTGCGTGTGACGGTGACTTGTGCTTGGGCGAAACCGAAGCCGGCGTTAGGGCTCCACTTTCGGCGGTCGGCGAGGATTTCTTTTCGGGAGCCGTTCACGGATTCGTGGTCTCCTCGTCAAGGAGAACACACGGATAGGAAGGGATCGCCGAGATCTTCATTGCCGAAAACCCTAGAAGCCTTTTCCCTTCTGGTTGTAAGTCCTAAAAGCAAGGGTAAGTCACTACTCACTTGCGGTAAGAGTTGTTTGAGTTCGGTTCAGTGTTTTCCTTGTGTTTTTTATGGGTATGCCGTGAGAAAGGGTTGAACTTTGAAGTTCTACCGTGGGTTGAGGTTTCAGATTAGATTTTGCAAGTTTCTTTTTCTTTCTTCCTTGCAATTCTGCTGAAGCAATGAATCAATTTATATAGTTTTTGTTTTAAGTCTTCAGCAAGTTTAATTTGGTCTGTTTTGTGCTATGTATGACATTCATGAAAGCTGTTTTGCTAATTAAACTGCCAACATATATAGATATTAATAGTGGTTGTCTATTACTTGATGGTTCCTGGTTTTCATGGAGGAAACGAACACGAAAGAGGATAGGTGTGAGGAGCATTTAGCTCCTTTTGGTTACCTGCCATGCCACAGTTCCAGGAGGAATTGCTCCCTTAGTTTTAGGGATTTTAGCACAACATTCATTATATGATTTTAAGAAATTTGAGCATGTAGTATAGTTAATTCTGGTTGGATTGATGTGGCTGCCGTGCACCTCAAAGAAGGGAATTAAGGTTGGTTTGGTTGATTGTTGTTTGTTTAGCATGAGGTAGGCAGCAGTAGCTCCTTTTCTCTTGTGTAATTTCCTTTGCTGCCATGAAACTCAATTTAAATTGTTTAGTTTCGAACAGCCTATTTGTAGCTTAGTTTTTTAGTTTTTCCGTGCCAATACTGAGTAATTACCTTTTTCCCTCATGCTTTGCCTTGTTGGAAACAGCTTAGAAGAGTTGACCCATTAAGTGTAGATTTTTACAAGTAATGTACGCAGATTTTTTATAAGTATAACATTGCAGATTTTGCTTAAGGAATTTTATAGTTTTATGAAACCCGAACAATCCTATTGTTTAATGGTGGCTGCAGCATGCTTACTTTAGATAGCTTCCTATTGTAGATGGAATTGTTTTTACATTCATAGCATGCTTACGTAGTGATAATGGTCTTCTTGTACAGTATGTTTAAAAAGACTGTATTTCCTCTTTACTTTCACATCAAGTATTAATAATTGTGTTTATTCTGTGAAACTCTAGAATTTTCATGCATATAGTGTTCTATTAAACTCTTTTAGGGGTTATGAGTGATTATAAGTAAGAAAAGACCAAGGTCTTAAATTGATCCTAAAATTCCAGAAGTTTAGGATTAAAAGCACACTAAGTGTTTGAATAAATGCCAAGGCATTTTGTTATAAGAGAATTAAAGAATAACAAGTATAAGGAAGTTATAGTTAAAAAGAAAATAAGTATTTTACTTTTTAATGGCATGTACCGGACATAAGGTCCATTGGGTGAGCTCCTAGATCGCCCCTAGGCACAAGATCGCCTAGAAGTACCTTAGTAGTTTCGGGATTAGCTACCTCGACTCATATTAAGGATGCGCGCAAATTGGTACAATTCTGGGCCCAAGAGAAGTTTATTATTATTTTAAAGTAATAAAGTATAAGCTTTGAAACAAATTTCACATATGCTTAGAGTCAGTAAGTTTAGCTTCTTTTAATTCGAAGCATATAGTATTGTTTCAGTATTAGTTTTATTTGTTTCTTGATTAGTTATTTAGCATGATTAGCTTTATCTTCCAGCATGCAGTTTTATCCTTGTGTAGCATGATTAGCTATTAGAATTACATGAGTAGATTCCTTAGTTTTTCTTTGCAATTAGTTTGACATGAGCAGATATGTTTATGCTTTACTTTCTTTTAGAGCATATAGTTTCTAGTTCTTTCTGTATACATGCATATTCATGTTTTTGTGAGTTAGATAGCGCTTACTAAGCAAATTTTGCTTATAGATTGCATTTCCCCTTATTGTAGATAAAGGAAAGGAAAGGATATAGCAAGGGAGGCGACAAGGTGGTGCGGATGGTGTGTGATGCCAGGACTGTGGGAGAGAACTGGAAGTTTTGCGTTTTTTGTGTTTAGTGGATAAGAAGTAATTGAGTTGTACTCTATGTTTGATGTCATTGAGACTGTATTTTATATTCTATGTCCCTATTGAGTTTATTCGTGTTTTAGTTTGCTTGCTGTGATGAGTTTCTATGTAATAGGTAGATATTATAGTTTTTGTCACTTATTAAACTTCGTGGGTGTTTGATATATGTTCCAGCCGCCTGTGGCTGTGTATTATTTGCATGTATTGAGGAATTTGGTCACCGGTATGGGGGAGATTTTGTCGAAATTTTTCAGTAAGGACTCCTCGTGGTTTCGATCATACCGGTTAAGTAGAGTTAGTAGTTAAGTAACGGTCACCTTTAGAGAGTAGTAGTAGTAGTAAGAAGGGTGGTCGTTACACATACACTATAACAAAAACCCTCATAGACATCGGTTTTCCATCGGTGTCTATTACATTTCCGCCCCCGATGTCTATGAAGCCGATGTAAAAGGTCTGCCATTTTAGACATCGGGTTAAAACCGGTGTAGTATCACTTAACGACACCGGTGTTCTAATCGGTTATTAACTGGTTTAGTATCACTTAACGACACCGTTTCATCAACGGTGTAAAACCGATGTAATATTATATGTTAATAACACCAGTTTTGACAACGGTATACGACCGATGTAATATTAGTTAATAACATCGGTTTTGTAGCGGTGGAAAATCGATGTAATATCGGTATTGTTTAACGACACAAATTCGATTTCTGAAACAGTGAAAAATCGACACTATCCAAGAAAATACACAAATTTTCACAAATTACATAAATATTGTTCTTCCAATAGTATCCATAAAATACACAAATATTCATAAATTACATAAATATTCTTCTTACAAAAGTATCCATAAAATACATAAATATTCTTTTTACATCAAAATCTAATAGATATTGTACACATCAAGGTAGAACATCGTGAGTCAAAAATCAAGCTGAGGCTACATTAAATTATGAGAATCAGAATCTATTCAACTTGCTATACTGCTCCATTCTTCTTGCGCCTTTCATTTCCCTAATCTCACCACTTTTCACCTTCAAATACTTAGTTTTCTGAGTTAAAACATCCACTGTTCTAATCTGTCAAACAAAAGTATCATTTGGTCTACTTAACTACAGCAAAGAACAAAAACAGAAGAATTATACATGCTACAGAAGTCCTAGAATATCACCATCAGAAAGAAATTGACATGGGACAATATACGCAATTTACATTCCATGCAAATGCATGCATCATCCAAAGTTTTCAAAAATCAAATACCTTTCCTACTCAAATGTAATCTAGCATGCATTCAGCCCATTCAAACCGCACTTCATCAATTTCAACTCTGGAGTACTTGAGATTTGTAAACTGTAAAAACACATAAATAATATCTAACGAATATATATATGCAAATGTTGCCATTGCAGCAGAAATAGGATCCCTGCCCCCCAAAATAGTCCAGACTGGTGAATTGTCTGAACCAGCAGGAATGATGCCAATTGGAATAGAAAGTGCTTCCTTCTGGTTATCTCTGCTCAGAAGACCATTAAGTACCTGCATGATCATGTAAGCTAATTATCAAATTTCAAATAGCTAATGCTTGGTCTATAGAATTATATAACATCACAGGAAAGGTGAACTATCAGGCAAATGACAAACAGACTAAGAAAAAGAACCATAGGAAGCCAGTAGGTTATTGGCATCATTGAGAGTTGCTGTCAAAGTTCATATAGAGTTTATAATTGATCTAATACCAAAAAAGGTCGAGACATAAAGGAGACCTATTAATATAGATTGTGCAGTCACAAAATAATTGCAACATCATTGATCAGCTTCAAAATGCTCATAGGAAGATGCTAAAATGTAAGTTCAGTTCTTGTCCTATAATATTCGAAATCCAATGTATCAGATATATCAATGCACCAGATATTCATCTGTCAATTTTCACAACCCAATGTATTGCCTTCAGCAATGTTGTAATTCCATGGTTTCTATCAAAGTTCTGGCAGGGTAGACATGTATAAAAAATATTAATTTTTAGCAAATCATGTTGTGCTTACTGTACAGATTATAAAAATAAAATATGTACAGAAAGTGAATAAAAAGAATCACTGTGAGAGACATACCACCTAAACTAACTTATAAAGGAAGAGAGCAAATAAAATTTTACAAAGAGTAAGGGAGATGCAATAATTCTACAAATGAGAAAAAAGCGTTAGCACAAAGTTGATAAGATTCCAAGAAGGTATAAATTTAGTTCTCCATAGTAGTTGTCCATTCAAATTGGTCAATTTAGTGACAAACTCATAAGATGGTGATCACTAAAAAGAAATAATCAATCAGGTTAAAGGAAATATATGTACAATTGCCAGTTTTTTTAACTAAGAATCAGAAAGAAACAACTTAACTTATCCTAGCTTGACATTTGAATTACTAAATTTTGATTCATTGTAACATATCAATGGCCAAAGAAGGCAGATTCAACAGGAGGTTGGCAACTTCAAACAGCAGAGTAATGAGGAGCTGGAGATGAAAAAGTGGTAGAATGAAGTGGAAGAAGATGACCAATATTTTGCAAAACTTTTTTGGCCTTTGGCACTAGTTATTATACACACATATCAAGGAATTTCTATTATTGCATCTAATGATTTTCTTAATCAACTTTAACTTACCCAAACAAATACAATGCAATAAACAAGATGAGTAAATAGTGGAAAGCAAAATCAATGTACCTCATTCACAATGCCATCTCCTCCATCACATACTATTCCTGAGACATTTTCAGCAGTAAGATAGTAAGCTTTTCATTTTCAAGTGTAAATCAAAGCCAAACAACCTATGCTAGCATACCATCAGGGTAGGTGTTGATTTCTACAGTGGAAGCAAGTTCTCTTGCATGACCAGCATATTCTATTTTAACCACTTCCATTTCGAAGCCTGCAAGCTGTCAATAAGTTTCTCAGTGAATAAACAAGCCTAAGCATTCATAATAGCATAAACATAAAAGAAACTTGATAGTTCAAGGAATACATAAAACCAACTTAGCAACAGGAAATAACAACTCCTCAATCTAGCAAACAAAAATGATAAAATCAACTTAGGGTAGTGTTTGAGGAAATTCATCAAACACATTGCATGCATAAATCAATTAATACTTACAATCAAGAGATCAAGAAGATGAAACTGTCGAAGATGAGGAAGGACTTTAGTAGCGACGATGGATAAAGGAAAAATTATCGAAATGCGAAGAAGGAGTCCAGCGATGACAGTGAATGCTGGACCGAAGATGGATGAAGGAAAAACTACCGGAATACGAAGAAGGGCTCCTCTTCTCACCCAAAGGGAGGAGTTGGAGGAGATGCGGTATGGAAGTTCCAGGCTCACCGTATAATATTACTTCCTTGGGAGGCCTAATTCCAATATCCTCATATAACTCAGGATGAGTAAGTGGAAGTTCAACAGCTTCTTTAATTTCTTGGATTTGAGCATCTAAGCCACCAATATCAACATAAAACTCCAAAGGAGCCTTTTCAACTTTCATAACAGAAGCCATAGGATCCACTTCATCTTGAAGTATTCCAACAACAGATAGAACCTGCAAAAGATTTAGCATAATCAGCAGTGTAAATTGTAAACCAAGTTATACAAACTTTGGAAATTTTCATTACAATAAGATAAAACAAGAAGTCCAAAGCAAAAATAAGACAAATAAAAAAGGATTAGAAATAATGTAAACATGAAGATAACAGAAAGAAGAATTAGATACAGAAAAGCAGATGTGAAAACAAGAAGAAAGGGCAGGAACACATTCTAGAATGGAGTGAAATATGTTGCTTGAGAATAGAAGGTAAAAATTCTAAAGCAATTTTTTTCTTCTTTGAAAAATAGTGAGGCAGATGTGTTCTAACAGCTTTCTTCTGCCACATTCATGGACAGACTACATTGCATATTGATTCTGTCAAACAGACAAGTCTAAGATAGACAAATGCTTTGAAAGCTAGGAATAGAAAAAAGATGAGAGAAAAGCAGGCAAACAAGTGCCAACAAGCTACATGAGAGACCTCAATCTGTTGTATCATTTTCTCCAGCAAACAGACAAATGAATCATTGGTATCCTCGAACAAAATATAGGGCTGAAGGTAACATTAGCAAAATGCATGAATGAAAATATTTGGACAGGCGGACAACGATACCAGGAGCAACAAGGAATACATAAAATTATAGATGACCACAACCAAGATTACGATTTGAGGAGCCATAAGGCTTCTCTGTTTCTGGTCGTTCAACGACCCATAACAATATAGCAATTAGAGCAACACAAAACACATAAGAAATAAAGGGCAAAAGAGACAACCCAGTTCCAACTGATCTTTGTCAACAAGCGATAGTATACCAACATAGTACTCCGGACCAACCGAGGAAGACACGATGGCATGGTTCTTGTCCATGAGCTCCTTAATGAAGCGGTGTCTTCTCCAGCGTCTCCTCGTCGTGGATGCCACTTGCGAGGGAGAGGTGGAGGAGCTGCTCCAGGAGAAATAGGGTTATGTTTATCAATTTAATGAAGAAGAAAGAGATGCAGGAGAAGGCTGGAGTACCATGTGAGGGTATTTGTCTTCGTCTACGACTTTGATGTTCTCAAGCTTGATGTTGAGGTATTGGTCGACGAAGTGGAGGGTTCCTCTGATGGCGAAATCGTTCTTCAGCTCCACCGCCACTTCTTTACCTACCAACTCCTTGAAGTACGAGAAGAAGAGCTGCAACGAAACGAAAGCCAAATCGAGATAAGGAGAGAAAAACTTCAACCGCAGGGAGTCGAGGATGACAAAGAACGCTGTAGTCGAAAGCAAAGGTACCATCTTTATAGCAAAGATCGAGAGGGAGAGAGGAAAGAGGGCAGCGGTGAGGAGGTTTCTCTCCTATCTCAAGCATCCGGTCAAAGAGCATGACTGCAGCCTCGAATTCACCCATCCGCGTTTATCCAGCCAAAAGTGTACCCCACGGACTACATCCCTTTTAGGCATTCCGTCGAACAGGTTGCACGCGTGCTCAATTTGGCCGGCCTTCACATATCCATCCATCAAAATATTATAGGAAACGACATCATGAAGCGAGGGGCACTCGTCGAAGATAGTCCTTGCTTCGGGCATCGAGTAGAAAGAAGAATAAGTGCTGATCAAAGTGTTACGGACATAGAGGTTGTCGGCGAAGCTGAACACGATCACTTGGAAGTGGATGGCGCTGGCGAGGGTAGGGTGGCGGAGGCGGGTGCATGCCTTGATGCCTTGAGGGTGAAGGGAAAGGTGTGGAAGTCGGGGGGGGGGGGGGGGCACCGCGGAGCGGCGCATTCAGGCATAGAGGAGGAGAGCGGAGAGAGGGGAGGAGAGAAGGGTGTGGACACGCATGAGGAGGTTGTAGGGGAAGGCGGATGGAAAGGGGATGGCATGGAAGAGGGAGAGGGCGTATCCGGTAGAGGCGGTTGCTACGGTAGGGAGGGAGGCACGGTGGTTGATGGCGGTGGGGAGGAGGAGGGTGAGTGTGTAGATGAGCTTGGCGATAATGGGGGAGGGATACAAAGAGGTAAGGCCGTGGACGGTGGCATGGGAATGGATGGCCTTGAGGTGGCGGAGGCTCTTGCAGCGGCGATAGAGGAGATGGAAGAGCTGAAGGTGGGAGAACTCCCGCGATGGCATAGGCTAAGCTCCCCCTAGTCATCTTCATCTTACCTCCCTCCGCCGCTACTACTCTGAAACCCTAGAAAACAAGACCAACTCGTCACCTCTCCTTTCTCGAAATGCGAAGAAGGGTTCCTCTTCTTACCCAAAGGGAGGAGGTGGAGGAGATGCGTCGTGAGTCAATCCTGATCGGGAGAGGAAGAGGCGTCGATCTAAGAAGGGGAAGAGGGAGATGGAGCTGAGAGAGATGGTTGGACGGGCTGTGGCGAGGAGGAAAGTGGTGGTGGTGTCGCGACGGTATACGGTGCATGGCGCGATATAGGTTTAGGTTTGGAGAGAAGAGTGAAGTGTTGCAAATTTCAACTAAGTATTGGTGGGAAAAATAAATTATTTTATTTTATCATAGACACTAGGTTTTAAAAACCGCTGTTAAAATCGGTGTCTATTAACAAAAAAAGGGCGCTCATAGACATCGGCTTAAAAAACCGATGTCTATGAGCGAAAATCTACGCTTATAGACATCGGTTTTTGGAAAAACCGGTGTAAAATACTCAAAGACATCGGTTTTTGCTTAAAACTGTTGTTGTTCCACCGATGTCTATGAGGCTTTTTCTTGTAGTGATAGCTACATAAGCTGTCCCATAAGTAACGGTCTTACATCTATTTATACTTAACAAATAGAGATGATTGTCCATGTGAGTGGACCAATCTCAACCTGCAAACATGATCATCCAGACTTTAATCCAAAATATAACAACTTATACACTGAATAGATCATGACATTTTACAACGTGCTACATTTTACGAAGTCACAAAGACTTCCCATTCTTTGAAATAACTCCTTAGTCAATGGCTTAGTAAAAGGATTTGCAAGCATAGTATGTGTAGGAATATACTCAAGAATTATTAATTTTTTTTATCCACAATATCCCTTACAAAATTATGCTTAATTCTATATGCTTGCCTTTGCTGTGATATTTGGGATCCTTAGCTTGACCATTACAGTTGTTGGGTGCTACTCGAAATTCCGTTCTGTTTCCCCTGTATAAAAATTTGTACAAGCACAGAACTTTTCCTAGCAACTCATGTGCTCTTAAACTTGGATTGGAAACGAAACTTAATATTTTTACTCCAAGTTCACACCATGTGTTCTTCATAAGTTAAACTTGGACTGGAAACAAAACTTAACATTTTTACTCCAAGTTTAACTCATGTGTTCTTCAGAAGTTAAACCATATTACAGAAGTTGATTAAATATCTATGTCAAGGATTGACTTCCAGGTCGTTGGCGAGGCACTCGGCCTTCTTGGTTATGGGATCATCCACCACTTCCTAGACAAAGCCTTTCAAAGAAATTGAATATTTAAACTCCTCACAGTAAACCCTAGGTTTAACTAAAGAGACCTCAATCGAAGCATAGGATTGAAACACAAAATTGAAGCACAAAATCGAAACACAAAATCGCTAGCCTCTTGTGTTGGTATTTCAGGATCCATACAAAGAAAAACTAAACTAGTTCGCAGTGGAATAAAGAACTACTTGTACCTTTCCTTGTAGCTAAAGACCTCTTGATCTTCTGCTGTATTCCTCTCCTCTTCTTGGACGTCGTGTGGGCGATAATCTACCAAGACGAAGGCACCCGACCTTCTCCTTCTTTTCAAAGCTTTCGGCCACCAAAGAATACAAAGTGAAGAGGCCTCCTCCTTCTTCTTCTTCTCCTCCAAGCAACCGACCACCAAGGTAGAGTCTTCTCCAAAGGGGCGCCGACCCTAATGAAGAAGAAAGGATGGATGTCGCTGGCCTTTAGGGAAAGAAGACAATAGAAGAAGATAGAAGAAGGGCCGGCCACACAAGAGAATAAAAGAGGAACCTTAGGTTGCGTTAGTTTTTGGGCACCTCCCTCCTCCTCTTTTATAATCTTTGCTAGCGGCTAATAAGGAAAGTTTTTAATAAAATTTCCTTTTATTTGTTATTGTAGATGGTTACAAAAAAGGAAAGATTTTAACAAAATTAAAATCTCTCTTTTAAACCATTGTAAATAGCTATAAAAGGAAAGATTATAACAAAATTTTATTTTAAACAAAATCTTCCTTTTATTCCTATAATGGTTGGTTACAAAAAAAGAAAGATTTAAACAAAATTAAAATCTCTATTTTAACCATTGTAGATAACTACAAAAAAGGAAAGATTTTAACAAAATTAAAATCACTCTTTTAATCCATTGTAGAAAGCTATAAAAGGAAAGATTTTAACAAAAAAAAATTTTCAACAAAACTTCCTTTTCTCTTCTTGTATGGCCGACCCCATGCTTAGGCACCAAGCATGGCTTGGCCGGCCCACATCTTGGGCACCAAGAGAGATTGGCCAGCCCCTTGCTTGGGCACCAAGCAAGGATGTGGCCGACCTCTTATTTGGGTAAGAAGGAAAATAAAAAACGGGTGAACGTTAGGCTTTATAGAGTCTACAGCAGGGATCGAGAGGAGGAATTGATTTTGGCCTCCCGATGAGCTTGAGCTTTCTGTGTTCGACCCGAATACCCAACTAAAGTTCATCAATAATAACTCATACCACTAAAGAGTTATTATTGAACTACCACACCAATCCCATATTACATTATGGGCTCCTTTTATCATAAGTGCATTAATCTCCCTGTGTTTAAGATATCGAATGTCCATTAATTAAATGAGTTACTGACAACTCACTCAATTAATATCTAGCTCCAAGAGTATTACCACTCAACCTCAAATGGTCCTACTCAATACACACATAGTGTACTAGTGTAATTTTATAGTCAAGATAAACTAGTACCAAATTACACTACAACCATTCCAATGGTTTGTCCCAATCCATCTTAGTTGTGAGCTACTATTTATAATTTATAAGGAACTGATAACATGATCTTCTATGTGACACCACACACCATGTTATCTACAATATAAATTAAAAGGGCAACTGCATTTTACTAAATGAAGACATTTGACCAATGTAATTCTCATTTCAAAATAAATGTTCATACAAAAAGCTAGGCTTTTAGTATACATCCTAACAATCTCCCACTTATACTAAAAGACTATGCTGCCATAAATGTTGCCATACATTTGGTTCTCATCCTCTCAACATGCCCATCAAAAGCTCTCACCTGAAGGGCCTAAGTGAAAGGATCCAGGTTATCTTCTGATGCAATCTTGGCGAGAACAACTTCTCCTCGTTTTATGATGTCTCGTATTAGGTGGTACTTACGCTCAATAGGTTTACTTGCCTTATGAGCTCGTGGTTCCATCGAGTTTGCTACTGCACCACTATTATCATAATAAATTATGATAATTTTGGGCAAACCAAGAATCACATCTAAGTCCATCAAGAAGTTTCTGAGCCATACAGCTTCTTTGGCTGCCTCAGAGGCTGCCACATACTCAGCTTTCATGGTAGAGTCCAAAATGCATTTCTGCTTAACACTCCTCCATGCTATGGCTCCACCTCCCAAAGTAAACACATACCTCGAGGTCGACTTACTATTGTCCCTATCTGTTTGGAAGTCAGAATCCGTGTAACCCATAGGGAGAAAATCATCTGCCTGGTAAACCAGCATATAATCTCTAGTCCTTCTCAGGTACTTTAATATATATGCTTTACGGAAGTCCAATGTCCCTGCCCTGGATTACTTTGATATCTGCTAACCATGTCCATGACAAAACAGATATCCGGTCTCGTACATAACATTGCATACATTAGGCTTCCTACAGCCGAAGCATAAGGAACTGTCTTCATGTCCTCTATCTCCTTTGTTGTTTTAGGACACATCTCTTTGATAAAGGTACTTCATGTCGAAAAGGTAAAAAACTTTTTGGAGTTTTGCATGCTAAAATGAGCTAGGATAATATCAATATATGAAGTTTGGGATAAGCACAACATTCTTTTCTTGCGATCCCTTATTACTTTGATCTTAAGAATATGTCCACATTCTCCCAAATTCTTCATATCAAATTGATTGGACAACCATACCCTTACGTCTGACAACACTTTGATATTGTTGCAATGAGCAAAATGTCATCTACGTATAGTACAAGAAATACCACCACGTTTCTGTGACTCTTCTTGTATACACATGACTCATCCGGACATTGAATAAATCCATAAGATTAAACCGGATGTTCCAAGATCTCGAAGCTTGCTTCAGTCCATAGATAGACCAATGCTGCATCTTTATCTTGGAGTGCTTCATCATATGTCCAGGGATCAGGTTCATGTTCACCAGGGATTAAGTCCAAAGATTCTCCTAAAAACATGAATCTATCAGGTTGCCTAACAACCCTCCCACTATGACGAGACACTACTTGTAATTGTGCATTATTTGTGACACGTGTTTCAGTTTCTTATGGTATCTCATCTTGTACCGTTGGTACTAAAGTAGACGTGTCTTCTCTTATTTTCTCAAGAATAATTTTACTCATAGGGTTGTGGTTCATTACATAGACCTCTTCTAAAAATCGGGCATTGGTGCTAACAATGACCTTCTGATATTTAGGACTATAAAATAAATCACCTTTCGTTCCTTTAGGATAACCTACAAACAAGCGAACTTCTGTACGTGATTTGAACTTATCAGTGTCTCCCTTCAGCACATGTGCTGGACTACCCCAAATCCGAATATGTTTCAGACTAGGCTTACGCCCATTCCATAATTCTGTGGGAGTAGAGGGTATTGACTTAGAAGGTACCAAGTTCATAATGTATACTATTGTTTCAAGAGCATATCCCCAAAACAAATTTGGTAATTCTAAAAAGGAAAGATTAAAATCTCTTTATTTTAAATTTCCTATTGTTGTATCGTGGGAGTTATTGAATTTAGAGTATACAAATTGTCAACTAACATACCAGAACAGATAACTACCCTATTTTTCTTGACAACTACTTTGTCATCAAAAGAAACAGAATATCCATCCATAAATAGTTTAGAAACTAAAATCAAGTTCTTTCTAAAACTTGGTACATAAAGATAATGACTCAAAATCAATGTTTTATTCCTATCAAAAGATAAATAAATATCACCCACTACAACAACCGCCACTTTTTGTAGCATTGCCCATATTGACGGCAATCTCGCCTTCATGTAGTCGTCGAGTTTTCTGGAACCCCTGCAATGAATTACAGACATGATCAGTGGCTCCCGTATCTGCACACCAGGTACCGGTAGATAACACCACTAAACATGTTTCAACCACTAGAGAATAAGATATACCTTTATTGTTCTCCTTTTTGCTAGGATGGTCCACTTTCCAATGTCCAGACTGCTTGCATATGAAGCACTTGCCCTTCGGCTTCTTCACACCTGCATGCGACCCAGTCCCTAGAGATCGATTTGCTGAACCAATTTGTTTCTTTTTCTTCTTTCTCCCTTTCAGTTTAGAAGCAGAAATGTTTTCAGCAATGTGAATTTGAGAACTTTGACAAAATAGCCCTTCTGCTGCTTGAAGTTCTTGTTGGTTGCTACTCGAAATATCGTATCGGTTCCCTTGTACAAAAATTTTGTACAAGTCCCGAACCTTTCCTAACAACCTATTGTGTTCTTTAGAAATTAAATTTGGAATCGCAAACAGAACTTAACATTATTGATTCCAAATTCAACTTATCTATTCTGAGAGGTTTAGACTTGGATCACAAACAATGCTTAACATTATTAATCCAAATCCACCCATGTTACAAATTTGATTAAATATTTATTTCAGAGATCGACTTCCAGGTTAAACATGACGAGGCACTAGACCTTCTTGGGTATGGGATCATCCACCACTTCTAGACAAAGCCTTTCAATGAAATTCAATATTTAATCTCCTTATAGTAATCCTAGGTTTAACCATTAAGAACAATCAAATCACAAGATCTAAAAACAAAAGAAACACAAAATCGAATCATAAATCCCTAACCTAGAATCGTTAGCCTCTTATGTTTGGTATTTCAAAATCCATACAAAAGATGAACTAGTTATGATGCGGAAACAAAACTAGTTATACCTTTTGTAGCTTATAGACCTCACGATCTTCTGTCGTATTCCTCTTCTTATCTCGGGCGTTGTGTGGGTGATGATCTACCGAGATGAGAATCCATCGAAACCTTCTTCCTTCCAAGTTTCGGCCACCAACAATCTCCTAGAGATGAAGAACTTCGCCCACCAACCAAGCTCCAAGGGATGCTAAGAAACAATGTCTCCTATCTCTCCTTCTTCCTCTAACAAGATCCGGCCACCAACAACTCCTGGAGATGAGATGCCGCTGACCACCAAGGAAGAAGAATAGGAGAAGAAGAGGGCTGACCACCACCAAGGAAGAGAGGTGAGGAATAATAGATGTGTTATCTCATGGGGCAACCCCTCCCTCTCTTTTATAATTCTTGGTCATGGCAAATAAGGAAAGTTTTAAACATAATTAAAACTTCCTTATTTTCCTTGCCAATGACTAAAAAGGAAAATTTAATTAAAACTTTCTTTTAATCTTTCAATGGCCGGCCACATCATGTGCACTAAACAAGGTAAGTTTTAAACATAAAATTAAAACTTCCTTATTTGTTTCCGGAAATTTTTAAAATAAAAATTTCTCTTTTAAATTCCCTTCATGGTTGGTTATAAAAGAAAACTTTTATAAATTAAAATTTTCCTTTTAAAACATGTGAATGATTACAATTAAGAAAAGTTTTCTCCAAAAATTAAAATCTTCCTTTTAACTACAAATAAGGAAAGATATCAAACCTTTCTCTTAATCCTTTGTAGAAAATATAAAAGGAAAGATTTAATTTTTAAAACTCTCTTTTAAAATCATGGCTTCCATATAAGGAAAGATTTTAAAAATAAACTCCCTTTTATTTTTTTTATGTGGTCGGCCACCTAAGCTTGGGCTCTAAGCTAGGCCGGCCACATCTTAATCCCTTCCAAGGCTTGGTTTGGCCGGCCCTTGCTTGGGCTCCAAGCTTGGCTTGGCCGGCCACCTAAGGATGGGTAAGAAGGTGGGTTTTAGGTGGATATAAGACTTTATAATTAAGAGGCTACGACAGGGACCAAGAGGAGGAATTGGTTTTGGTCTCTCGATGAACTTGAGCTTCCCGTGTTCACCTCGAACACCCAACTTGAGTTCATCAATAATAACTCATACCACTGAAGAGTTATTATTGAGCTACCGCACCAATCCCATATTACTATATGGGCTCATTCTTATCATGAGTGTGTTAATCTCCCTGTATTTAAGATATCAAATGTCCACTAATTAAATGAGTTACTGACAACTCACTTAATTAATATCTAGCTCTAAGAGTAGTACCACTCAACCTTATTGTCATGTCGGACTAAGTTCACCTACAGGGTTTACATGACAATCCTTATGAGCTCCTCAAGGGGATATCATCAACCTATATTACTAGGACACAGTTTCATTCTATAATCAACAACACACCATATAAATAATATCATTTCCCAACTTATCGGGCCTATTGATTTAACGAGCTAAATTACACCCTTTGATAAATTAAAGAAATAAATATTAAGTATATGTGCTTGTTATTATATCATGATTAAGAGTACACACTTCCATAATAACAGAGGTATTGTTCTTTTATATAGTCAATATAAAAAGAAACTATCTCAAACGGTCCTGCTCAATACACTCATAGTGTACTAGTGTAATTTATTAGTCAAGATAAACTAATACCTAATTACACTACAACCACTCCAATGGTTTGTCCCATTCCATCTTGGTCGTGAACAACTGTTTATAATTTATAAGGAACTGATGCCATGAACTTCTGTGTGTCTCCTCACACCATGTTATCTACAATATAAATTAAACAGACAACTATATTTAGCATAAATGTACACATTTGACCAATGTGATTCTTATTTCTAAATAAATATTTATACAAAAGCTAGGCTTTTAGTATATATTCCAACAGTTCTGTCAAAAGTTCTGCCAACGGATAAACCCTTTTGTCCATGTTGTAGTTCAGGCGGAATTGTTCAAAACTTTTAGGTAGCGTTTGGAGAATGATATCGACCTGGGTTTCCCCATCAATTTTTGCTCCAAGGACTTCCATCTCATTCAAAAGAGCCATCATTTTGAGGATATGATCCCTTACGGGTGCCCCCTCAGTCATGGTGGTCGTCATCAAGTTTCTCATAGCCTCCTGCCTAGCAACCCAATTCTGGTGTCTGAAGAGTTCCTTGAGATTGTGCATCATGTCATAAGCAGTAGGCATGGTCTGATGTTGATGTTGCAACACATTTGACATAGAAGCCAAAATGTAACACCGCGTCATCTCATCTGCCCTGCCCTATTTCTTATGATTCTAAATCACCTCTTCACTAGAATCGCTATTAGGCAAGCTTGGACAGATCTAAAAAAGTATGAACTTGTAGCCTTCAGCAGTTAAGACAATGCCCAAGTTTCATTTCCAATCAATGTAATTTGGACCAGTAAGTTTATTTTCTTTCAATATAACAGCAAGAGGATTGAAAGCCATTTGAAATCCTAAGAATCACAAAATATTTGGTCAAAACTTTAGAATTTAAAATAATATTGATTTCTTAAACAATATCATTTAAATTCACCAACACCTCAAAACACCTTGAATTTTGTATGCCACGATAGTGTGGACGTATACAAATTCAAACATTTGTAAGAGGGGTTTTACCCATTAATTTTATTATCTTATCAACCTAACTTTATGATAAATAAAATTAATAGTTGGTTTTTCTTCGGTCACACAAATAATAACAGTGCCTCCGATGAGGAGGATACTATTAAATGTGCCTAAGTGTACACCATTACTTGATATTTAGTCCATTAAATAGGATTGTACCCCTTCAGATGGAGAAGATCACACAAACCTAAATAATTTCCTATAATCATCCATTAAGGAAGTTTGATCTAGTGATTCGCAAACAAACACATCCATAATAACAGAGGTTATGTTCTTTTTTGCAGTCAGTATAAAAGGAACAACCTCAAATGGTCCTGCTCAATACACACATAGTGTACTAGTGTAATTTTATAGTCAAGATAAACTAGTACCAAACTACACTACAACCATTCCAATGGTTTGCCCTAATCCATCTTGGTTGTGAGCTACAATTTATAATTTATAAGGAACTGATAACATGATCTTCTGTGTGACACCACACACCATGTTATCTACAATATAAATTAAATGAACAACTACATTTTACTAAATGTAGACATTTGACCAATGTGATTCTCATTTTAAAATAAATGTTCATACAAAAAGCTAGGATTTTAGTATACATCCTAACAACAGTACACTATAACAGGACTCCTATTGTCCTCATCAATCTTCTAATACTTTAGGAACCTTTTCAACCAGACAGATTGTTGCACAACTGATGCGCAAGCCACACAGCTTCCATTGTCGACAAGGCTACACAAGCCTAGCCATATAGGTTCTATTGTCGACAAGGCTACACAATAAGCCAAGCCACATAGCTTTCATTGTCAACATGGCTATATAAGCCTGCTTCTTGCTATTCCATGAGATGACGCCACCATTTAGCAAGGAGGTTTAACTAGATGAGGATTTTCTTTTATCAAGGTCTCCTGTCCAATCTGTATTTGTGTAGCCACTCAGGCTTATCTTAGATCCTTGTTACTAATCGTAAGTGTATGATTTCGTCGTTAGTAATAAAAGAATATCGAATCCATAGGGACTGTTGATTAAGCACTAAGTTAATTTCACATGGCGAATTATCTAGACAAATGTAAGATTTGTGGGAAAAGAAAGAAAGAGAAGAGGGAAGAGAGAGAATGAATCTTAAGAGGGGATTGAGCTAGGAGGATGGAGGATGATAGATTCTAGGATTTCAGTTTCTTTGTAATGCTAGGCGATGTTACATAGATTGCTTAGTTCCTATCCTCTATGTTCATGCTCTTGTAGAAAGTTAGATTCATTACTGACTCTCCCCTGCAGTGGATAAGCCGGCATGATCTCCTACTTTATGTCCTATGCTACTAAATGTAAGTGATTCCTATGAAGTCCGTTAGCGGGGCAACTCTGTTAAGACACCCCTCGATCATAAAACATAGAAACACACTAACACGCAATAACATAGAAATAGAAATAGAGATTACGCCCGATCCCCTACTTCCTTGTGGAGATTTGCTTCTCCTTTCAAGGTGATACCCTAGACGTCTGTTAGCGGGGCATCCTTGTCACGACGTCCTTGGTCATACGATCTAGGGTATGCCCCCTTGATAACCGAATATGTCACATCCGCTAATCAAATTGTACAAATGTATTTTCCATTGAATCCCTTAATTTCACAATAACGTTGTAGTAACGAGCCCAGGATCGCTCTCGAGAATCAACAGTATGATGTAATCTAGGATTGCCTTTTTATTCCTATTTTTGGGGTTTTCGATATAAAAATGGAGTTGGGGGTTTTAAAGCTTTGAATATAAATCTACAAAGGAAAACACAACAGTAAAGAAATTAATCTAAAGCATAACTAAAACCTACCTATGTGCCAACAATCAAACCTTAACGCATTGTCACTCCTACATTGAGATTAAATCATTGACACACTCTTAAACTAAGGAATGAAATACAAGATGCAAATAAATCTGATCTACAACACCAATTAAAACCCTAGCTTGAATTTAAACTCTAAACACTTAACCAAGCAACAAATTAAAATTAAACTAAGCTTCAACAAGGAAAGAAATGCTAACTACTTGCATAAAAATATAACAAAACATAAAAGTAATCTGTGCTAAGCTATAAAAACAATAACAAAATGAATTAAAATGTAAACCAATCCATTCTCACAATCATCTACCAAGCTACACACTCAAGCCGTCACACAAGAGGCCGAAATCGTGACCACCCAATTCCGGACCTCAATGGATCGTCTAAGCTGCGTATCAGCTCAAGGAAGGTTCAAAAACACCGCGGACCACCCCCGACGAGCTGAAACAACCCTAAACCCAAGAAAATGCCGAAAATATGGAAATCTGCCTCTGGATTTGATGGAAGGCTGTGGAACGCGGATGAACGTCGAGTGAAGCTCAGGAACACCGGAAGACCACCTCCGAATGTTGCTGATGGGAATCGGAGCTTGGATTTGGAGGACCACCGCCAAATCGAGCTGGAAAAGGAAGATGTCGCGAGCCAAATTCCACCGGAGAGAACACTCTCCAATGGCTCCAGATGATCGGGATGTCGCCGCCGAGAAGCTCACCACCAAGACAGAAGCTCGGGAGAGTGATTGGAGAAGAGAAAGGGGCGGAAATCCGGAAGAAGATGCGCGCCGGGATGAAACTGCGCTGTGGAGGATCGACGAAGGAAGCTGGGTACTGTAGCTTCTGTTTTGAATTAGATCTGGATCTGAACGGACGGCTGGGATTGATTTGGAGCTAAATCAACGGTGAAAGTTTTCCCAAAATCTGATCTGAAGGTACTGATCTTGCTCTAGGGTCTGGATGTACTCTCCCTTAAGTCGGATTGATCAGATCATCACTGGATGGCCCGGATCTGCACAGTATTCAATGAACGGCCCAGATTAAGTCGGGCTGGATCAATAGCTAGATGAACTCAGATCTGCATCAAAACTTCTGGATCTTCGTCAATGGCTCAGATCTGATCCCCATTAGGTTGGATCGGCCAGATCTTCAACGGATGGTACAGATCTCTCCTATTCTTGATAAACGGCCCATAATGCTTCAAAGCTTTATCTTCTCGTTTGAACTCTGATTCGAGCCCAATTTCGGTCCAAATAGATCCAAATCCAAGATCCTTTTATGCCTACAAAATAAGAATCAAATATTAGCATCAAATAACACCAAAAATAATATAATTTGCAATTAAGTCCAAAAATACACACTATGCACAAAATGTGATGTAACCATGATTTAAACTATGAAATCAACATCAAACCATGCATATATGAATCAAAATAATACAGTAAAATCATGGTTATCAAATCCCCCACACTTAGTCTTGAACGTCCTGTGAAAGTAAAGAAAACTCAAAATCATCTCCATAGAAAATTTCCTAGCAATATCTAAAAGATAGTAAAAAGAATTTAACTAAGACCATCTAAAGATCACAAACAATCATGAATACAATCCAAACAATAATCAGTAGGTATGGTAGTTTCAATCCAATTGAAAAATTAAGCAAGATGCAATCTCACAAAGGATTTACCTATTCTAGCTCTCACACTCAATCATGTGTATAAGTAGAGCTCACTCAATGTCACTCACAACATTTCACTTTCATAAGCTTGCTTATTTTCTAATTCTCCGCCACCATAGAACATAGCATACATGAATCAAAAGGATTTCATCAACAAGAATTGAAATGAAAGCAAGAAGAACAATTGAAATGAATGTAGTAGCAAAAGAAAAGGCATTAATGAAGAAAATGAGAGAATGAGAGTATTGGAGGAATATACTTGATGAGTTGACCATTTTGATGTGAAAAGAGATGAATACAATTTGTTTTTAACAATTCAACATATCAAGCTAACCTCTCCTTCAATTAAATAGCAAACCAAAAATTTTGATACTCTTCCTTCACACTTGATACTCTTGATTTGCCAACAATTTGTTTCTATTTTTCACCATTTTTCCACTTAAATTTCAGCATTTGAAAGCTCAAATAATCAATCAACTAACAAAGAACTCACTCCCCCACACTTAAAACATTGTCCGTCTCGGACAAAGGAATACATCATGCTTCCCACTTATTTGAAACTCTTCTAGCCACTGATAAATTTTTTTCCTTTTCATCAGCCTTTAAAATATGAGCTGTTGTGAAAAATTCCAGCAGCCACTATTAAATCAGCAGCACCTACAAACTTGATACACATTCTTTCTATCACTTTCATGTTACTCATACTCCAGAATTCCAGCAACAAACTTAGTTCCCAAATACAGAAAACAAAATTTCTGCACAGTGCAGAATTCTGATTTCTGGTCAAGTCTGATTTCTGGATTGGATTGACGAGTTGCAAAATTCTGCATTGGATTTCTGATCATACCATTTGTGTCATCACAACACAGAACTTGACTTGAATTTCACATTGGTTTTAAGGTTGTTCTGAAATTTTGATACTCCATTTAATACAAAATAATTTCCAGCATCGTTGTTTCATCTGTTGGAGTTATGAAAATTTCAGCTCATACAGTGGTCTCCTGTAATTTTGCAAAGGAAACTTGGCACACTTGCACATCTCCTGTAATTTTTTCTTTTCACTGCTGCACACTTCAAATTTCAGCCACTCTACAACCCTTCAATTATCAGAGAATGTATACTCACAAAGTTCCAACTTAAGTGGAACTTAAATGGAAGCATTTACAGCGCTTATAAGCTGAATCCAAATCCTTGAGTTTCATTGGTTCTTGTGTCTTCACTACTGGAAAATTAGACAAACAATTTCTTCATCTAATTTGCTAAGTTAAGTTGCCTCAGGTTCAGAAATTTCATCCATTGAAATTGCATGCTTCAAACCATACAAGAGTTAAACTTTAATCCTTCAATTTCAAAAATCTCACCAAGCATTCAATAGATAAGGACCAACTGTATTATGCAGTAATCCAGCTGATCCACTTCAAAATTGACTTCGAATTATGATTTCAGATTTCAGTCATATAGCTCGAATTCAAGGAGCCGTTGAAGGTTCTTAGATCAGGTTAGAAATCAAGTGGTAGTAGCACTGACATGGCTTCCAAAAGATTGAGAAGGAACAAAGGTTTTGTGTGCCAATTGTGTTACTGCTGTTTGAGACTCAACTTTGTTTGACTCTCCGACCATACAACAGAAGTATACCTCCTTACTGATCAAGAAATGAGAACAATGCACAGTAGAAACCTTGGAAGATATATTTGAATTGAGTGTGAAGCAAGGGTTGAAGGCAAATGAAGAACAAGTTTTAATTGCAGGAAAGGCAGTAAGCTAGCATTTGGTACTGATACATCAATGATTCCAGCAAAACAATTTTAGAATATCACTGCATTTAAACTGCATTCCAGCACTTCATTCATGACAGCATTTTCAGCATTCCCTTCTTCAAGTTGCATTTTTCTGATAATAATCCAGCTAGCATTCAAGTTAGTTCCAATATTCAGCAATTTAGAAATTCAAGTTCCCAAAATTCATTTCAGATCTTCACTTGAGTTACCTCATTGATATGAATACTGCTAATAGGATTTTGGTACAACTTGATACATCATAATCAAATTTCAGCAGCTACTCTCACTTGTTATATAGTTTACACATTTTGTGCAGCTATCTTGACTTCTTGTATCACTGTCCATTTCAGCAACATCTCATTTTGATTCCACTCTTTGAATTTAGTTTCACTTCCCACTTGGAATCCACCTTTACCTTCTTTATTTCTTCTCATGCTTCGAGTGTGCTGTCAAGTATCCAGATTGGTAACTTGGTACACATGTAAAGAATTCTGTTTCAGCTCTATTTCTGATTTTCTTGTATTGTTTCAGTGATCCTTCACTCTGAAATGTTGTTCATAAGTTGAAAAGGCCACCAAGCAAGGATACTATTTGTTACAGCACAACTCAGCTCCTGCTCATTTCAAATTCTTCAGCTCTACTACACTCAATTCCACTCTGCCATAGATGTGAAATTCAATTGTATTGGTACAACACTCTTGCATTTCCAATCTTCCTCATATCCAGATTCTTCACAAAAACTTCACAGTAGAGCTTCAAGGTTCATAACTAAACAAAATGTAGCATGCAAATCTTTCCATTTCCATATCAAGCTACATAAAAAAAAATTTTGCACTCCCTGCTCAAGTTTTCCATTGAATCAAAAACATGCAAAGAAACTTGGCACACAACATGTTTCTGAATTCTTTGCTGTAATGAAAATGTAAAACTGATCAGAAATAGGATTCAACTTCAGGAATTCAAACTCTGTGAAATTATAGACCCATATCATGAGAAATATTTTCCAAAGATTTGGTTTTCCATTAGCAACAAAATGGGAGGTGCTTCTGTAAAGGAAACTTGGCATGCAATTGGTTATTCATGAATCCTGATACTTTTTTTATCAAACTCCCAATCAGCAAAATCAGCCACTTCATTTCAGGTTATTCTTTTCTACACTTGTAGATGATCCTTACCCTTTTTTAACTTCTTGAATCAGAATTTCAGAACAATAGCAGATTTCAGGATCTGGTGGAGTAATTACTACATGACTCTTAGGATTCCTTATTTGAACTAGAATTCAGCAACCCATTTAAGAATTTCAGAAATCCCAGCAGCCACACCAATTCAATCAGAATTATTCAGCATTAGGCTTCCACATATTTCTCCTACAATTTCTACTTAGAACAATGTTTCAGATTCAAACAACTTCATAAATTCAGTTCTTCATCAATACTTAATTTCAGCACATGCAGATTTCAGCTTCATTTCACATCTTTCTGCAGATTAAGCACATCAACATCTTCTTGCCACATATGTCTCTTAGAGTTTTGAATGTATCAACATAGTACCAAGTTTTAAGATTCAAAATAATTGTGGCTTCCTCTTAACATGATAAAACTCAAGAAATGGACACATTTAGCATAGAACATTAGAGCCATTCTTCCATAAACGAATTTTCAGAGTTTTTCACCATAAACACCTCCTAAAATCAGCCCTTGCTCAAACAATTTCCAAACCTTGATCCATTTTCGGATTGTACAGAATTCATACACCTCCCCCACACTTTATCCTTTGTCCATCTAGTCAATCACTAATCAAGCTAATCACCCAAAACTCTCAATGAAATGAATGACAAGCAAAGATAATCAAGGGTTTGAATGTTAGATAAAAATGTTTCAAGAAAATTGTGAGGAAAAGAATTGGAAAGTATGAAGGGGAACAAAATTGACAAAATCCTCAATTTCCATGCACACAAATGCTATTGTGACTTTGAAAAGAAACTAAGCAAGTTCTAGAGTTTCAATTGCTATGAGTGCATGCCACACAAGAGAAAATAATAGTGTATATGCTTAAGGTGGTCCTCACTAGGTAATTTTCATGCAATCTTACTCAATTAATCAAATTGGAATCCACCACCAAATTAACTAATATCATGTAAGTAGAGTACCCAATCATGTCACATGATCTAAAATTGATGATCAAATTTAAGAGACTTTTACCATCTTAAAAGTATTACTAAACAATTCCATGGAGAATTTTATTCAAATGACATTCTATATAACTAAACAAAATGCAAAGTATGGAAGTAAATGTGGAAATAAAATGCAAAATGTAAAAACAAAGTGCAAATGCAAAGTATGAAACCAAAGAAACGTATAAAGAATTTATTAGACACAAAGCATGAATTAAAATGCAAAAGCAAGCAAGATTGGAACCAACTCCCCTTTAATTCCCGGTGGTTGAAGAAGGTTTAGAAGTAGTAGCCACCCCGGAAGTGGAGTAATCGTGGTTCCACTCAAATTCTTCTTATTCATCCTTTTTCCTTTGAAAATTTCTTCCGGAGGTCGTAGATGGTTCAGTTTTAACACCCACTCCGGAAGCTTAATTTCTCCTACCATATCAATAAAAGAAAATACCTCCCACATACATGTGGGGTAAAAAGAAAATAGGAGAATATTAGTGTGGGTAAAATATATATCAAGAATTGCATCACAACTAATAAAATCAACAATTGGTACCTCAATAAAATTCTCTGAAAAATTACACAAAATACTCACCTTGTCATCTTGAGAGGTACCTGGAGTGGTGTTTGTTACCTCTTTCTCCTCAAATAAATGCTCAGACTCCAGTTCTGGCGAATGTTCAACTTCATGTAGTGATTCTTGGGTGTTTGGCTCCATAGCACAAGTTCCTACACTTACATCCTCAATTACTGGTGATTCTTGAGGTAATGCTTCCAGTAAGCGCTCCCCTACACTTACATCATCTTCTGCAACAATACCTGCATCTTCAACAACATCTAAAGCAACATCATCAGTAGATTCAGAAATTTTAACAACTACATCATCATCACAAATAATATTAGAAAATTCTTGTGAAGAAATAGAAGTAGTGTCAGACCTGACAAGATCTCCACAATCCACCTCTTCACTGGCTCTTTGTGCTTGTAACTGATTAATAGATGAAGCTATCTGATCTAACTGACTTTGTATATTCTGTATCCTTACAAATTGTTGCTCTTGATTCTCTCTCATTTGTTGCATAACTTCATTGCATTTCCACATTGATACTTCAATTTGTTCTTGTGCATCCTCATACCTATTTCGCTGCTCCATAGGTAGGTAGGACTGATATGACTGAGTCTGAGGCTGATAAAAATAATTCTCCATCCCATCTCCAAAATACTGATGATATGGATCCATGGTCACAAGAATTTCCTGTTCTTACACTGAAAAACTAGCAAATAAAATTAAAAGACTCAGGAACAAATACAATCAATCACATGGATATATAAACATGAAAACAATCGAACAACAATCCTAAAATTACTAAACATTGCATATTACAATCTCCCCGGCAACGGCGCCAAAATTTGATAAAGCGAATCTGTCGCATCCGCTAATCAAATTGTACAAATGTATTTTCCACTGAACCCCTTAATTTCACAATAACGTTGTAGTAACGAGCCCAGGATCGCTCTCGAGGAATCAACAGTATGATGTAATCTAGGATTGCCTTTTTATTCCTATTTTTGGGGGTTTCGATATAAAAATGGAGTTGGGGGTTTTAAAGCTTTGAATATAAATCTACAAAGGAAAACACAACAGTAAAGAAATTAATCTAAAGCATAACTAAAACCTACCTATGTGCCAACAATCAAACCTTAACGCATTGTCACTCCTACATTGAGATTAAATCATTGACACACTCTTAAACTAAGGAATGAAATACAAGATGTAAATAAATCTGATCTACAACACCAATTAAAACCCTAGCTTGAATTTAAACTCTAAACACTTAACCAAGCAACAAATTAAAATTAAACTAAGCTTCAACAAGGAAAGAAATGCTAACTACTTGCATAAAAATATAACAAAACATAAAAGTAATCTGTGCTAAGCTATAAAAACAATAACAAAATGAATTAAAATGTAAACCAATCCATTCTCACAATCATCTACCAAGCTACACACTCAAGCCGTCACACAAGAGGCCGAAATCGAGACCACCCAATTCCGGACCTCAATGGATCGTCTCAGCTGCGTATCAGCTCAAGGAAGGTTCAAAAACGTCGACGGACCACCCCCGACGAGATGAAACAACTCTAAACCCAAGAAAATTCTGAAAATATGGAAATCTGCCTCTGGATCTGATGGAAGGCTGTGGAACGCGGATGAACGTCGAGTGAAGCTCGGAACACCGGAAGATCACCTCCGAATGTTGCTGATGGGAATCGGAGCTTGGATTTGGAGGACCACCGCCAAATCGAGCTGGAAAAGGAAGATGCCGCGAGCCAAATTCCACCGGAGAGAACACTCTCCGATGGCTCCAGATGATCGGGATGTCGCCGCCGAGAAGCTCACCACCAAGATAGAAGCTCGGGAGAGTGATTGGAGAAGAGAAAGGGGCGAAAATCCGGAAGAAGACGCGCGCCGGGACGAAGCTGCGCTGTGGAGGATCGACGAAGGAAGCTGGGTACTGTAGCTTCTGTTTTGAATCAGATCTGGATCTGAACGGATGGCTGGGATTGATTTGGAGCTAAATCGACGGTGAAAGTTTTCCCAAAATCTGATCTGAAGGTACTGATCTTGCTCTAGGGTCTGGATCTACTCTCCCTTAAGTCGGATCGATCAGATCATCACTGGATGGCCCGGATCTGCACAGTATTCAATGAACGGCCCAGATTAAGTCGGGCTGGATCAATAGCTAGATGAACTCAAATCTGCATCAAAACTTCTGGATCTTCGTCAATGGGTCAGATCTGCTCCCCATTAGGTTGGATCGGCCAGATCTTCAACGGATGGTACAGATCTCTCCTATTCTTGATAAACGGCCCATAATGCTTCAAAGCTTTATCTTCTCGTTTGAACTCCGATTCGAGCCCAATTTCGGTCCAAATAGATCCAAATCCAAGATCCTTTTATGCCTACAAAATAAGAATCAAATATTAGCATCAAATAATACCAAAAATAATATAATTTAGAATTATGTCCAAAAATACACACTATGCACAAAATGTGATGTAACCATGATTTAAACTATGAAATCAACATCAAACCATGCATATATGAATCAAAATAATGCAGTAAAATCATGGTTATCACCCCTACGAGATTAACAATTCTACATAACTATTTGATAAAACATATAAAAGATATATATAAGCATTCGCACACACACACATCATCAAATATGAATAAGGCATTAACAAGTCATTGAATAGAAATATGGAAAATCTATATAGTTTACATCTCCATCACATCAAAAATACTTCCTATATCCTAGATCTGGAGATCTACTCCATTGCAAAGGAAAAACAAACCCAAAGCATAAAATAAAGCATATTTACAACCCTAGATTCGAGAAGAAGGGGAAGAAGAGATGCTTGCTGATGATTCCAATATCTTAGGGATGCCTCCTTGCTCCGGAGATGGACGGATCATGAAGGAATGGAGGAGAATGAAGCTTTAGGATTTCCCCCTAAGGGGAGAACTCTTCCCCAAGGAGAGGGACGAAGTCCCAAACCCAAGATCCCCCTGAAAAGGGGAAGAAACCCCCCTTTATAGAGCAGGGCATGGCCTCCACACGGCCCATGACACGACCGTGTGGCCTTCACACAGCCGTGTGCATCTTCCTCTCGGCCAAGGTGACATGGTCGTGTAGATTTACACGGTCGTGTGCCGTTTCAGCATTGGATGGCCTACACGACCGTGTTGCTCACACGACCTCACCCAACTTTGAGTCACACGGCCGTGTCCTTCTTCCTCTCTGCCAAAATCACACGGACATGTATATTCACATGGCCGTGGCCTTCTTCGCCTGCACGGCCTCTCGAGAAATGGCACGGCCGTGCCATTTGGCATGACCTTGCCTTGCTCTACCTCTGGATTGTTGACACGACCGTGTGGGTCACACGGCCGTGGTCCTCCTTGCCTCTAGAACATTGGCACGGACAAAGCAAGATATGGCCACACGGTCGTGTGGCATACACGACCCAAGCTCCTGTGTGTGTTTTAACCCTATTTTCGCTCCAAATAGCGTCATATCAATCAAAACAAGCAAAGAGCAGATCCGAGAACAAAATATAATGAAAGTATGACATTATAATAAAATAGAGTGCAATAAACATAGATTATACTCATGAAATACAAGTAGATGTGCATCAAAGTATGCATAAAAGTGTATATAATCTATGTACATCACACCCCCAGACTTAAACCTTTTCTTGTCCTCAAGCAAAATCTGCATCTAAACTCATGTGGTTAAATAATACATCATAATCTCTAGCAAGTCAATCTAATCCTATCAAATGATTTCATTGGTGAGCAAGATACAAAAGTAGTTTGAGTATGACCTAAGTAGTAGTCCTCCGTGCTCAGTGCAATAGTGGCCTATGTTTATCAAGTATCAATCCCTAAGCCTAGTCAAGTCATCATAAAACTATGTTCCTTATGCTTCTAGCGATAGGCAATTACCTGCCACATGCTTGGTTCATCCTTCTCAATCTACCCAAGGTCTCAAAGGCGTGCTCGATATCAAGAGAAACATAGCAGTTATTTCTCCAATAGCCTAACTCGATCTCAAAGGGGTAACTTGCTAGTTTCCACTCACGACAACTATTTTTTATATTTCTTATTCAATTTTTTTTCATTCTTATTTTTTCTAAGTGATTGCAAGATGCAACACTTGAACACAAATGCACATAAATACAAATGTTGGGATATTTTAATTTTTCCAAATGAGTTTACATGATTTGAGCCTCATCCAGTAACCAAAATATAGTTTGAGAAATCACCATAGAAACATTAGTACTAATCAAATTCTATGAATCATGACTATTTTCAGAATTATCAACAATCAAAACTAGGCAAAGTGTATAGAGGTCCTAAAACAAGGTCAATACTTAAACTCTTATAGTAAAAACATTGCTCACTTCATGCTATCATTGATAGAAAAATATAGATCACTAAACATACTAGCACCATATGTAACACATAAACTGTTGGTGCGGAAAACATCTGACGATTGAACCGGTGTTTTGATTATGTCCAAGGATTCAAGTTAAGTTGATTTGTTATCTAATGTGTGTGAATGAGTTTGCAGGAAAGTCCTAACTATGGTTAGGCAGGCGGAAAACCCTAGGGAGTGGTAACCTTAGGTCCTAGGGGGTGGTAACCCTAGGTGGTGGAAAACCCTATGTTGCGGTAAACTTAGGTCCTAGGGGGTGGTAACTCTAGGTGGCGGGAAAACCCTAGGGGGTGGTAACCCTACGTCTTAGGGGGTGGTGACCCTAGGCAGAAAGTCCAGTCGGTCTGGAGGATTGGACTGGCAGCAGGTATGCTCTCTTGAGTGGAGTAGGTGAGGACGCGTTCCCCGCGGAGAGAACAGTAGGCATCGATTCGACCTAGGGTTTTCGGACGAAAATCCGAAGTCAGAACCGGATAGTCCATTGACTGTCAAACATCTATATTTATGGTATTATAATGTGCTAACTTTGTTTTGCAGGATATATTATTGTTTTGTGAACTAACGTATCTTGCAAGGATAAAATAACAAGGTTTGCCTCGGATGAACAGTACCCCAGGCACCCTCCATGGAGCTTGGAGGTGCCTCGGGTGCAAGGGAAAAGCTACGCAGGAAGCTAAGCTCGAGGCACCCTCATGGAGACTTGAGGCGCCTTGGAGGCATTGAAGGCGCCCTCCATGGGATTGGAGGCGCCCTCAAGTGGATAGGCGAAGACTTCTTCGGAGCTGATCCACACTACGGATCCGGAGGCGCCCTCAAGGGGCTTGGAGGCGCCTTCAACAGTCCTTATATGCAGATCTTGACCAGTAGCTTCATTGATCGATTCAAAAGCATTCTTTCTCCAGCGCGCTGCCAACGAGACGTTCCGGCTAATCTACAACAAGTTCTCGACAACCTGAAACTATGAAACTTCAAATCCTTGTTGTCGGTGTAGCTTTTAATATTATTTTGTAATCATTTCTTGTAAACATTTGTGCTATTATAGTTGTTTCCTAAGGTAAACGCTCAACGAGCATGGACCTTGGAGTAGGAGTCGCCCTAGGCTCTGAACCAAGTAAATCTTGGCGTCCTTTCTGCGTGTGTTATTTATTATTCCGCTGTAATTACTCGTAAGATACCAGAATATGAAAAGTGAAAGCCATGAGCGCTATTACCCCCCCCCCCCCCCACGCGCATCTCGATCTAACATAAATCACATGAAATCTAGAATAAAGGTCTAGTATTTTGCAATAAGGAATAAACAATCATGATGTGATGAGTGATGCAACTAACAAAATTTTATTATGCAAAAGAAATAAGCAAACTAAACTGTTAGTTAGAGTCTTAGAGCCAATCATATGATGATTGTTGTATGGACTCGTTGTATCATATTCCTATATACTTATAAAGACATTTCTTTATGGTTATTATACTTACTTGTATTGGTGCCAAATAACTAAGTATAATAGCGTCCTTGAGTAGAAGGTTCTTATCTATATCAATCGATTGGTTGAATCGATAGTGAGATGATATAGAGAACACTACTCTTAATCATTCCTAGTCAAGTATTAACATTCAGGGACAATGTTAATGCGATGAGACTAGCATGTAGGTCAACTCGATGACTTCATCTCATAAGTCATGGATATAGAGATATCAAATTGACACATGGGTATGCATTGGAGAATGTATACTGAATGACCCGTCATGAGAAAGTATACTGACTCATGCGACTATTAGTATGACTAACAGTCCTTGGACCTAAAGTCACCATGGTTCCCTATATAAGGAGTTACATACTTTGACTTCGTCAAACGTCACCCGTAATTGGGTGGACTATAAAGACAATTACTGGGTATATAACAAATTATGCGGAGGGATGTGAGTGATGTAGATGGGATCTATCCCTCCTATATGACAGGAGTGACATCATCATTCTTGATAGAGTGAGACCACTAAGTGCATGTGTTAGTTAGTGCCCTAGAGCCAATCATTTGATGATTGTATTATGGACTTATTGTATCATATTCTTATATAAATAAAGGTATTTGGTTTTTGGTTATTATACTTACTTGTATTGGTGCCAAATAAACTAAGTATAATAACGTCCTTGAGTAGAAGGTTCTCACCTATATCAATCGGTTAGTTGAACCGATAGTGAGATGATATAGGGAACACTACTCTTAATCATTCCTAGTCGAGTATTAACATTCAGGGACAATGTTAATGCAATAAGACTAGCATGTAGGTCAACTCGATGACTTGATCTCACAAGTCATGGATATAGAGATATCAAGTTGACACATGAGTGTGCATTGGAGAATGTATACTGAATGACCCGTCATGAGAAAGTATCATGGATCATTATATGAGTGTCATATACTTTTTCATGTGGCTATTAGTATGACTACTAGTCCTTAGACCTGAAGTTACCATGGATGCCTACATATGAAGTTATGTACTTTGGTTTCCTCAAACGTCACCCTTAACTGGGTGGACTATAAAGGCGATTACCGGGTATGTAACGAATTATGCAGAGGGATGTGAGTGATGTAGATGGGATCTATCCCTCCTATATGATAGGAGCGACATCGATATTCTTGATAGAGTGAGACCACGAAGTGCATGGCCATGCCCAAATGAGTCAATATGAGATATTGAGCTCATTTGATTGAGTGAGTCTACTTGGTGTTCAAGATTTAGATTTGATCCGGTGGTAAGGACGGGGGACCCTCATGGGCGAACGGTCAAAGACACGTGGAGGTCAACCCCAAGTTCGTGCCGAACGGAAGCATGCCGGGCCGAACGGAAGCATGCCGGGCCGAACTGAAGGATGCCGGGCCGAACGGAAGGATGCCGGGCCGACCTGACATTCGACCAGGAGCTTCCCGGGCCAGACAGAAGGCAACCCGACCATGAGCGGGTTTCCGACGCTCATAGTGAAAAGGGTCACCGGGCCGAGCGGATAGCCTACTCGGCCGAAGCATAAAGCATCGTTGCTGCGGAACACTCTCAGCTGAGCACCCGGTCATACCGATACTTACGCCCGGTCGGACCTATGCCTGCCGAGCGGATGAATGCTTGGCGTCAGGAAAAAGGAGACAACGACAAGGGGACATTAGGGAACATCATTTTCTGACAGTAGGCATGTTCGACGACCAGGCCATACATAAAATCGTACGACGGAAGGACCTCCTGTCCCATCAAAGAGGTGATCAGACTGTATAGTATGGTGTCAGGCATGTTCCTCTGACAAGCCCATGCTAAGGTATGGTACCAGGACACGTGTACGCCTCGGTAGGTGTGCCCGAGCCTCCCCACAGCTCTATATAAGAGCCTTCATACTTCGCCGGAGGTACGCATTCTACGATTCTTGGAGCTACTTTCTTGTTGAGCTTTGCCTGACTTGAGCGTCGGAGGGTCGTCGCCGGGAACCCCTTCCCGGCCCGACTTCTGTGCAGGTTCATCGGAGGCCCGTGCCAGCAGTCAGGAGATCTACGTCAGTCGTTGGAAAGCGCCACGTGCCCAGTGTCTGTTGATTCAGCTTTCGGACAAGATCAATTTGGCGCCGTCTGTGGGAACGCTCCTGCATCCGACCGGAAGCAATGGACAAAGCTGGACGACCGCATACGGTGATGCTCTCTACGGAGGAGCTCGACGCTCTGATCGAGGCAAGAGCGGTTAAGCTTGTGGAGCAACAGAAACAGGAGGCGCAAGCCGAGCGGATGAAGCAACAAGCGATGTCAAAGTCAGGAGGCCGAGCGGAAGCCAAGTTTCGACCGGAGAACATCTCACCAAGGGGCCGAGATAACGACCTGATCGGCATTCAAGGGGAAAGAGGATGGCCGAGCAAACCACTTCCAACCGTACCGAGCTGGGTGAAAGGTGCGTCGATGTAATTCATTTTATGTATTTCTTGGTCGCCTGTGTCCTTTTAATGCAGGAGGCAAAGTGATAAAACGCATTTTGGAATTATTGGCCGAACGACCGACTACACGAAGACCACGTGCCGCTCGGACCGTGTTGAAATTAGCCTTGAAGGCCGTCGAGCTCCGACGTTAAAAATCGAGAGACGAGCCGGCGTCTATAAATCCTCCGAGCGGAAGACCGTCGAGCTCCGACGTTAAAAATCGAGAGACGAGCCGGCGTCTATAAACCCTCCGAGCGGAAGGCCGTCGAGCTCCGACGTTAAAAATCGAGAGACGAGCCGACATCTATAAACCCTTCGAGCGGATGACCGTCGAGCTCCGACGTTAAACACCGAGAGACGAGCCGGCGTCTATAAACCCTCCGAGCGGAAGACCGTCGAGCTCCGACGTTAAAAATCGAGAGACGAGCCGGCGTCTATAAACCCTCCGAGCGGAAGACCGTCGAGCTCCGACGTTAAAAATCGAGAGACGAGCCGGCGTCTATAAACCCTCCGAGCGGAAGACCGTCGAGCTCCGACGTTAAAAATCGAGAGATGAGCCAGCGTCTATAAACCCGCCGAGCGGAAGACCGTCAAGATCCGACGTTAAAAATCGAGAGACGAGCCGACGCCTATAAACCCGCCGAGCAGAAGACCGTCGAGCTCCGACGTTAAAAATTGAGAGACGAGCCGGCGTCTATAAATCCTCCGAGCGGAAGACCGTCGAGCTCCGACGTTAGAAATTGAGAGACGAGCCGGCGTCTATAAACCCTCCGAGCGGAAGACCGTCGAGCTCCGACGTTAAAAATTGAGAGTCGCGCCGGCACTACGGGCGTCCAGTCAGTCGGACTATGCGCCTCCTTCGACTAGACTTGAAGGAGAGGCATGTGATCCGGTGGTAAGGACGGGGGACCCTCATGGGCGGAGGGTCAAAGACATGTGGAGGTCAACCCCAAGTTCGCGCCGAACGGAAGCATGTCGGGCCGAACGGAAGCATGCTGGGCCGAACGGAAGCATGCCGGGCCGAACGGAAGGATGCCGGGCCGAACGGAAGGATGCCGGGCCGACCTGACATTCGGCCAGGAGCTTCCCGGGCCGGACAGAAGGCAACCCGACCATGGGCGAGTTTCCGACACTCATAGTTAAAAGGGTCACCGGGCCGAGCGGATAGCCCGCTCGGCCGAAGCATAAAGCATCGTTGCTGCGGAACACTCTCAGCTGAGCACCCGGTCAGACCGATACTTACGCCCGGTCGGACCTATGCCTGCCGAGCGGATGAATGCTTGGCGTCAGTAAAAAGGAGACAAAGGCAAGGGGACATTAGGGAACATCATTTTCTGACAGCAGGCATGTTCGACGACCAGGCCATACATAAAATCGTACGACGGAAGGACCTGCTGTCCCATCAAAGAGGTGATCAGACTGTATAGTATGGTGTCAGGCATGTTCCTCTGACAAGCCCATGCTAAGGTATGGTACCAGGACACGTGTACGCCTCGGTAGGTGTGCCCGAGCCTCCCCACAGCTCTATATAAGAGCCTTCATACTTCGCCGGAGGTACGCATTCTACGATTCTTGGAGCCACTTTCTTGTTGAGCTTTGCCTGACTTGAGCGTCGGAGGGTCGTCGCCGGGAACCCCTTCCCGTCCCGACTTCTGTGCAGGTTCATCGGAGGCCCGTGCTAGCAGTCAGGAGATCTACGTCAGTCGTTGGAAAGCGCCACGTGCCCAGTGTCCGTTGATTCAGCTTTCGGACAGGATCAAGATTGATTAGAGGATGACACGGTCTATGCCTCACATTGATCAATCTAGATGTCTAGGATAGAAGGACACTTGTCATATATTGTGAGGAGTCACAATTAGTAGTCACAAGGTGATGTTGGATCTCAACATTCTTGTAACTTGGGTAGTAATGATGTGTTGCTAGATACCGCTCATTACTTATGTCCCTAAATGGGTTTAGAGGCATTGCCAACGTTACAAGAACCTATAGGGTCAGACACTAAGGACAATTAGATGGAGATTAGGTTCATATGATGAACCAAGAGGATTAGATTCATTTGATGAATCAAATTGGATTAAGAGTAATCCTAATTGGGCTAATTGAGTTGGACTCAAGTTAATTCATGTGTTCAATGAGTCTAATTTAGATTATGACTCATTGAATCAATTTAATTAAATGAATTAGATTCATTATATTAAATTGGCTTGAATTAAATGGTTGGATTAGATCAACCATGAGAGAGATTAAGTCAAGTTTGACTTGACTTGAGAGGAAGATGAAGAGTCAAGTTTGACTTGACTTTATGCCACCTCATTGGTGAGTTGGCAAGATGTGGACCAATGATGATGCTCCACATCATCATGGTTACTTAGGTGTGTGTCACATCATGGAGGTTACAAGCCTCCTTTCCATTTAATGTGGCCGGCCACACATAGTGAAGGGAATTCATTTTTTCCCTCATTCAAGGCAATTCACTTCTTCTTCCTCCTTGAGCTCTCTCTTCTTGCTCTCCTTCTCCTACCTTGGCCGAACACCCTAGGTGCTAGCACACCTTGCTTGGTCCTTCTCCATCTAGTGTGTTCGTGTGGATACGTGTAGAGGATTGTCTACGTTGACAATCTTGAGATCCGGCAAGCCGTTGGACGAGCGGGATACGAAACGGGCAAGCATCAAAGGTATAAAAGGTTTTCCCTTTGTAGATCTACTGTAGATCGAAGTTTTGAAACTCGTACTTGTATTTTTTGAAAGATTTTTCTTTGCACGGATTCGGTGGCTGGGGCTTTCGGGGTTTCCGCGACGCGAAAACGTGGTTTTCGCGGCCCGAAAAACCCAACAGCATGGCCATGCCCAAATGAGTCAATATGAGATATTGAGCTCATTTGTTTAGAGTGAGTCTACTTAGAGTTCAAGATATAGATTGATTAGATGATGACACGGTCTATGCCTCATTTGATCAATTTAGATGTCAAGGATAGAAGGACATTTTCACATATTGTGAGAGTCACAACTAATAGTCACAAAGGTGATGTTGGATCTCAACATTCTTGTAACTTGGGTAGTAATGATGTGTTGCTAGATACCGCTCGTTACTTATGTTTCTAAATGGGTTTAGGAGCATTGCCAACATTACAAGAACCTATAGGGTCACACACAAAGTGCAATTAGATGAAGATTAGATTCATATGATGGACCAAGAGGATTAGGTTCATATGATGAACCAAATTGGATTAAGAGTAATCCAAATTAGACTAATTGAGTTGGTCTCAATTTGATTCATGTATTGAATGAGTCTAATTTAGATTATGACTCATTGAATCAATTTAATTTAATGAATAGAGATTCATTAAATTAAATTGACTTGAATCAATGGTTAGATTTGATCAACCATGGGAGAATTTAAGTCAAGTTTGACTTGACTTGAGAGGGAGATGAAGGGTCAAGTTTGACTTGACCAAATACCAACTCATTTGTGACTTGGCATGGGCCGGCCAATGATGGTGTTCCACATCATCAAGAGCCACCTCATTGTGTGCCACCTCATAAGGAAGACCAAGAGTCATGACTCTTGGTATTACATGGAGGTATAAAATACTCCATGTAATAATGTGGCCGGCCACTTTAGCCACAAGCATTCAAGGTGAATTCAAGTTATCTTCTTCCTCCTCTCTTCTCTATTCTCCTTCTCCTCATTGCCGAGCCATCCAAGAGTACTAGCACACTCTAGGTGGTTTATCTCTATCTCTTGTCCGTGTGGATACGTATAGAGGAGTGTACGCTTGACACTCTCGAGATCCGACAACCCTTTTGGACGAGTGGGATAAGTGAAGGGCTTCGCAACAAGAGTAACACTTCTTGTGTTGGATCGAGATGCGCTAGAGGGGGGGGGGGGTGAATAACGCTCGCGGCTATTTCGTTCGATTATCGGAATCGTAAAATGTTCATCGAGTAATTAAAGCAGTGGAATAAAAAAAACAAACACATAAGAACACGGTCGTTTACTTCGTTCGGAGCCTAGATCGACTCCTACTCGAAGGCCCGCGATCCTTGATCACTTTCCATGGGCAACAACTATAAGGTCGTGTAATTATTACAAACAAATTACAAATGTAACTGTAATTTAAGTTATACCGACAACAGTGGTAGAAAAATCTGAGCTCCGGGTCGTCGGAATGTTGCAGCAGCACTTCGGAAGCAATACTTGAGCAGAACACAGCACGAGGAAGCTTTTGATTTCGTTGTGTATTGCTGCTGCTCGAACCCCTCTTATAAAGGGTGTTCAAGGCACCTTAAACCCCTCTAAGGTGCCTCCAGGCTGGCCGCATCATCCGCGTGGATCAGAACTGACCTGGTTGAACTTTATCTTGTTCAAGGCGCCTTCAACCTCTCCAAGGCGCTTTCATCAACTTGTTCAAGGCACCTTCAGCCTCTCCAAGGTGCCTTGAAGCTTGCTTCACAACCATCTCAGGTTTTGCACCCGAGGCGCCTCCAAGCTCCATGGAGGCGCCTCAGTACTGTTCATCCGAGGCCAAATTTGCACTTTAGTCCCTGCAAGATATGTTAATCATAAAAATACTCTGCAACACAAAGTTATCACACAGACATAATCATAAACAGAATATACGACAGTCAACAGACTGTCCGGGTCTGACTTCGGATTTTCGACCGGAAACCCTAGGTCGACCCGATGCCTACTGTTCCCTCTACGGGGAACGCGTCCTCACCTACTCCACTCAGGAGATTTACCTGATGCCAGTCCGGTCCTCCAGACCGACTGGACTTTCCGCCTAGGGTTACCGCCCCCTAGGGTTTTTCTCCACCTAGAGTTACCACCCCCTAGGACCTAAGGTTACCCCCCTTAGGATTTTCCTCCACCTAGGATTACCACCCTTAGGATCTAAGGTTGCCGCCCCTTAGGGTTTTCCTCCACCTAGGGTTACCACCCCCTAGGGCCTAAGGTTACCCCCCCTTAGGATTTTCCTTCACCTAGGGTTACCACCCCATAGGACCTAAGGTTACCACCACTTAGGATTTTCACCTGCTTAACCGCAGTTAGGACTTTCCTGAAACCTTATTTAAGCATGTTAGATAACAAAGAATCTTAACTTTGAATCCCTTTGCCATTATCAAAACTTAGGTTCGATCGTCGGATGCTTCCCGCACCAACAATCTCCCCCTTTTTGATTATGACAATAAAAATTCAAAGTTAAGAAAATAATGCCACAAAAAATATAAGCATGAAAATACAAGCATACTGATAATTAAGTGCAGAGCTTAAATTAAGTGCAGAGCTCCCCCTTAGTGAGAAACTTAAGTATAAAGACTCCCCCTTGATAAAAGCTCACCTTAAAATTTGCATTTCTTAAATTCTTTGAATTTTCCTTAATTCTTTGAATTTTCTTATAGTCTCCCCCTTTGCCATATATCAAAATAAACAAGATATTAGTTTATATAGGCCTTAGTTTTGTTTTTGTAAAAACTGAACTTTTCAGAATAGAGGGTTAAGTAAACACTTAGATACCAAGTAGATAAAAATAATTTAGGGCTCTAAAGATAAAATTATTTTGACCTTGAAAAATAACTTAGCTAATTTTGTGATATCAAAACACTTAGAAAAATATTTAGCTTAATTAAAAAAAACTTCTTGAAAGTTAGTTAACTTTTTACATTAGAACAAGAAATTTTTCTAAAAAGGAATACTTAGTTAAATCCTTAGTTTGAAAAGTAGGGAGTTTGAGAGGGGATAAAAATAAGCCTTTTTGTTTTAAAAAAAATATAGCCAAATTTGAGATAGTTTTGAAAGACCATTTAGAAAACTACTAACCTAAATTTGAAAAGTTTTTAGAAAGATATTTAATTAAATTTGAAAAGCTTTAGTTTGAAAAACTTAACTAAATTTGAAAAGCTTTTCAAGAATTACTCGATAATTAGCTTGACTCCGCTTACTCCCCCTTAATTAATGCCAAATTAAATCCTTAGGGTCTTAGAGTACAAGCATAAGAAGAACTTTATATTATCCTAATTCCATCTCACCCATTCTAGATTATCAAGCATGTTAAGCTTATGAGTGAGTGTGAGATGAAATTAATTTTAATATTTGAAAATATTGAAAATTTAAGTTCCAAATGAGTAAATATTAAACTTTTGAGAATATGTTGAAAATTAATTGGAGTTAACATTAGCAATCAGAATTTGATGATATGATTTGAGAATTAAAGATTTTTAAACCCCTTTAAATTAATTAATATTTTGAAAATAATTTTCAAATAAAAAAATGATTTTGAAATTAAGTTTAAAAAAGATTTTTAAATAATTTTTAGATAATTTTTCAAAGATTTTGAAATGAAGTTAAAAAGATTTTTAAAATAATTTTTCAAAGATTTTGAAATTAAGTTTAAAAAGATTTTTAAAATGATTTTTCAAAGATTTTGAAATGATTTTTAAAAGATTTTTCAAATAATTTTTGAAATGAAGTTTTAAAAGATTTTGAAATGATTTTTAAAAGATTTTTCAAATAATTTTGAAATGAAGTTTTAAAAGATTTTGAAATGATTTTAAAAGATTTTTCAAGTAATTTTGAAATGAAGTTTTAAAAGATTTTGAAATGATTTTGAAAAGTTTTTTCAACTAATTTTGAAATGATGTTTTAAAAGATTTTGAAATGATTTTAAAAAGTTTTTTCAAATAATTTTGAAATGATTTTAAAAGATAATTTTTCAAAGATTTTGAAATGAAGTTAAAAAGATTTTTAAAGGATTTTGAAAAGTTATTTCAAATAATTTTGAAATGAAGTTTTAAAAGATTTTTGAAGTGATTTTCAAAAGATTTTTTCAAATAATTTTGAAATGAAGTTTTAAAATATTTTTGAAGTGATTTTCAAAAGATTTTTTTCAAATGATTTTGAAATGAAGTTTTAAAAGATTTTTGAAGTGATTTTCAAAAGATTTTTCAAGTAATTTTGAAATGAAGTTTTAAAAGATTTTTGAAATGAAGTTTTAAAAGATAATTTTTCAAAGATTTTGAAATGAAGTTTTTTAAAGATTTTGAAATGATTTTAAAATATTTTTAATTATTTAATTTGATTTTTAATTTAATTTGATTTTTAATTTAATTTTATTTTAAATTTGATTTTAATTTTAATTTAATTTAATTTTTAATTTATTTTGATTTTTAATCCTTAGTCATCTCACCCAATCTAAATTTCAAATCAGTGAATCCTATAATTTTTGTGAGATGAATTATGGTTCAATTTTAGCGTTTGATTTAACTTTGTGTTAGATTCAGGTTTAGCTTTGGGTTCAACAAGTAGGCATTCTTTGGATAAACATTTGGGCTATGGTGAGTCACTTGGACATCATTAAAGTAACCATGCTTTCGAGGTTTTCCAAATAGTCCTACCCATTGGACTTAGTACAAAACCTTGGTTTAACTAGTTATGATCCATAAAGGGTAGTTTCGTTTAGTTCCACTTAGCCAAACGCATCAGGTCGAAGCCATATCTTCCTAGACATGCGATGACTAAGCTTCCCCAACGTACTATCATCCAATACTTTACCAGTACCGTGAGTCAAGTTAAACCTAGCCCATTTTAATCTAACCTTAATTACCCTACCGGGTAGTCTACTCTTTGTTACCCTTGTCGAGTGGATTAAGTTTGGAGGTACTAGCTATTCTGGAGCATTCCCTTGGATTTTTAAGATTTTGTAAGAATTTAATTTTAATTTTATTTGAATTTTGAATTTTTAATTTGAATATAATTTTAATTTGATTTTTGATTTAATTTGAATTTTAAATTTAATTTGAATTTTAAATTTAATTTGATTTTTGATTTACTTAAATTCTTTTTATTAAGATAGTTTTTCTACTAGCTCCCCCCTGGATCATAGCCTCGATATGGTCTATCAAGGTAATAGACTTGATCCTTGGGGACCCAATATTGACCAGGTCTAGCTTGATTAACCAAGTTTAACTTGGGGACCCATGCTTGAATTGTGTTTTTATTATTTCTATTAACTAGAGATAGATATGATTTATATTTTCTGTTGGTTCTAAATCCAAGTCCGGATTTGTTATAAACGGCTCGCTGTTTTCCAAGAATCAGATCCAAATTCTTGGAACCCAAGGTGAACCATTCCAAAGTGTTCTTGAGTTCTTTAATTTGAGCTTTCAGATTGGAATTTTCTTCCTCAAGTTGTTGGAATTGAGTTGAACTTCCAATTTGAACTGACTTAGTTAAAGAACTCGAGTCAGTCGCTTCCTTAAGGGTTGTTACCTCCTTTTGGAGCGACTTAACTCGGATGTTGGATATAGCCAACTTTTTAAGCAAGTACGGAATTAAATTTTCTGAGTCATCTAGGTTAATACTAGACATTAAAGCACTTACTGTGGTTTTGGGTCCTTCAGAAATGGATACGGATCCGTGGCTTCGCTCGGACTCGGTGTCTGATTCGCTCTCGGTTTCTGAATCGGACTCGAACTCGGACTCGGTTTCAACAACATGTGCTAGTACTAGCAAGGCGAGGAAACTTGTCTGTTCTTCTTCGTTAGATCTGGATTCATCTGATGACTCAGACTAGGTTGCTTTCAACATCTGTTTCTCTGTCTTACTTGTACCTGCAACCATCATAATACCTTCCTCGGCTGAAGTAGTATCATTCTACTCATCCAATTCAAATAAATCATTTAAATCATGCTTACTTGTGTTTGACATACCTTCGTGAAGCTCAATCAACTTCTCCCATAACTCCTTCGCACTTGAGAACTTTCCAACTCGATCAAGCTCTGCATTTGTTAGTCTGCACTGTAGGGTGTAGGTTGCTTTGGCGTGGGCCTCTACTTTCTTGATTAGGATTGGATCCTAGTTCTCGCATGGCGTTGGTTTTCCGGTTTCGTCAGTTGGTAGTTCGAATCCAATCTTTACTATCATCCATATGTCGAACAGGGTAAGGAGAAAAGACTCCATTCGGCATTTCCAATAGCCGAAATCTTCACCGGAGAAGAGCGGGGGATGGACAATGCAAAATCCTTCTTGGAACGCCATTTAAAATCTAGCACACAAATAAACAAACAATCTATTCCAAGACTTGGTCTTGGATTAGTAGTGCGGTATGAAGATAGAAATAACAATTTACAAATTTTGAGGAAAAAATAATAAAATATTAAAAAATATTATTAAAATAATATAAAAATATATTATTTAAAAATTTGCTAAATGCGATATTTCGTTAATCCCAATCAATTGTGAAAAGATGAGAATGAATTTTTTGAAAACAGTTTTGGAGAGAAACGAAAGGCGCAAGGTTTTATTTTTAGCCAAAATAGACGAAAAAGCTACAAAAGAAATGCTCGAATGGTGGTTTCACCTATTCAAATCGACCACACTCTGATACCAATTGTTGGATCGAGATGCGCTAGAGGGGGGGGGGTGAATAGCGCTCGCGGCTATTTCGTTCGATTATCGGAATCGTAAAACGTTCGTCGAGTAATTAAAGCAGTGGAATAAAAAAAACAAACACACAAGAACACGGTCGTTTACTTCGTTCGGGGCCTAGATCGACTCCTACTCGAAGGCCCGCGATCCTTGATCGCTTTTCGCGGGCAACAACTATAAGCTCGTATAATTATTACAAACTAATTACAAATGTAACTGTAATTAAAGTTATACCGACAACAGTGGTAGAAAAATCTGAGCTCCGGGTCGTCGGAATGTTGTAGCAGCACTTCGGAAGCAATACTTGAGCAGAACACAGCACGAGGAAGCTTTTGATTTCATTGTGTATTGCTGCTGCTCGAACCCCTCTTATAAAGGGTGTTCATGTAACGACCCGCCTCCTACTGACTGGGCTGTGAGGTCGATCGCTACATTATGCTGTGCTAAATTACTATTGCGGAAATCTGGATTGATTAAAATTTTACTAAACTGATTACTGTAAAATCTGAACTTAATATTCTAGGTGTACCTAGGAGTTGTACACATGCTAGGGAAGATAATTTATGCCTCTCGGATGTCCTGCTAGCTGTAATCAGGCATTTCAATCGATCCATAAATTGATTGGGCTGTCGGATCGATCCTGTGATCGATCCAGCTTGATACCGGCACGGAGAAAGACTCTGGATCGGTCGGCTGACCGATCCATAGGCTACATCGCTTCTGTATGCGGCTGGAACGGTCTACCGACCGATCCAGGAGTACACTGATCGATCGGTAGACCGATCCAGCGGCTCACTGATCGGTCGGCTGACCGATCAGTGAGCTTTGTACTTCTCTGTTCGCATATGGATCGGTCGGCTGACCGATCCATAAACTCTCTGTTCGCGACTGGATCGGTCAGCTGACCGATCCAGTGGCACAACCTAACCCTGATCGATTTGTAGATCGATCTGGGTTTCTGATTTCGCACTGAAACTCTGATTTCAGCACTAGTTCGTGCCAAAACCTCACACAACAATTATACAATGCATAGAAAACATTCTAATGCCCACTAACTAGCATTCTAACATGACATAGTGCAAGGTTTATTAATTCATAGCATTTAAACCACTAGAAATGTATAAAAGTGTCTTAAGAAAAGAAACTAAGTTCTTAATTTGCTAAACTTCCTAAGGATCTTCATTCCAGGTTCCTGCCACACACACCATCTCTGCATTGACCTCCAGCTTCCTCTGCTAGTCCATCTTCCCTTTACCTTTATCTGCAGTATAAGGGAAAATAGTATCTGTAAGCTTTAAGCTTAGTAAGAAACCAACTACCTCACTAAAACATGCAATGATGCAAACATGTTTTTAAAGAAATGCTATTTAAAAACATGCACTGAATTTGTTAAAGCATGGCATACTGAAGTTACATGGCATAAATACTGAAACATGGCATGCATAATAAAATCTGAGCATGGAGTATCTCATAGTATCAACTAGGAGAACTAAACTGAAGCTGAAACTAAAACTGAGCTAAAACTATATTCACATAACTAGATTACGAGTTTGAAAGCTATTATCATAATAAGTGAAAATAGTAATCATGCTGCTATTTGGGCCCGGCAACTGTACTTGCTGTGCGCGCATCCCTAACTAGACCCGGGGTTGCAAATTCTGAATCTAGTAGGGTTTACTAGGTTAGCTAAAACTAGGGACGACTGTGGGAGCCCAACCCAATGGATATCTAATCCAGTACAGTGCCACTGAAAATAAAATACTGAATATAGCTAGGAATTGCTTATTTTACTGTTTCTAGGTTATCTGAACCTAGAGCTAGGTTATCTGAACCTAGAGCTAGGTTATCTAAACCTAGAGGCGACTGTGGGAGCCCACCCATTGGACCGTAGTCCCATGTAAGCTGAAACTAGACTAATATTCTGATTTAAATGCTACTAATGCATTTAACTGAGCTGTTAAAAATATCTGGGGTAGTATTTAGCTACACTAATCATTTTGTCGAACACTTGGTGTGCTCCAACTCTCCCCTCTAATAAGGAGACCACCTCTAGGCACCCAACAACGTCTAGAGCCTCCAACTGAAGGAGAACAACGTGCCTGGCCCATCTAGAGGTGCTCAACTAGATCCCTAATCTGCGAGGAGGGTTTAAACACACCCTATGTGTCGAAAAAATTTGCATATAACTAAACTAATGCATAGAAAACCAAACGGAAGCTACTTATACTCCAGGTGAGGGGTTTCTTACCTCCTGTTCGTAATTTCTTACGATTCTAATCGCTGGATTTCCGGAGGAGATGATCCTTTCGACGATCTTCTCGCGTCTATGCGTTCCTCTCGCGGAGGGGAACGTTCTTGTGCTGGAATCGCTGCCGGAAGGTGCTCTTAGGGCCCTAGGGAGAGAACCCTAGGGTTGGCGCCGAGAGGAAGAAGGAGAAGGAGAGGGGGCGGCGTGAGGCTAGGGTGAGGAGAAGAGAATCACGATTAAAAATAAAACCCTTCACTTAATTATTTCCTATTTATATTAAGTGGTAATTTCCGCCCAAATCTAACATAAATATTATTGATTCCCTTTCCTTTCAGCACGGCCCTGCTGGGTTCAACTGGTTATTTAAGCGGTCTAAAGGTTTAGTGGACCCGAGAGGTCCCGGGTTCGATCCCCGCTTAAGCTATTTTGCTTTTCTAATTATTTTTGCTACTTTCGCTACTCTAAAAATATCATAAAAATATTCTAAAATTCCAGAAAATTCATAGAATATTTCTAAAATAAGTTTGAGAATTTTCGGGCGTTACAAACCCCCATACCTTATAAAAAGTTCGTCCTCGAACTTAGAATAACTCTGGGTACTTCTGTCTCATGCTGGCCTCTGTCTCCCAAGTTGCCTCTTTTGCTGTGTGACTGTGCCAAATAATTTTGACTAATGGTACTTTCTTGTTCCGCAATTTCTTAACTGCTCGGTCTATTATCTGAATAGGCCGACAGTCATAGCTGAGGTCTTCGCGGATCTGTACCGACTGGGGCTCAATCACCTGGTTGGCATCTGGGATATGCTTCTTCAGCATAGAGACATGAAATACATTGTGGACAGCTGACATTTCCTGGGGTAGCTCTAGCTCATATGCTACCTTGCCCACTCTTCTGCTGATAAGGTATGGTCCCACATATCGGGGACTTAGCTTGCCCTTCTTCCCAAAACGCATTACTCCCTTCATGGGAGCTACTCTAAGGAACACTGAATCCCCAACTGAAAACTCCAAAGGTCTGCGCCGTATATCAGCATAGCTTTTCTGGCGGCTCTGAGCTGTCTCTATCCTCTGGCGGATCTGCTGTATAGCTGCTGTGGTATCTGCCACTAGATCTGTCTGAAGTTCTAGCTCTTTCTGTTTTTTTT